>NW_016690331.1:1880117-1893450 GCF_001604755.1 Lepidothrix coronata | reverse complement strand
TATCACATTTACAACAGGCAAATAAACTTACGAGTGAAGCACAAACAGGCTTTATAGTGTTTACAAGCTTCTCCAGGCATCCACGGCTCTGGCTCCTGTATGTCATCTACTCCTTCTCGGGAGAGGACTGTAGAGAGGCTTTTCACCACCCCAGGTGGCAGGAACAGAGCAGTCACACTAAATTAGGGCTATGCAAGAAAATACTTCCCCAATAGTACCTTTAACACCCCCCACCACCCCCACAGGACCTCCTGAGAGAATATTCAATTTTTTTTTGGTGACTTGCAGGCCAGGACTGAGGAAACATCAGAGGTTTGATCTCACTGGCCCCACTCCCGCACTGAACTCACAGCATCCTTCCCTCCCTCTAACACTGATCAAGAGGCAGGGGTCCCAGTGCAGTATTTTATAAGAAAGGAAATACGCCTCCAGAAAACTTCCAAAAAGCTTAAGGATTTAAGGTGCTAGAGGAACCATAATTCATAGGCAACAAATGCTGGCAGATTGCATGCCAGAAGTGCCATCTAACAAGAGAGTGATGGAGCGACTGCTCCCGTTCCTCATCGCCAGCACGCAGGGGGTGTTGTGTACTCTAATTGAAAATGTAAGTGTAGAGGAGTCTGGTCTGTACAACCTTCTCAAGAACAGGCCTATTAAATTTAATAGATCTCAAGTGCTCCCAAAATCTATAAATGATGAATCCTCGAGGAGCGGGGGGAGAAAGGGTGCTTTAAAGCATTCTTCACCGGAGCTGTAAACCACAACACACAAATTCTGAGTGGGTTATTTAATCTCATTGAGCTGTTTGGTAGAAGAAAGAGACATCACTGAAGACTTTGTGCCCACAAACTTGCCTGTTTTTTCTAATGGTATCAGATGATGTGAGAAAAACTTATATATCACTTCTGTCTCCCAGCCTTGTGTGCTTTATCAGGAACAGCACAAACCAGTGCTGAGCTTCCCTTATCTGCATCCCCTCATCCTTGTGTCATAGTCTGAGAGCTAAATCCCCCAGGAGATGGTCTTTTGGACACCCTGTGGATACCGCAAACCTGAGAGTCTCCCAGGAGCTCGGCAGCCCTTGTTGAAAGCTCAGGCTCCCACAAAGTGCTAACTTTTTCCAAGGTTAGGAACTATGCCGTAACAGTGGTCAGGGCTGAGCAGGTAGAAAATGCTGAGCTGCCCATAGTGTGGCATCTAGACCAGCACATGATATATGCAGCCACAGTGCAACCAGGGGTTTTACTTTCCTCTGGTGGTTGCATCATAAATGAGGTTGTTACAGGCTGTGAGCTTTACCCAAGCTTTAGCTTCCTTCAAGGACAACTCGGTAGTGCTTCGAATCACTGGGTGGAAGAGTTAATGTAGGCTGCTCTGTAGAGTTGGCTTAAAAGAATCCTTTTGCCCGCTTCATATGGGAAAATGAGCATTTGTTCTACTTTAAATTTCCCTTTTTTTTTTTTCTAAATCCTCATTTAATCTACAGAAAAATGTTCTCAACTCTGCAGTGTGAGAGGAAAAAATGTTCACAGAAAATTGACAGAGAATAGGCTGTGCTGCATGTGTTACCACTTGGACTGTGATCCTGTAATCCGCCTTCTCCACATCTCTGCCAGCACAAGGGACCTGAATACCTTCTGATCAGCTTCAGGGCAGCCTACACCTCAGGCAAAGGTGCTTCTCACTTTGGCTGACACAGGTAGAGGGAGTTTAAGCAGCTGGAACCAGGAGTGGGTGCACAAACATGAAGAGCAGGAGCACCATGATTTGGGGGAAGACAGCTGTCCCCAGAATTTTATACTGGGACACTTTTCACTGGCATGTGCAATCTTGGCTTTTATTGATGGGGAATCAAGAGCTCAGTGTATCCTTGGGAGTCTCTCTGGTGGAAGGTTCCCTGCCCATGGCAGGAGGTGATGGAAGTAGACGACCTTTAAGGTCCCTTCCAACCCAAACCATTCTAAGATTCTATGATTCCCCTGCATTACTATAACATTGCAGGTTACTGCTTGAAGTAGGAGATTGCTGCAAGGCTGAATTCAAACGGTGGGAAAAGGAAGAATGGGAAGAAAATGCCTTTTTCAGAGACCTTCAAAAGAAGTAGATGCTAAAATATGAAGTGCTGTAAGGGAGCTGACAGCGTCACCTTGGCAGAGCAGGCTGGGCAGGGAGAGCTCTGCCTTTGGGAAGTCAGGTACCAGCTGCAGTGACTCTCCTCATTGTTCACAGTACCAGGAATCATGCAGGGCTGTTGCCTACAGCCCTGGTGCCACAGTGCTGGATGGAAAACAAATGGAAAGATCATTTATTCTGAAAAGACCTCCCAGTCTAAATGCCCGGAGACACAACAGGGAAGAAATTCCTTGGCTGAGCTGTAATCCTGTGTATAGGATCTGGCCACACAAAAACACTCCGTGTGGCAATGCTGTTTATGAAAATGATGGATGTCACATCCTCTTGTTTGCAACACACCAGAAACAAAGCTCAGGTGGTTTTCCGTGCTGGGAAATCTGTGCCTGCTGCCCAAGCAAGGGCTGTACCTGAGCAGATGTGCTGCTGCCATCTCTCACTGTCACTGTTGATGAGAGGGAGCCGAGTTGTGGCTGAAGTGCATTTGCAAGAGGACATGGCAGCTTTGTCCCCAAAGGCCTCTGTCACGGATCTGTGGCTTTTTCAGGGTGGGACATCATTGTTTCTCACAGAAAGGCGTTTCACATCTCTGAGTTCACATATGTACCATATATTTGCTCGGTGAGCAATGACTTCAGCTTCACAAGCCCACAAATGTTGAACGCAGGGAGCTGGCAGGGCAGAGCAGAGGAGTATGTGAAATCCTGCCATCGTGGGAAGCAGTCTCTACTTCACCAAGCCCAGAAAGGCTTCTCAGGCAGCCAGGCACTTTCAGAACCTGGGGACCCCTCTGCTAGCCCCTGCTCTTGAGATCACAGTACTGAGAGCTTCCACAGAAGGAGAAAAAACCTCTTGGGCTTTCACCCTTTTACTTCCAGTTCCTTTAAAATTCTGTGAAAGGGGATTTCCAAAGAAGTGTTCATTCTCCTGTGTTATCACATATTCTGTCCAGCATGCAGCACTACCTCTTTTTGGCCTGTGTTGGAACAGGTGGTTCTTTTACTTGTGTTTCTTCCAAATTTGCATTCTAACATCCCTTCACTGAAGAGAGTGGAATCTGTTAGTCAGGCAAGGTTATGTATATCCAGCAATCTCCTCTGTCATAAGCATCCTCACCCTGGTGCAACTGTTTGGACCGTCACCAGTAATATGTCCCTGTCTATTTGGATCACAAGGGAACGTGATCTTTCATGTTGTAGGAGATTTACATATGGCATTTTCACTGCAGCAGCATAACAAAACCCCACCCAAAGACTCAAAGCTTCCAGGAAGTTCAGAAAAACAAACAAACAAACAAACAAACTTTTTTTTTCCCCCTCCCTTTGATGATTTTTCCTGCTGTTGTCATCATGGCTAGGCTTCGCGAACGAAGGACAGATGCAAAACCATCAGAGGCAGCACCATGCAGCCTGGGATTGCTTCCCAGCGCCCTGCAACCCATCCAAACCCCAGTCACATACTGGAGATGTCACATCCCCTTCTCCAGGCCACACTGGTGAGGTGGAACGTGTCGTCCTGTCTGGAGGATCAGGGAACCACGACTGCCCTTACCCTGCACTCTGGATGCCACCACTGTGGAGGAAACCTCTGTTTTGGAGGACACCACTCCGAATAGGAAAGCAGGAGGGAAATTACGGCACTTGGAGGAGAAAAGCATCCTTCACCCTGGCAAGCTAGCACAGATCTGAGCTCATTTCCTAAATATGCAAGACATAGAAAACCCTCAGGCCCCTCAGGCCCAATCTATGACAACAGCTTCATCTCCAGACCTCTCCAGAGTGGAAAAGCCTCAGTGCTGATGACTAGAACTGTCTGAAGAGGTGCTAAGAAAGGGAGCTGGTCACTCGGTGTCTGGAAGAGAGCATCCCCGAGAGAAAGAAAGGTGGAGAGTCCGGATATACAACTATTAGTGTGATTTGGCCATTCCCCTGTAGCTTGGAGGCCAACAAGTCTGTGTAAGCCATGGAGCTGGTGTCCACAGGTGTCTATTCTCAAGTGACAGGATGGTAAAAATTATTCACATACATTCATCAACAATCTGTGAAATCTCAAACAAGCCTGAACCTTGGAGGCCTAATGGCTTCATGCAATTTCCCTCCACTCACAGAACCACTAGGAATAGCTCAATAGTCAGGCTGAACCAATCCAGAGGTCTGCCTGGGCTGTATGTCAGGGCAGCTGTAGAGCAAGTGTCAAAAACTGCCATAAATGCACCCATAAAGTAAAACCAGCTATCTAAACTCATGCACGCACACACACACCCAGAAAAGACTTTTTTTTCCTTAACACTGTGTCTGCAGATCATCAGCATTTGGCTTATAACATGATTTCTGTTATCAGAATCTCACTTGCAAAGTAATTTGTCTGACCATCAGGTTTATGCAGAAAATAAAATGCGACTTGGGGAAATGAGAGGGAGGAGGCAAAGTGTTTTTCAAGTGATTTCAGTAGTTGATTTTTTTCCCAACCTCAGTAATAGGTATTGCTAGGCAGAAACTTTAAAGAGCACATGAAAACATTAATGAAGGTTGGAATAATGTCTAGTATCCAACCCAATAATTCTCCTCCCAGTAATTTCTTTAAGCCTCGTACTCAGAGTTCAGTAGGTCATAAATTTTGCCTGCTCTGAAGTTAACTGGATCCACAAGATGCAAATGTATTACTCATACCCTGGTTAATTTGTATGCCCATTGCTTTCCAACCTCTCCACAAATTGATTTTTAGATTCGTTATTTAAGTCAGGAAGATATTTCCTGGCTCGTCCCTCAGAAGGTCACAGAACAACGTGATGCTGCCGACTGCCACGGGGAAGCAGAAAGTCAGGCAGAGGGCTGGGGAACAAGTTTCCCCATCTCAGGCTCAGTCAGAAGTCAATCAAGATACAAACTGCACTTGGCAGATGCCTGTTCAGAGCTGTGCTCCAGGCAGGGAGGCAGAACAGCAGGGCCATGAAAAAGGCAAGCAGGGCAGTAAAAGAGCTGAGCAGCACTGGGCTGAGAGGGTACGAGCTTACACCTCCGGGTGGTCCCTTTCTTCTCACTTTCTTCTCTCCGCACTGTCTGGATTCATCTGCCACCTTGAACTCCACAGGCCGGTGACCTCTGTCCTCTTAGTAGGGCTCTACTGACATTTTAACCCCTTTGGAAGATGCTGTCCAGGGCTCTCAATGTCATTGCTGGCATCCTGCTGCCTCCACAAGTTGCCCAAAGTCAATGACCTCTGCACATTTGGAAGCTGGATTGGGGTGCTGCTTGGCAATGAGGTGACATGTCTGCATGTCAATGCTTATCTTAACCTGGGACTGGAACCCAGGCCTGGGACTGGAACCCAGGCCTGGGACTGGAACCCAGGCCTGGGACCATGGTGTGATCATGTGGCCAGATCCAAGGCTGCCAACTTCCAGTGCCTTTCCATTAAATGCTGTCTGTGCTTGGAAATGTGCAAATCCACTACCTTGGAAGCAAGGCTGGAATATGGTCCCATTCCAGGTCTAACATCTCTGGGTTTTAATGGTGTCTTGGGAAGATCAACCTTCACCTGTAAGCAACAGTTCTTAACAAAAGGGCCCAAAGGCCCAGAGCATCTTCAGACTTAATAAACTGTGTCATTAGCAGAGTTGCACCTCTGATTTGCATCATACACAAAGCTGCCTGATAGAGCTCTGGAAAGTTCTTCCTGCCTGTCCCTGCATGTCACACTGCATGCTCCTATTACACAAGTTCTTCACCTTATTCAAGGAACAAGTTTCCCTTTCCCACAGCTGCTCATTACATTGTTCCCTCACCCTTTTCAGGGTGTTATATCCATGTCCTGGCCTCTGCTTTTGCTTTCTTTTTCAGCTGATTACATTTTGACAGTGATTTTGCAGCCTTTATGTACTGGCTCCCACTCTGTATTCTAGGAAACATTTACTGCCTGTCTGGCTTGCCAGCACTAGAATTGCTCACCATCCCTTGGGAACAATGAGAAATGATGTGTCAGAATTCACCCGCTTCCCAGCACTCCCTGTTTACTATGAGGACCCCATGGGCAAGAGAACAAATAGATTACTACAATTTATATCTCTCTGGATAATGTCTTGCAGTTCCTTATCTTCCCAATTGGGATATTGTTCACTCTGCTGGGCCCCTTTCAGCTTAGGAATTGTGTCACAGTGGCATCCACAGTGGTGAAAAATTGCTGGTCTGACAACAACAGCATTATGGGAAAACCAAGATTTCCCCCCCTTTTTCTCTTCTCAGATGTGCTTATTATAGCGTGGTGGAAACAAGGGCTTGGCAGGAAAAGGTTTCTGAGTCCCATTAAAACTTTTTATGATTTCCAAAGGTTCCCCCTTCCTTGGTGAGACAAAACCCAGAGCTTCCATCTTGTAAGATGGAAATGAAATTATCCTCTTGGCCAAGCCCCAACATGGTGCCAAGGTGCTTCTGCCCCACTCTGGGATGCTGGGGCTCAAGTCCCCATTTTGATACATCCAGGCCAAATGATGAGTGGACCAGGGGGGCTTTTGGCTACCCTGAAGTGGTTCTGCCTGTTAAACTGTCTGTCAGAGGTGCTCCATTTTGTATTCAAACGTCCTTTAGAAATCGTGACTTGATCCTGGGATTTCCACATCCCTTGGCACTGATGTTTTAGAAAAATAATGACCTGGTCGGGGATATGCAGACCTAAAGATGCTCCTGCCTGTCCCTAAAATAATTTCCAAGACTGGCTAAATTTACTGTTGGACTCAATGATCTTAAAGGTCTTTTACAGGCTAAATGAGTAGATGTTTCTAAATATCATCAAAAGTATTTTTTAACCACCACCATTTTCTGCTGAAAATACATTTGTCTGAAAAATTCCCAACCAACTCTAGCGTTAGCTTAGCACAGAAGCAGGGCATGGTATTAGGTTATTAGCAAAGAAACCTCCTCTTCTTCCTCTTTTGCCTGATATCACTAGTTTCCAAAATCTTCCTAAAACTAAATCAGTGATCACTGTCAGGGTCCCTTCCACCTTTCAAGACGCCTTCAAGTTCACCAAGCAACCATCTCATCATGTTCTGCCCTAGGCCTCTGTGGGGGTGGTCTCAGGAGCCAGGTGATGTCACAAGCCAGGTGATGTGACAAGCCAGGTGGTCTCAGGTGGCCTCAACTCTTTTCATTTCAGATCCCAGTTGGGTCTTTGACTTTTGCTGCCTCCATGGCAACTGGAGTCGGGAATCCCTTTGCTGAGGACTTTTTAACTAACTCATCACACTCCGCCCTGACAAAACAGGTGGTTCAAAGGAAATGGTGACCAGGGAGGTGGCTTTATGTGCTTACAGAAACCTCTTTTGCCTGTTTAGCCTGTGAATCTCATAAAGAAATTTCGCTGGGACAGCTCAGATTCCCACTGATGCTCAGCCTGTCCTCAGTGAACAGTGCTTACCATGTAATACCAACACGCTCTGCACCTCCAAGCCTGCACAACACATCTCAGCCATCCCCACACTCACCTGAAAAGGCACGAGCATCCTTGTCTCAAGCCTCCTGATGCAATCAGCTGGCTTCAAACTCTCATTTAACATTTCCCTCTAACCTCCCCTGCTCATGTGGGAAGGCTGCCAGACCAGAGGGAGAGCCCCGTGTCTCAGGGAAGGGCAGCACTGCCGTGAGGAAGAGCCATGAAAGGCTTCCAATCCACTTGCTCGCCTCTCTCCCAGAAAAGCCATCTCCTCTGGCAATCTTATTCACTCTCCCCGATCTATTCCCAGGAACCCCATTCCCAGGAACGAGGTCCTGTTAATACTGGCTGAATGGAGTGGGAGGTTTGTGGTCTAGAAGGTTTTCCCGTAGGAACAGGAGTTGGACCACCAACCCTTCCACGCTGACCACCCGGATGGAAATAACCTTTGGCCAGTGTTGGCACAGGCTGGGCTTGACACTGGACATAGTGCTGCTGAATGGCTGGGTTGAAGCCATGTGGGGGCAAGGATGGGGGAGGATGCAAGGAGACTGTGGGGAATTGTTTAAGAGAGCTCTGAGAAATATTGGTTGAGCGCTTCCATTTAATTATTCACTCTGCTTAATTTGCTCTTGGACAAGATGAATCATTCATTGACTGTGCAGTCTGGAAGCAAGTCCTTCCTGACTAAACAGACTCACATTAAATGGTAAAATAAGTGGAGGCCAAGCAAAGAAAATCCCTTTTCTCAGATTGATCACGTCAGGGCAGGATTCTTGTAGGGAAGCCAGAGATGATAGAAATATAAACACAAATTCTGCCACTTCCCAGAATAACATTCTCCAGTTTTCCATTTATTCCAATTATGGGGTTTTTTTTCAGGCAATTTCATTTTTTCAGAAAATACTGCACTGAAAGGGCTGTCAATGTCACTGCAGTTGATATCAACTGGAGGTCTGGGTGAATGAGTAGAGCTGGTCTAAAAACACAGCTGTTGCTCAGAGTGTCAGGAGACATGGTGGGATTCACCTTCGCCTGCTTCAAACACCTGGAAGGGAGATTTTCAGACCCCAAGTCCACCTGTCTTCATAGTCTTCATAATCTCTGTTTACAGAGAAGTAGACACCGCTACGGGGCAACCCATCTGACGCATCCATCTCAGGTGTCTGACAGAGAACCCGAGAAATCACCTTTCCCAGGGAGTGTGGCTCATCTCAGTGACCTCAGCTGCAAACATCTGCTCCAGTCAGCCCCATTTTGGGGCTCCCCTCCCAGATCAGGCACTGGCCACCCACTGGCAGGACGTGGGCGAGTTGATTCCACTTTCTGCTCTGTCCTATGCAGGTATGAAATGTTTCAGGGCGTTTGCTAAATGGCTGCAGGTATTTATGGTTATCCAGCCCAGCAGGATCCCCATCTGCATTTGGTTTCAAAGCAGTAATTATATAAATAACAAATGGGTGGATTTACACAGGAGTAAAGCAGCAACATCTTCACCTCTTGATTTTAAACCATTGACTATCAACAAAGACTTTTAGGCAAACTAGAATTATTCATTTACTAAATTCAACCCTTGAACTAAATGACTGGCAATGATAACTCCAGCGTGAAATACTTCAAACCTCATTTTCAGGTTTTTAAAATAAACAGGACCAAGCTTCACACAATAAAGATGTGAAAATTCTTCCAAGACAAATGTCTGAGCCCAGCTCATGCTACATTAATTTTATTTTCCTTCTTTCATCCCGATTAAACTGTCCACTAGTAATTCTTTGCCTCTGGCCAAATGCAAACACAAGTCTGCCACTAATAGGAATTGAGTATGTCTGCATAAAAATACAATTAAAGTAACAGTACACTTCACATTTCATGCCACTCAAATTCTCAAGTAGGTCTGTTATTACAGGATTTCTCATGCATTGTTAGAATTTTTTTGCATTAGACTCTAAGCAACCAATTTTCTTCCCAGCAATCAGCATTAAATATAATGCTATGCCATATCCTAGCTTGAAATAATAATAATAATAATAATAATAAAATCCTGTCCCAGATGTTTAAGATGCTTTTTCCTCTTCTGCGAAGGGTTTGTTGATGTGAAAGCTTTTGCCATCCGGCATTACAAGGAACCCATGGATTTTTACATTTTTTGGCAAAACCCAGAATGACCAAGACAGTTACACACTAAGAAATCTCTCCTGAGGTGAGTGAAGGCTGACATTCAAGTCAATACTCTGAGCAAGGCAGAGAGGAGGTTTGACCCCAGCATCTGTAGCTGGAGAGGAGACTGCTTCCAGCACTAACCCAGTCATCACACCACAAGAAGAAAAAGGGGTGAGCCTTTTCCTCCAGCTGTAATTCCTACTCTGCTCCCAAAGCCAGTTGGACTTGGGAGCCAAAGCTTTGGCTTTGAAAATGATAATTTCCTAATGCAAAAGGGCTGTTTAGAAAACTCCTACCCAGCACTACTAGAGACATCTGAATCAGGGCAGGCAACACCAGCTTAAGGGTCCAGCACCAAACCAAGGGTCAAGTCCGTCCTTCAAAGAAAACTTTATCATCCACCAGGGAGGAGAGTTCAGCCTTCAGGGCTCTTCTTCCTGAACCAGTCAGAATAATTCAGCAATTCCCAGTGCCTTTCCATCATGAAACCATTTGCACCCTGCTAAAGTGCTGCCAGTTGGACTGGGCACTCACACTTTGCAGCAATGACAAGTCAATGTACTGTAGATAGTTCTCATGTGCTTCAGCCTAGAAAAAGATGCATTTATTGAGGTTTGGGAATGTCTCTCTTCTAAGAGCCTTTCAAACATGGCACTGAACAGCTGTGAAGGACAGAGAAAGAGCTGGAAAACTAAGGAGGCGCTGGTTGAATGAGTTAAATCATATGAAACCTTTGGCTCATGTGCATGAGGTCAAAGCCCAGAACCTCTGCAATGTGAATGTCAGCCTGGTGTGGGAAACATTTAAACACCTGAGGAAAATTGCAGGTTTATCTGCATTGGTTGCATTAAAAAAAATAAAAAAAAAAGCCCTAACACAGCAACTCATCTCACAGCTCACTCTAAACAACTTCTGAACCTCATTCTACCGCCAGTTAATTCAATCACTTCTTTTATATCTGTTGGAATCAAACTTGACCAAAAAAGCTCAGCAACCCTTTTTATCGCCTGCCAGCACTCCAGCAGTCATCAGAGAAAGTTCCAATAGGTCATAATTTAGTCAATATTTTACTTTGCAAAACACATGAAAACCCTTTGACATCAAAAGCAGTAGATTTACAGATGCTGGGCATTTACAGATATGGTTGTTCTGCCAAACTACGAGCGTGCTCACTAGTTCAGATTAAACTTGTTATTGCCTCAGAATGGAAATTGGCATTTGTCCATTGGCTCCCCAAATTCTGCTCAACAGCTCCTACAGATTGCAACCATCTTTCCTCTCTGGCTCACTTATACCTGGGCTGCAGTGGTCAGATACCTGCTAGCCCTCAGCATCACCCACAGCCATGTGTTTTGCTTAGCTGCCTCACAAATGCATTTGTCTGTAAATTCATATGGTAACCTGGGAGGATATCTAACTGTTTAATAGGGAATAAAAATTGAAAGCTTTTTCATTGGGATTGGTTTTAGCTCTCGGCAACACTCATGAGAAGCACTTGAAAAGCCACAGTAGAACTCAGGTTTTCTGCAGGTACATGGTTTGCACAGGTACTGTATTTGCAAAGCAGAAAGACCTTGTGGCACAGAAATCCACTGACACGTGAGTGAGGAAGCCTTGACACCAGCGTGGTGGGCACCTCGAGCTGGGCAAGGTGAATCTCACCCGCCTGCATGCCCAGTGTGCCCCATGAGCACCAAACTCTCCCAAGGAGGTGGGAGACCCTCCGAGTCAATCCAAATGCTGTGTTGCCTTAACTGGAAGCCAATACACATTTATCTGCCCTCATGTCCCCAGGGACTATGGATCTGGTGCTCGAAGTGCTGACACAGTGGCGGGGAAGTCTCAGAGGGTGAGAACAATGGAAATACGTTTCTTACCACACCAGGAGCTTTTGCTCAGTGCATTTTTCAGAATGACAATAATTAGGGTGGGGAGGGATATGGATGGCCCACCTAGCACACCCCTTTACTGCATTTCCATCCCCTTCTTTCTTGATATTTTGCCCATGAACCAAGCATTTCCTTTAACAAGTAGGTTTTGCTGAAGATGAATCCACTAGGAAATTGCTTTGCCACAGTGTGGGACTAGTGTGGGTGGATTTGTATTTGCAGGACTCCTGGCTTCTGTTTCAAAATCTGCATTAACTCCTGAGTTGACCCTTGGCCCATCATGAGCTGAAGTCTTCTTATCTTACTGAAATGGCAAGGAAGAGAGCACCAGTCTCATTAGACCCTTTCTGAAGTCATTTACTTTGGGTTCCTGCCCGTAATATTTCTCTTCAGTCTTTATTTTTATTACATTAGATTTGTCTTGGGAGGGAAAATTTCCTTTTATTCCTCGCTCAGCCCAGTGTCACTGGGCTTCCTCCCTGCAAGGAGGACAGGAGACATTGCAGGTCTCTGCCCTGCTCTTCAGCAGTGTCACCTACACGCTGTGTTTGGGAAACCATCTCAGCAGATGCAGCACAGACAATGGCAGCCCAACACCACTCCTTGCCCATGAAGGTTATTAGTGATGATTCTTTGAGCCCATCTTCATTTTTGCATGGCAGTAGTGCAGGTGAGACCCCACCAACCCGCCAGCAGCACCCCAAAGTACTCTTTTGGGTGCCTGCTCCTGGCACTGAAGAAGAAAGGCAGGAGGTTTCCCCTCTAAACACTCAAAAGGTACAGAAACTCTTGCACCACCAGCTTCGACAATGCTAAAAGCATGATGTTTCACTTGCAGGTGCCATCCTCAAACAAATTCCCTCTGCCATCACCGCCGCGAGGGCTGAGGAGATGGGCTGCACTGAGGAGCGGATCTACCCTTGAAGAGACACTTCCCTTGTCTTTGCCTCGTGCTCGGAGGTTTGCAAGAGCTCGTGAAATGTTGCTACAGGATTTATTCTGCTCCCAGTACGCTCTCAGCCTAAAAAATCCGTGGTGGGGGCACGTCGCCGGCAGCGCCGGCGGGAGCAGCGGAGCAGATGTGCCGCGGGGAGCAGGAGGGAGGCGGCGGGGCGGGGGGCCCTGGCAGCGGAGCGGCACGGAGGGGATGGCAGCTGGAAGACAGACGGCCTCTCCACAGCCTCGTGCCGGGGATGGGGGAGCCCCTTCCAGCTCGTCCGTGCTGCCGCTGCACGCTCGCGTCCTCGTTAATAACAGCCAGCGGATGTGATGGATGGCACTCGGGGATGAATTGCGGCCAACCGCATGGAGCTGCCCGGGAAAAAAAAAAAAAAAAAAAAAAAAAAAGCCATATTTAGCCAAAAGCCGGGCAGGTTTTTTTTCTCCATCCTTCCAGGTTTGGAAATACAAGGGGCATCTTTGCTTCACTCGCTAAGATGTGGTTACTTGAATTGCCTCCTGTTTCCTTTGAGGTGATGCTGTACTCCTGTTTGCAGCTGGCACTCGGGGAGAACTCTTTGAGCTACAAAACAGCTTCTCCCAAGTGAATGTGTTGCTTTTACTAACATGTTTTGTCTTTCAATACACAAAACAACCGGGAAAATAAAAGGATTCAACCCAAAATTTAGATATTACAGTTTCAAGAAACACCTCTGAGCTTCAGCTGGATGGGTGAAGATGAGTAAATAAAAACAAACCAAGCAAGAAAACCCACAGAGACACCCACA
>NW_016690331.1:1866072-1878372 GCF_001604755.1 Lepidothrix coronata | reverse complement strand
GGGATAAGTGACATTAGTCATAACTTAATAGAAAGCACCTTCCTAACAAAGCTGATTTAACTGCTGCTGAGCCTCAGTGCTTGCTCTCTGTATTTCCACAGCCCCTCACCAAGATGCTACGACAACCTTAGCACCTCCTCTGCAGAGTAAGAAATGGTAGAGATCAGGACATGAAGTCCAGAGCTGGAAACTCTTCCCTCATGTCAGGGTAGTTACAGCGTTCTTGAAGCTTCAGTGCAACCCTTTGGGGAAGGAGACATCCCATCTCTGCAGGTTGGGAAACTGAGGCGGGGATGTGTTATGCCTTGCAGGTTCACCCACCAGAAACCATTTCTTCCAAGTCCCTGTGGCACTCTGCCTCTGCCAGGCAAAGTTATTTCTTATAATTTCATTCCTACTGTGAGCCAGACCTTGAGGGAGAGGCCAGGGGGTCATGATCACATGGGGTTTGATTTCATGGGAACACAGGATAAAAACATTCTGAGATTTGTATTTGCCTCCTTCATTTGCGTCTGATTTCTAAACCTTCAGAGTTGTATTTCCAAGCTCTTCCCACAGAGACCGAAGCTGTGAAATTTTCTTAAAATATATATTGCATAAAGCAGGGAAACAGATAGGCCTTGAAAATCTCAAGACTCCAGGAGGTGGGGATTAAAAAAAGAGAGGAACACTCCCTCCCCACTGCTATCTGAAAGCTCATGCTGTAACCACCATCTGACAAAACAAGCAGCCCTGCACTTTGCAATGTTCCCACCATCACATGGAGGGGATGAGGATGGTGCTGGGGTCTGAATGCTCTCCCTAAAGCCAACTGGCAGTTTTGGGACACTCACTTTGTCCAGGGCAGAGGCTGTCAAAGGTGACGAGTTTAGTGACAGCGCAAACTGGATCGTCCCTTTCTTCCTTCCCCTTCTGCCTGTGTGGAACCACACACCTACACCTACCTCTCCCCTGCAGCGCCGTGCAGAGAGAGATCTAAAATTAGCTGGGTGGGTTTAATGTCACACAGCTTCCCTCTGCTTTCTAGTGCTCAGCTTCTTGCTATATTTAAACCCAAAGCAACTGGTAAACAAAGGTTTGGTGTGCTCTACTCCGACAGAAATAGGCACTGCAGCTATTTTTACCCTGCAGACTACACAATGCCTGTCCAAGTTAAAACCAGAAGCAATAAATATATCCTAGAGAGGGTCAGGACGCCACTGTAAGCAGTGAGCAGTAATGAAACCACTCTGCTCTCTGAAAGCCAGTGAGGCAGCCTTATCTACACCCTAATTTCTCCCTTTGAGGCTCGTCACACAAAAGACTTATAGAAAGCAGATGAGGTTGTATGTCATGTTTTTTTTCCCTCCAGGTTTTGTGTTTTAAATTAAGCAAAACGTTGCACTGGAAATATCAAAGTATCTTGTTCACAGACTGGATGCACAGGGGCTATTTCAGCTCTGTCCAGTGCTGACACCCATGGATGAGATGCTAGATATGAAGAAAGAGGTTTTACCTCTGAGGTGACTTTCAGGAGAGGCTCTGAGGCTCAGATACTCCAAGGCTAAGGCAGGAGGTAGTGTTTGTAGCATGTTTAGGGCTGATGATATTTATCCTGCTAACTCTGGGGTGGTTGCCCTCGTGGGACAACATCAAAGGCACTGCTGAGAAGGACAGAGTGCATATTGTGCATTTATCTGGTGAGTCACACACGGTCACCTTGGTGCCTGTGGCAGGAATGGATGCTGGATTCACACCCTCTGTGAGAGGGGTACAGAGCACTGATCAAATTCACATCCTCAAAGTCTGCCCTGCTGTCTCAACCCCTGCGAGGTATCAGTGTGTTAGTCATGCCAAGGTCAGGCACATCCCTGACCTTCAGCAGGGCTTTGTGGAGCATTGCAAAGGGGTCAGACCAGACAGTGCCATGTGTGGAAGTTCTCAAGCAGTTCCAGTGCCTAACCCTTCTCCATCTCACAGGGGTTTGGTGTGAGAGGCCAGGCAGCCAGGAAGTCTTCTCCTCCAGTCCCTGGTCTGTCTCCCATTGCTCTATAGAAAACACTGGGACCTCCCCATCCTCAAAGCCAGGCAATTCACACTTCATTTTTGCTCAGGGTCCCAGCAGAGAAGGAAAGACAAGAGTCACAATGGTTCCCACCCTTGACACCCTCCTCCTTCAGGGTACCAGCCCTTTTGGCTTTTATCTCCCAGTCTGCAAAACCCCAAAATCTGGGAGTCAGGCCTCATCTCCTCCTTTTGCTGGGTCTTCTCCCTTCTCTGCTGGAGATGCAAACCTCTGTTCCACTCTGACTGCCTTGATGCAGGGCACAAGAATGGTCAGCCAGGCTTGAGCTCTTTACATCAAACAGTGCTGCCCTCCCCCAGTGTCTGCTGCTAGAGAGGTGCCCCAACATACCCAGCCTGACCTTCACCACCTGCTGCAGGCAGGTTGGGGGCTCCTTACAAGACAGCACATCTCTTTGAGAACTCTTAAATTCGTTGTGTGTCTGCAGGAGTGAGCTGCTCACTGGGGGTGGGAGGCCAGACACCCACAAGTGAGCTTTGTAAAGCACTGATTCCTTGAAGCAAAGCCTCTTTTAGGGGCCTGTTGTTTTCAACACAAACTGAATGAGACTATTAATGTCCCTACTTCGCTCTGAAGGTTTAATTACACACAAGACACGGTACAACTCCTAGCATGTGGATGCCAAAGGCTTTGGACTCCTTCTTTACTCCCAATGGACATTTTCATTCCTACCTTGTCTGAAATCAGGGATTTTCAGAGTTAAGATACTGAAACCCTGCTAAACATATAGTGCAGATAGCAGGAGTCAACAGAGAGATGACCAGAGTCCAGAGGGGTACGCCCTGGGGACAAGCAGCTGGCTTTGAACATCAGTGGCAGCCAGCCATGGTGCAAAAGGCATTTGGGGGCATTATCCATATCAGTCCCATAAATAAAAGTTAAAAAGACAGTCTTGGATCCTAAAACCTCTCCCAGACTTAGCAGGCACACACCCTGTGACACCTGGAGTAGCTCTACACCCAGCACCATGATACCACACCGCTGTACCCAGCACAGATGGGGATGCTCACGTCCCAGTTTTAGCTGGGATAGTTAATTTTCTTCCAAGTAGCTGATACAGTCCTGTATTTTGGATTTAGGATGAGAATAATTTTGATAACACACTGATGTTTTGGTTGTTGCTAAGCTGTGCTCACACTAAATCAAGAATTTTTCCATCTCATGCTCTCTGCCAGCAAGGAAGTGCACAAGAAGCTGGGAGGGAGCATGACCAGGACAATTGATCTGAACTCCTAAACTGACCAGAGGGATATTCCATACCATAGAACATTATGCTTAGTATATAAACAAAGGTGAGTTAGCTGGGGGACACCAATCACTGCTCAGGGACAGGCTGGCTCCAGTCAGTGTGTGGTGGGAAATTGTGTTGCACATCACTTGTCTTTCTTGGGGTTTATTTCTCTCTCTCTTTTTGTTGTCTCCTTTTTCATTACTATTATTATTATATTTTATTATTATTTTATTTTATTTCAATTATTAAACAGTCTTATCCCAACCCAGGGATTTTTTTTTTATTATTATCCTCCCTACCCCGCCTTTGGGGGAGAATGTGAGCAGACCACCTTGGTTTGGACTTGCCCCTGGAGCCAGGTTTCTCATCTGCTGACCCCAGAGAGCGAGCCCACAATAGAGCTGAGATGGCTTCTCCTTTTCTCAGCCCTTTCTTCCCACTCTGGGGACCAACCCTGTGCCTACCACAGCAGAGCAGGCACTGATGAAGGGACTGTCACGTCTGGCAGCAGCTGAGAGAGCAGTGGCCCACAGCTGGCACGCTGGGCACAGCTCAGAGCTTGGGAAAGGAGAGACCTGGGTCACAGACCAGCCCTGGCTTCTCCCTTGGCTCTCATTTATTACTAGTACAGGCACAGCGGGGCCCTTTTTTTAATGCGGCAAATCATTAAAAAGAAAGGAGGGAGAAAAAAAAAAAACCTTTAGTAACAACCGTAAAAAAAAAGGGAGGAGGGGGGGAGGCAAGCATGCAACCACAGACAGACAAATGGTTACAGAACACTGGAAGTTCATCTGGGAAAGGGGATGGCAGAGAGGGTGAGGCTTAACAAAACTGCCCTGGTGAAGGGCTGGTCTGGAGCCAGCAAAGAAAGTCCTCTTGTGGGGCCTCAGTGATCACAGACAGAGGTGAACATTTCAATTAAGTTTGTGTGGCCTTTCACAAGGAGACCTGAGCTCATCGAGCCTTGCTGAAGGTACACAGGGAGCAGACAGTGTGACCTATGGAGGGTGGTTGGGTTGCCATCACCGTGAGGCATTTGGAGCAGCTTGGCTTGCTCCAGCAGGCTCAAGGTATGGATGTAGGAACCTGTACAAGCCCATGGGATACCAAAGAAATACATCCATGTCTGTTTGCAGGAGAAAATGCTCACCCATTTGCAGCAGGCTCCTTGCACAGAGCTACATGACTTGTTCCCCCTCACAGAGATTTAGCAAAGTCAATGCCTTAAGAAGGGCTGGATGGGTTGGCTTTTACACCATTCACCTCCTTGGGACTGAAGGCTGGGGCATGCAACTGCCAGAATTTTTCATTACCCTCTTTCTTGCTCCTTGCCAGCTTTATTTTATATTTTTTATTCCTCAGTGTAAAAGCTTCCCTAACTAGTCATTAACCTCAGCCACAGGACACAACCATTAAACATTATTGTGGCTGTAACATGGTACATTACTTGCAAGTGTTTCCTCCAGCAAAGGAGAGAAAAAGAGACCTGCATTAAGGTCAGGATTCTCTGTACACGTATTAAATCAGCATCTGGCACTGCAGACCTGTTGCAAGCAGTGTGTGTTTGCATGGAAAGGACATGTTATGGGAAAAGTGCATCTTTCGTGATTAAACACACAAGGGGGGAAACCCATCTTCAGTTTCATCTCAGAGAAGAAGAGCCCTGGCACTCAGATCCCATACTCAGCTGTCCCAAGCGAGTGACATGTGCCTGTGGAGTGATTGTCCTTAAACTGCTCGAGACCTTCTCCAAGCTCACAGCAGTACTGATCACCCCTGCCTGGGTTCTGGAAATAGCAGCTTCTGAAGGAATCAGTTTTGTGAACAGGACCTGGAGAGGTCCACCATGCCACGTGCTGTTTGTGGACACCAGCTGAAGGAGGGAAAACTGCTGTGAAGCTTTCAGCAGACATGGCTTTCGCTGCCCACCAGTGCTGCAAAGCCCCCAGGCTGGATCCCACGGTGCCTCCAGCAGCTGCACAAGGGATTTTCAGACCTTGTCCCCCCTTTCTTCTGCACACACACACAAGCAGAGAGCAAAGCACCATGATAGCACCAATAACAGCGTTTGCAGCGTGGACACAGTCACAGTGGTCCTGAAACACAGACAAGGAGGGGGAGGGATGGACTCTGTGACCATTCTTTCCCGCAGTGCCCTGTGCCAGCTGATGCGGCAATCAGCTGCCTGGGAATGTCCTACGCTACCCAGGAAGCCTTCCTGAGAGGAAGACAAACCTCCTGTGTGTTGCTGCAGGAGGGAGCACAGCATGTGATCTCCTGAAATGAAATCTCTGCGGATGCACCCCCGGGCTGACGGGGAGTTGTTGCGATGGGTTGTGCCTGTTCCCATCCGTCACAGGACCCAATGAGACATGACTGATCTAAGTGGAGCTGACAAAGGCCGAGGACCACTTCCCCATCTGGGTACATGCCACCAGGGCTAGGGGAGGAAAAGGCTGCCTTTTCACACGCGGGGGCTGTTTCATCCAGCAGCTCCCTCTTGACAGCACAGGGGTCCTACAGCTGCAGCACCTGCCTCAGAGGCTTGGTACGAGCTCCCCTTCCACCTCGCTGACTCCAAGAGCACATCCTAAATTGGAAGTGGCATGACATGAATAGTTCCCCCCCCCGAAACCAGGCTGACCTCCCACCGCAGGCTGGGCATCCCCTGGTGCTCGTTGTTACACATCAAGGCCCGACAGGGAAACGCAGCCCCGTGATTGACAGGTTTTAATGAAGACCTTTGATGTTCAAAGGAAGCGATGGCTGTTTGGTAAGGTCGGCTGAGTCAGAAGAAAGTGGCAGGCTGAGCTGAGCCCGTTCCGCTGTGGGGGCCCCATCTGGAGCACTTACTCGCTGTCTGGTTTGAGCCAGGCAGGTTGGAGGTGGGCAGCTATGGGGGGGGTTGGTTCCACGCCTAATGCCATCTGCCTCTCCAAGTTACCGTTCCCATCACTCACCTGGTGCCAGCATCGCTGCCCGCAGGTCAGAGACAGAAGTCCACTCCCATTCCTTGCCCCCTGGGGCTGAACTCATTACTTGCTTTACAGCAGGAATGGAAATGTCAGTGTTTAATCGGGCAAGCTTTTAGCAAATAACAAATCTCTTCAAGAAATACCTGAGAACAGTAGTTAATGACCCCAAAGTTTCAACCTCTCAGCTGGGGTCATTGCCATGGTGAGGGAAGCACTTACCTTTCTACAGCCCCAAAATCCAGTGTCCAGAGAAATGGAGCGACATCACCCATGGCAGCAGTTTGGCACCCTTCATATGGGTGCCCAGGTCAGTGTCTATGCTCCCACAGACATGGCCCATCCCTGGAAGTGTTCAAGGTCAGGTTTGTCGGGGGCCTGTGCAGCCTGATCTAGTGAGTATCAACCTCGTCCATGGCAGGGGGCTTGGAACTAAATGATCTCTAAGGTCCCTTCCAACCCAAACCACTCCAGGATTCTGTGTTATGACTCTATGATTTAAGGTTCTTATGCAAACTGGAGCAGCTTCAGTGGGAAAACGAAGAAAAAAAACTTGTTTTGCCCAGCAATCTGGGAGTATTCCTGGAGATGAGAAGGCAGAGGAAAAATTCCTTTAAACAATAGGGAATTTTGCTTCCTTAGAGCATGAAGAGCAAGTCCATTCAGAAGTTTGAATTAGTAGATGCAGAAATAGCCAGCTGGATGTTTCAGAAATATGTCATTTTTGTGTGCCGTAGATATTTTTTCAACAACAATAAAGTTAACAAAAGACACAACAACATTTTTTTGTCCTGCTCTGGTGGTGACATATTTTGAATATTTTCCCTGACAGAGTGTGTTTTAACTACTAATCACATCCCCATGTCCTTTCTAAGTGCTTTTTTCCCCTGACACAAAGGTAGCTGATTAAGGCTGTGAGGAGAGTCTTGGTAGACCAGCTCAGTTTTAACATGATGGCCCAAGCTGCAGGCACTGCACATCAGTAGAATAAGTTCTTCTCAGAAACAGCAACGTTTGCAAACAGGGAAGTGTTTTCAGGAAAAGAAGCAATGAGATAAATTTGAGCAGGACTCCAAGCATGACCTGATCGAGCCACATCCATAGCAGGAAGGAGAGACACCAGATGAAGATGTCTGGGGTACTGACCTTTGTTGTCTCCTAAAAAGTGATGCCTAAAATTTTCTGCCCAAGTCCACCACATGGGCAGAGTCACTCCCACCCACCCATCTTTACCAGATCCCTGGTTTGAAACAGCACAAACGAGATCCAGTCCCATCAGACAGCAAAGGACCTTGACTTTCCCTGTTAAACTGTACACTACTCCAGTGAGCAATTAATTTTCTCACTCAGAAGGAGATTAAATTATCCCCACAATACCTGGAGTGATTTGTGCAGGGTCAGAGCACCCATTTCCATGCTGATATATTTTGCCTGTTGAAGGTTTTGGAGGATGGTGGTTGCTGCTCACACTGGCCCTGTGGAGGAGGAAGGTTTGGGGGGTTCTCTGAGTTAAAACCTATTGTCCAGAGACTGCATTTAGAGGAATGACAGGGACATCATCCACCTTTGCTGCACCACAGACACAGTTCCAGGGAAAGGGTTGAATGGTGGAAAGAGCCCAAGGTACCCCTCTGGTCCTATTGCCAACCTTATGGCGTGGAGGGAGGCACTGATGACAATTTGTCCTGTAATTTCTGCTTCAGGAAGTCATGTCAGCATAGCCCTGCATTAAAACTACCTCCAAGACCTTTCTGGAGGTTTCGTTACAGCATTAGGAAGGGGTTTGGTTAGTTCCCTGGGGGAATGAGGCTTTTGTGACAGTGGTACCTGTCTGTGCACATCTTAGTTTTTAAAAAAACTTCCAAACAGCTGGAGGAATTCTGGCCATTTGACTACAAGTCCACAAAGACATGAAGCTGCTACGAGCTTGTGAATGCAGGGGGGCAGGGGGAGGAGAGAGGCTCTGTCTCTGCACCTGCAGCACAAGCCCAGAGGCACCAGCAAACAGCAGAGAAGCCTCCTCGGAGAGAGACAGACACTCTGGAGATGTTTCAGTCAGACTGGTACCTCATGAGTTGTGTGATACTCTCCCCATCAGGCAAAAAGCCACGGGAAGGCTCCACAAGACCT
Source organism: Lepidothrix coronata (assembly GCF_001604755.1). NCBI lineage: Eukaryota > Metazoa > Chordata > Aves > Passeriformes > Pipridae > Lepidothrix > Lepidothrix coronata. Next base: position 1,869,974 of record NW_016690331.1, on the reverse strand, counting down.
GAAGCTCGTATGAACATCTTGCTCGCTAAAGAAGAGTGAGCCTGGCTGGTTGCTCGTGGTGCTTTGGGTACAAGTCCTTCAAATCGGTCCCAGAGGCTGATGCAGGAGCTCTGCCCTCCTCCCTGCAAATGCTGGTGGCCAAGTGATTCATGTCACAAGAGGGGAAATGCAAGAGCAAAGTATAAATGAATTACCCTCTGCTGCAGGTCATTTAATTCATTCTCCCTTCAGGAGGCAAGCGCTTTTGCACACTAATTAGATAGTTCATCCTAATGGCAGCTACAAGATCTTTTTTCTTCCTTCTTTATAACTTCCAGCAAAATAGCATAAAACCTGATGGATGTTTAAAAGAAGAAGATCTAGTGCTACCCTGGAACAAGCCCCATGTGCCATACGGCTGAGAGAGGACAGTTGCAAAATCCCACAGCACCCTTTTTATATGCATTGTCTACACTGCAGTGCTCTCCCTGCTCATTGCCTCCTCTGCCCTAGTTCCCACACTTTGGGGTATAATTATAGAAAAACAGCAACTGAAGCTGGTTTAAAAAATATGGTCTTTTTCCATGGGGAAAAAAAAACAAAACTAAACAAAACAAAAACTTCTGAACAAAATAACAAACAAAAATTTCTTGACAATGTGTTAATTTTTTTCTCTCTCTTCTTTCATTTTTGGGGTTTTTTTTTGAGAAAATGAGAACAGAAAATGTTCCATCTTCCTCCCCCTCCTGCCCACCTGTTTCTGGGAGAAAGCAAGGAGGAAAGAGATGGGAAAAACCCTATGGTTTTAAGCTTGTTGCTTTCAAAAGTACTGAAACATTTCTGGAAAAGCTGACATTTTCTAAGGAAATTCTCATTTTACCTGTAAAGCCCCTTTGAGTTCAGGAAAGTACAACTGCTTGTCAGAACAAAAAGAAAAAGAAGAAGAAGTAAAAAGCCTCTTTTTTAACTTTCCTCCTTCAAAGCTAGAGCAAGATGGCAATGGAAACACAGCCACTTCTGGGCAAGAAGCCTTAGAATGCAGATTGTGCATTCACCTGGGAGGGGAAGAGTATCTTCCCTATGGATAAGATCTGCCTAAACATTAGCACCACGGTGAGACTACAATACTGGTGATGGCAAAGCTCAGTCTTTATGATTTCAACCCCAGTTCTTTTTCTAGATAAAGCATATGAAGATTTTGGTCAGAGCCAGGGTCCTCTTGACTTCTTGCACCCCAGCCTGGGAGGTTGCAGAGCCAGTAAGGTCCATCCAGAGGCTCACATGGGATGCAGAGGCTGCAGGACCTCTCTCCTACTGGAAGACACCAAGGAATACTGGGGTGTAGATCTGGTGGGGGGGAAGGCAGGTATGGCCCCACAGGTATGAAAAACCACCTTGATTTTCTTGAATAAAGGGCATCTGAGTAGCACTGTACGACCCACATGAGGCCTTGACATCCCTTCAGGGAGTGTTCAATGCTGCAGAAGAGATCAGTCACCTCTGACTCCGGTCTGTTCACCACTGGTGGTGGGAGCCACCCCACCACACACAGAATCCAAGGAAAGCCATGGCTGAAGTGTCTGGTTCTTTGTCTGGCTCTTTCTCTGTCATCTCCAGCCTTCCCTTTCCAGACTGAGGACTCTCGCTGGAGATCTCGGCCCACCCCCGGGCTACATGTGCATTTCTACCAAAGTGATGAATTTATTGCAGGGTAAAATAAGGAATGCAGAGAGCTGGAAGCCAAATCTTTCACACACAACTGTGAAAAGATTGAGGAAGATGATGGATGCAGCCTTTCCCCAGACCTTCAGCTGTGAAACAGCCAAGTGTCCATTGCCTAAACCAAGCACCACCAAACCCTACATCTGGGAAGCCCTGTTACCTCCATCCAGGTGTGGGCTACCAGGACAAGAGCCTTGCAGTGAAAACAAGGCTTCTTGTAAAGGCTTCACCCAGCAGCTCCCACACTTGGAAGCACAACCTCACTTGCAGTGCCCTCATCTATCTACCTCAAGTCCTGCTCTGCCTGTGATGGATGATTTTCATTAACATTTTCCTGCTGTGGCTTCCACGGCAGCTGCTGTGCCAGTGGCATGGTGTGAGAGCACACAGAGGGGCAGAAGATAAGTGATGAAATGTTGGTGGTCAGGCCAGATAAAAGATTTTTGGGACTGCCCAGTGCCATCCTGTGAGTGCTGGTGTTGGACTAATATCAGCCTGTCTGCAGAGCAGTCTCAGATGGGAGAGGGAGGGGTTATTCTGTTCCAGCTCTGACTGTGTCCTGCCTCTCTCCTTTCCTCCTTGATATGATGCCTCTTTGCCATTGGGATGTATCTGTAAATCCTTTGTGGATGATTAATACCCTACCACCTATACATGCCCTGCATTTCTAATGTCCTTCTGCCCTCCACAGACAGAGGATGTGCTGCTGCCTCTGGGTCACTTGGAGGTATCCCTGTTCCCTGAGGCACAAAGTGTTTTACAGCATTTGATTTGGCTTGTTCTCAAATTTTGCAGCACCAGTTCATCCCAGTCCATTGAGAACAATCAGCCATTGGAATAATCTCCCCAGGGAAGAGGTGGATTGCCCAGTGATGGACACATTTAAGATTCAGCTGGACAGTGTGCTGGGCCACCTTGACTAGACCGTGCTTTTGCCAAGAATGGTTGGACCAGCTGATCCTCAAGGTCCCTTCCAATCTGGTGTTCTGTGATTCTATAAAATTATCCTCTCAGAAAAAAACAGTAAGTCAAAACACTGTATCAAAATATACCTTTTTTTTTTTCTCAAGAGAGATTGCCAAGGAAAACCTATATTTATGCAGGAAAATTTTTTGGCTGAAACACTTGGGAGTTGAAAGAACTTTACCAAGAAGGTCCAGATAATGTAGTTAAGTGTTCAGGAAATAAGGCAGAGCCTGGAAGGCAACAAAAGGCACCTGAGCCCCAGGAATACAACGGGAGGACACATAAAGGAAATGCAACAGCAGAAACCATCCTGTTTTACAACACCCTCTGAAATTGCCTAACACCCATGTCTGACATTTCACACCTGAGCTTCAGTTGAATGGGAGGTAAAAGCCTTTCAGTGGAATCACAGCTCCTAAACAGCTGATTACCTCCAGCAGGTATCAAAGGGCTCTGGGGAGCTGAGAGCTGGCAGCAGGCCTGGAGGGATCACACACTGCCCAGCTTTGATGGAGACCTCCCACAGCCTCCCCGGGGACAGGCTCCCTGAAGAGCCATCTCCTTACTGCTGGGCATCTCGCAGGTGACACACGTGCTGCTTGCTCCCTAGTGGTGAGCTCCAGAAAACCCGGCACAAAGGCAGGAATCCCACGGGTTGAAGGAAACCCGTATGGGAAGGTGCAACGTCCATCTGAGAGCACCTGGATTCAACACGAGCTGTGCTGGTCACAAGAGTGGTCTCTGCTCCAGCCATGGTAAACACCCTCTTGCTGATGGATTTGGCCTTGCAGCTTCCCCACGGACAGCCATTCCAAAACTTAAAAGGCTGAAGCTCTTCCCTGCAAAAAAACAGAGGTTTTCCATTTCTCCTTTACAGCAGTGTCTTGGCAGCATAGCAAAGAGCCCTCAAATCCCTCTGGAAAAGCCAAAGGAGACAGATGAGAATAGAAAGAGGGCTGGTGGTAGGGTGGGAGGGTCTGACATTTTTCCATGATCCAGAAAACTCTTATTCCCTATGACCTTGTTAGGAGGCTGGGAGTTGCTGTTTAGTCAGAGCTGTCAGACAGTGGTGCTGGCAGGAGATGGATGAGCTGTGGTGTGGCCCTGCAGAAAGTGTTATCGAGACAGACCGCTTTAAGGAGCAGCTTTGGGAAAAGGCAGCAGGAGAAGGCTGGGGCAGGACCAAAATCTCAGAGAGCACCAGGCTGTGGGGAGGGTGACTGTCTGGCACAGCT
>NW_016690331.1:1837775-1865786 GCF_001604755.1 Lepidothrix coronata | reverse complement strand
AAAAAAAAAAAAAAAAAAAAAAAGACAAACCCTGCCCTTTCATGCAGCTTCCCACAGAAATGGGATGCTTGCAGTGATACTCACATGAAGAATCCCTTTCTCCAGCACCCTCATGTCTCCTTTGCCCACATGAGCTGAAAGGGCTCTTAAGCACAGCAACAGCCCCACGAAATGTGTGGCCATGTCATCATTTAAGGATTTAAAAAGACAGAGGGCAAAACCACAAACTTGTCCTTCTTTTGCTACTGTCAGTGTTCACTGTTTTAAACCCTTTTTAACATTTACTTTCCCTTCCTGTGTGAGGTCAGTCAGATTTCAGCACCTTTAGACCTCTGATAACTTTTCTTTACAGGGATGTCCTACAACATGGATCTCAGGAATCTTGAAGATGCTCTGCATGTTGCAGGGACTTAAGAGTGGGCCAAATTTTCTGCACCAGGCAGAGAGTCGGGTACATTGGGAAATTTGTGCTTTTCATTTCCTCTGTGTACCCCAGGTTAACAGGTTGGCAAACTCCCTTTCTCCTTTGCAGGACTCTCCTTGATGAGGCAGAAGAAAATCTTGGAACAACTTCAAGAAAAGCACTGAAGGCCCCTCTAGGGCTGCCAAAATGGTTACAGTTAAACCTCATGCTTGACTTCATCTTCAAGGTCCTCTTGCCATGGCAGTTCAGCAGGAGATAACAAGGAAAATCCCTCAGTTAATCTGGCTGGCCAAAAGTAGAGTTCAGTAAAAACCTGCTGTATCATCTCCCAGCTAACATATTTTTTTGCAGGGTCTCTATGTACACATATGTAAGTGTGTATACACCTATCTACAGCTACATCTATCTATATCTATTTGTCTCTGTATAGATATATATGCCATGTCATGTTCCAGTCTGTTAAGCAGGTCAGATTTCTTCATATGAGTAATTTGCACAGCTTTGCTTAACTGAAAATATTGTGCCCATGAACAAGCTCAAAAAAAAAATATGAAGCTTTAAGAGGGAAGAATCAATCTTGGATGCAGACAATTTGCTGAAATATTCTTTAGTGTTCCCAGACGAATTTTTGCTTTTGTTTGTTGTTTTGCAAGACCCTGGCAATGGTCCTTTTGTGTTCAGAAGGGTTAGACTTCACAAACAGTGCAGTTTAATGCATGATAGTTAATGAACTTGTTTAATCTGACCCACTGCATCTATATGCAAATATACTCTCAAAGACACTGTGCAGAAAGTGACCTGCTTCCACTAATGCCCAGACAACGAGGAAATGAGGATTTATGCCTTCAGAGACACTCCCCCCTTGGAGCACATCCTCCAAGACGTTCAGTCAAGCAGTCACTTCAGCACAACCTCCAGAGGGAAGCCCGATCATTAAAACATGACATTTCTGTGCTGTGTGATGAATGACAAGTGAGCTGGCAGCTCAGCTTTCATCCAGACTGAGGACTCATCCCAGCAGAGCATTGATGTCAAGAGAAACAATCCCTTTGATTTAGGGTTTGGACCAGGTTTCAAATGCAGAGACCAAGGGCAAGAGCTCGGTTTCCAGGGAGTCCTGAGCTCTGTCACAGCACATCCTCAAAAACCTTCCACAAAGACATGCCACGGCTTAGCTCCTCTGGGTCTCTTTTCACTGCTCCAGGAGCAGGCACGTTCCAGTCAATCACAAGCCCTACAACTCCAGCAGCATCAAATTTAAAACCACAAACCACTGTCCTTTTGCACCCGAACCAAGACCCTTCTTGAAGATGGACATTGGGAGTCAGGGCCTCCTGCTCAAAATCTGTGTGTACCTCACATTTCTGATATACTCAGAAGGATAGCAGTTTGATATAGATCCCAGCTAGGAAATACAATCACTCCCTAAGCCCAGATTGCTGTGGAGATGAGGGCAAGTTTGTCCATCACAACAGAAAAAGTTGGAGCGCTGTTGTGTTAATGTTTCTCTTCAGTGGCAGAGCTGGGTCTCCTACAACTGATGAGCAGGAAAACAGGATGGGACAGGTGTCAACTAGTTAAAGATACCTGAAGACACATAAAAGTGGGAGGGATAAGAGGAAAGGGAAACTCCAGCCGTAGTAATTCTGGAGTGCCTGCAGAAAAACTGCTGAAACTGATATAACTGGATTACTTAAGACACTCTTAGCCAATTATTTGATTTCTGCTTTCCTTCCATTGCAGCTGGAGGTGCCAGATCCCATCACATTTGACAGCATGCAGAGCAAGGTCTGCACTGTCCCAAGAAATCTCTTTATTGACAATACATTGCAGACCCCCTTGGAGATTCCTTGGGTGCTTAACTCAGCCAAGGAGTGATATATTGAAGAGTTTTACATTTTCTAAATTGCAGGGCAGCAGGAAAAAAAAAAAAAAGCCTGTAGCCACCAAAGCTCTCAGTTACTTTGAAATGGAAACTTTCCCCTTTGCACAATCTCTGAAGTATGGCATGTGGCCTAATTCTATAATTACACAATAGATCCGAATTCCTTCAAAGGAACTCTTGTGTTCCAGCAGGTACATAATAACTTTATAGTATCAGCTAATTACACTGTTATATAAGGGTCCAGAATGACTTTTAAAACCAAGGGACAGACTTTCTACGCTATCAAACACATATTGTTTTGTTTGGTGATTTTTTCTTTTAAATACCTAATTATGAAGGTAACCTGTGCTTTCTCCATCCTTTCTAAAGAGGATATAAATGTTAATACAATGCAGAAAGCGCTGGCCTTAATACTGGGTTGGTGTACATCATCTCTACTGACATCAGCGGATCATTTCCAATGCCAGCAAAATCCAAATAACATACGTAAGTCAATGGCTCAGAGCCCATGTTAACTAGGATGGTGTCCTCACAATCAAATGGGAATTACAATGGTTTAAGCAGCTACTGCCAACTGTTGTCCATCTTGTGTCATGCTGGTTTGAGCTCACATGTTCAAACCCACAGGTGGGAAAGATGTAGGAACACACAGTTATGGGCTCATCCGAAGGGGGTATCTGATCTGTCACAGCTGCTCAGTCCTATCCAGTTGTGCCCTTACCCTCTTCACCCACAAAAGACATGGAAATAAAGGTGGGGTTTGCCACAACGAGCCTCTTGCTGCCAACTTTTCTCATGGGTGAGACTCTTTAGAGCTCTGAGTCTCACAGTTAAGAAAAAAACTGTTTCCCTTTACAAAGTGGCATCAGGGCTAGGGTCACTCAGAATGTGGGCACCACTTCATTATGCAGCCTCAAGGATGGATGGCCAGGGTGGAGTAGAATCATGCAGAAGACCTTGGGAGGAGTCATAGTACTAGATAGGATGAGGGAGAGCTTCCCTAACAAATTCCTGCCTGGCTACCCACATCCAGAAAGTGCCCTGTCCGGCAGGTACCTGGGCATTACCTTCAAAGGAACTTGAAGCCCTCCGCAAGCCTGTGCTCCTTTTCCTCTCCTGTGATCAGACCTGCTCAATGCACCTCCCTCATATAACCCCAGACAAGCTCCCATCAGTCCCCACCTCTCAACACCCCACGGGGCATTTCCCCATTACAGCAGGGGATAGTTGAGATGTCGGTCCCAGCAGTAAAGGAAGGTGAGATCAGGAATCGCCCCACCAGCCTCCCCAGAGCTTCTGTGATGTGAAGCCAGCAGGATGGGGAGGGCTCTCTGACCCAGGGCATGCAACACATGTGCACTTTGTTATCAGCTCTTCACCCCTCGGAGAGCAGCTGGGATTCCCCAGCTGCCACAGCACGTCGGTGGAGCTATAACTTTGTAAACTCAGCTCAGCCTTTCAGGAAGAGATTTCTAATTTTATCCAGGCCATTCATCCACCCTTAATTTGCAATGAAAAAAAGAAGCTGTTGCAGGGTTATTATTAACTATTGGCCAAGACAGAATGAACTCCAGGCTTGGCTGACTCCCTCTTTGGTAGAGAGCAAGTGCACAGACAGCAGACACATTGCTGGTTTGCTTCCCAACCATTTCTGCTCCTCAGTGAGGATGTCTGAAAGCCAAAGCAGAAGGAAAACCTTTATTTCACAGGTGTAGCTGCATTGTCCAGGCTCCACCTCAGCCAACTGGGATTGGAGGCCTTTGGCCAGCCAGCGGTGTTCAGCCTTGCTCCACTTCCACACTCTCGTAACGCCCTTGCATTACTAAAATGAGTGGGAAAAGTCCCTATTGGCCTCACTCAGGCTCTGAGATCAAATCTCAGATACAGGGAGCAGTTTTTCCACCATCAGCTTGTGAAGTTCATCGGTCTCCACTCCCCCCAGCAGTGGTACCCCCGAACGCTCAGGGCACAATTCCTTGCAATACAGAAGGACATTCAAATCACTGCATCAAGCACACAGAATAATTCCTGGGCTTTGGTATGAGGCCAAGAAAGCAATGTTTTAGTCTTCCCACCATTGTTTTCCAGGATAGAGATGTAAAGTTCCCTAAGCTGGATACCTAGAGCCAGTCAGGAGAGGACCTCCAGCCACACCCTCATTGCTGTGCCAGACTTTGAGTCAGTCTGCCCATGACATGTTGGTGAGAGGTGATTAATGACAAATGTTCAACTATGAGAAGTCTTTGTAATAAAATAAGTAAAGTAACAAATAATAGCAGAAAGAAGAGTCAAGAAATCCACATCCCTATTAGCTGGGCTGGTAGCCCAAGGATTTAAAAATGAAAGTATCTTAACCAGAAATATTGCAAAGGTTGTTACATTTTCCCTAAAGTCTCCTAAAAAAACCCTGGTTATTCTTATGCCCATTGTTGCAGGATTTGCCACTTGCTTCATACTTTTTGCTTTGATGACATAGTGGTTTCACCTGTATTGGGCTTTTGGAATATAATGAATATTCCAAGAGACAGAGCATGGAATGTAATATTTAAAAAGCCCTGGTTCTAAGGGTACAACAATTTATCTTGGATAAATTCAAGTAGAGCTCCCTTGATTTTATGTATTATTGCAATTCACGTTGTCCTCAACTGATAATCACACTTTATGAAATTTATATCTATTTATTGCAAATGTAAAACCTAACCCAATTATAATTATAAATTCTTCTTTCCATACAGCTGCAAGAGTTTGTCTGTGATCAATTTTTTTTTTTTTTTTGATCATACTACTTTTTCCCAGATTCACCCTGGGAAAAAATGTTCCTGCTAATGCAACATATATCCCATTGCTCCACCTGCTCTGGCTTGCAGATCCAAACAGCACCAAACAGCCCTTCACTGTAGACATAAATCAGCTTGCACCCAACATCTGCCCAAGAAATCTCATCCCAGAATTTCCTACCAACTCCTGGCCAAATGAGAGGGGAGAGGGGAGACAAATCAGGTCCCAGAAAAATATACCTTGCATATGTGACTGTGCAAAGCTGTGGGGCGTGGGGACTTCCATGGTAACTCTGTGCATAAACAGGACCAAACAGCTTGAAGTAGCTCCTTTCCTTGCAAGGCCAATGAACAAAGTATCTCTGTAGCTTGGCCAACACAGCAAGCTCCAGCCAAATGTAAATAGCCTGCGGGGCTTTTTGGCACTTTGCACTCTATTTTGCATACAGCTGGTAATGTTTTAAAGGCCAGACCCAGCCAAGGGTAATGCTTCCAAGAACAGTGCAGGAAACACTTTGTGTACAGCAAAGAGTCTCAGGAGAAATCAGTGAAATCTTAGGAGCTTTTGTGTTTCTTTCTGCCTCCCCAAATCAGCAAGTTTCATTTTTATGTCAAATACTTCCAGAGCTCCAGGTAGGCTGCCAGGATGGGACCATCTCGTTCCAGGTTCCAAGTGCTTGGTAAGAAAGGTATTATCTTGGCTCCTGCAGACACAGAAGCACTTCCTGGGTGTGGGCAAGTCCTGCTGAGCACATCCGTGATGTCTTTCAGGGCAGAATTTCTGGAGCTGGCTGGCATTTAGTGCAAAGCATGAGAGATGGCATCAAGGGAGGATCAAGGTTGTATCAAAGCATTTAGTGACACACTTTGAGTTTTCCACAGCACCAATACCAAGGAAATACCACAATATTTCCAACTGTCTGGGTATCATTCAACCTTTTGGTAAGAATTAGCAGGACCTAAGGCTTAGGATGGGTTGGTGTCTTTAGGCAGCTGCTACCTAAAATGTACCCCTGCTGTCCAAGGTGGGATGGAATTTCCCTCTTAATTTCCCACTGAGGAACTGAGACTACACTATTTTGTTTGCCTTATCACCTTAACACCACTATGTGGGGTATGAAAAGGAGAAATCTGACTTTCCTGCAGTATCTCCTGCTCCTGTGTGCAGAGGGCTGGGAAGAGGATGCATACGGATTGGGCAGAGCAGAACCACACTGAGCACGGAAGGCTGACACAGGCAGTCACCGGGGATTAATATTGCAGCAGAAAATTTGTTACCATGTTTTTAAAATCACAGAGTGTACCAGCACAGGCATTTTGCCCACCTGGTCCTCTCCCTTCAACCTCATTGTGTTTGAACGTGTTCGTACGTCAGGACCATGGTGTCCTAGAGGGAGACTGTCCTTCTGTTAGCTGTCCCAGGCACTTGATTATTCAGGGTTGAGGGATGAGAGCTGGCTGAGTTAGCAGCAGCCGTCAAAGCTGGCAGCAAAAGGGAATATATGTCAATAACTCAGAGAAGAGAAGCAGAGAGAACCTGGAGAGGAGTTATCGCTACACCCGCACGAAATCGAAAGCTCTGTTTATCATAATTTAGTGTCCTTTACTTTGCATCTTACAGATGTCTGTCCTTCCACAGGTAATTCATGTGTGCAAAGTCAAATTGCTGCCCTCCAGACAGGGCTGGAGCACAATGGAAGGGTCACGCTGCAGAGGGACCCCGGGGGACAGATGGGGGACTGTGAGCTGCTGTCAGATGGTACAAAGGGCTGTGCTTTCATGTCTTTGTGTTGCAGCTGCACATGGTGGGCCAGCCAGGGAACAGAGAAATGGGAAAAAGCAGAGTTGGGATCTATAATGAAAACCATGCATTTGACCCTTCTGGCTGGGGACACAGCCTGAATCTCATTGTTGGCTTTAAAATTACAGAATCAGGTCCTCTCCTCTCTGGCCATAGTCCCTTTCCCTCTGACCAGCTTTGTCATGTGTGTATTGGACCTTCCATCGGATTCAGAAACTCTGATTCTGCCAGATTTCAAGAAACCAAACTGTCCTTGGCCATGGGGATATGATGACACACAAACCTGCAGCTGTCCAGCCTGCAAATTGCTTTACACACACTTCTTATTTCCAGATTGAAAAGCCTCTTGGACCTCCGGGGTGGGCACCTATTCTCCTCATCCCAAACCTTCTCCTTTCTTTTCCAGACCAGACAAGGAATAAATTCCCACTCCAGCTCTTCCCATCTACAGGGATTGCACAGCCTAAACTGAGATTAGCAGTCACAGGAAGATCCCCAAAATGCCCCTACTTCTTTTCTTGAGAGAGAGGAAGTGATAGAGAGAGGTGTCAGCACAGATCTCAAAAAGACATCCTGGAAGAAGCGAAATAAAACATTTTCTTATCTCCAGTTTCAAAATGTCCTTCTCCAGTTCCAAAAAGTGGGTGGCACACATGCAAATGTGACTAAACATGTGCTTGTACCAAGTAACTTTTGAACCTGTTAGCCAGATGCAGGGGAGGATACTTCATAGGCAACTACAGTACATGAACAAAGAGGAGAAATTAATTTCCTGGAATCAATTTGTCCTTTGAATTTTGCAATCCAAAGGGATTCCTACAGTCAGACATGGTTGCTGGCAATGTATGAGTGTGAGAAGAGGTGATGGGCTTATCCAAGAAAAATGAGAGCTCAACACAGACAATTTTAATAATAATGATAATAATAATAACAATAATAATAATAGTAAATTGTGAGATACTCATCCACGGGGAAAGTAGAGAGAATGGTGCTCACAAAACTGTCACCTGGCAATACTTACCTTCATGAAAGGTCAAATTGTGGCATTGAGACTGTGATAGGGAAAGAATGTCACCTCTCAGACCACAAGTTTAAATCAAGGAGCAAGTCCCTTGCTTCTCAGAGCAGGTACTGATGGGCTGCACCAGTTATGGGTCAAGATCTCAGCAATCTGCTGAGCACGTTGTGTCCCAGACTGCTGAGAGAGGTTGGGCTCAACCCCAGCAAGGGCCTGCAGAGCCACTTGGCTTGAACCTGTAGGAAAACAACATATAGGTTGGTTGGCCCTCACTGATGCCAAAAAGATCTTCTGCCTGGATGTCTCCAGGGAGCTGAAGAGCTGCCCAGGGTGAGCCGCAATATCAGAATTCAGCCCTTTGCTAGTCTGGGGGAACAGAGGTGGGATGGCCTTGCAAGACAAGCAAGCACAAATGGCTAAAAAAGCAAGATAAATATGGGACATAAATATGTGATGGTGCAGGAGGCGGTACCATAAACTTATTTTATTGCCACTTGTCTGCACAGGCCAACATAACTCACTCCCTTCGCCTCGCTCTGTCGTTTGTGAATAATGAGATTGCCCAAACAGATGCCAATAAAAACCTCCTCACGCCCAGCACCTGGGCAAGGAAATAAAGGAATGGAGGTTTCTAACAGTGATCAATCCCCTGCTCTTCATAGCCTGCATACCTGATGTGGTGTTTATTGATTACCAGTACAATCAGGTCATTCATGTTAGTTCCTACACAGCTGCCCTCTGATTTAGCCCCTGCCTTAGGAGGTCTTCAGGGGTGATAAAAGTACAGCTGAGCCCAGGTCCTGCAGGCAGAGGTCTGTGGTGTTCATAAACTGCTCATAGCCAGTGCAGCCCATGCTGTGGGCTGAGCAGGTCTATGCTAAGGCAGCCAGCACAGTGCCAACACCCATCCTGGGGCTGAATTACTCTTCCCAGACTCTCTGCAGGGTCAGTGAGGGGTTTGGCTTGTTTCGGCTCACCACAAACCACACAGGCGTACTTGCAGAGCCAGGCTGTGCCCAGAGGTGTTGACAAGGGCTTGATCCATGCCTCCAGCGGAAGCAGGGAATCTGCCTCATGGTTTTAGAGATGCATATTGAATTACAAGCACTGTGCTACTAGAACTAGCAATGAGAGGTTAATACTTATTACCATTTTGCTGAATATCATCTTCCTACCTGCTCCAGAGGTCTGTGGATTCAGGTGTGTTCCCCTCCCTCCCTGCCCTGGCCAACCACATCCCCACAGCCTGCTCCAGCCCCTGCATAAGCCAACATCCACCAGGAAATGTGACAGGCATGTGTGGGACTGACTGTGCCAGAGCCAGAGGGGAGGGAGCTGGATCAGGCTTCTGGATATGCAAAGCCACAGACAGAGGTTTCTGGTGCCTGAGGTGTCCACGGCTGCATTCCTGGCCCATCACTCTGGCACATGGATGTGTGGGAATGCCAGAGCCCACATCCACACAGCTTCTGCCTTCCAAGGGGAAAGCCACTTCAGAGACGAATGTCTCTTCCTGCACCAGCAGACTGAGCCTCGCCAAGCAGCCCCTGTAGGAGTCAGAGCCAGAGTCACTCACTCTCTCTGCCAAAGGGCAAAGCAAGAAAAAGACAGTGAAACAGGGAGCAAGGGTCAGCAAAGAGACCCAGAACCTTTTTCCAGAGCCCTCAAGGGAAAATTGCCGTAACCCTGTGCACAGAACATCAAAGGGCAAGAAGTGCCCGATGGATGATGCACAAGCAGAGACCTCGTCCCCAGAACTAATCCTCTGTCCTCCTGTTAGGGACCAGCACTTCTGTGTCACCATGGTCACAGGGACAAAGGAAAGCTGCCTTCCCATGAGTGGGTGGCAGCAGCATGTCCCCAGCTTGCATCTCCCCAGCATCACCTGCTCCATCTGGGCTGAGAGCTGGAAGCTGTAAATCAAGGCATCCGGTGGAAGTCGTAAGGGGATAAAGCATCCATAGTAAAATTTCTCTGACAAGTAGTCACAGCTGAGATATCATTTGATGAATGGCAGGAGAATTCCCAGCGCAAGGTGATGGATTCTCTGTGGTTGTGAGCAGACTGAACTCGGTTGTGGCTCACAGGGCTTTAGGACATCTGCCACTTGAGCAGGTACATGTGAGGACGTACCCAGGACCTGACCCTGAGGACACTCAGCAGGGAGCCAGTTTATCTTCCAGTTGCCTTCAGCTAGGGAGAGCTGACTTTGCCATTAAGCCATCAAACACAGAGGCATCGGTTTTAGTCCCATCTCGAGCACTTTGTTCTTATCCACCTCCTGGTCCACACAGGTAAAAAGGAAACAGGTAATTGTCTCATCTATCAAGGGTGGTTTCTCCAGAGCAGAGCCACCTACAAGCAGTGACAATCACAATGTGCACCTCAAAATGGTTGGATCAGTGCATAAAGAATTACAGAAGGTGTTAAAAAAGTGGAGATATGTAGACCATGACAGCTACACCAGATGCCAGGACACGGGGCTCACACTATATCAGATTATGTCCCTAGAACTGGAGTCAACACCAATGCTGAGCTCTGTCGTGATGGGTTGGTTCCCAGGGGTGAGATACAGGAGAAAGTTCATGTCCTGATTAAAGCCAAGCATCCCAAGGGTTATTTTCAGGATGGTGGGAATGTCCTTGGTCTCCTGGAACAATCCCCAGACAAATCAGGATGTACAGCTACCCTGCAATAAATACTCATCCTCATTTATGATATGATCATAAATGTTACAGCAGGAACTGTAACAGAGAAAATAGTACCAGATATGGCTTGGAAAAAAAAAATAATCAGGGCAGGGCTTTCCATTTCTCTTTGCTTTCCTGGAGATACCAGGAATTTCAAGATATATGGTACATCTCTAAGATACTCTGGTACTCTGCATGCTGAAAACAGGCCTAGTAGTTATTTGGGCTGTAAGAAGTGAGGTCGTCGTGGGCAACTTCCCAGAACTCAAGAATTGTATTTCAACTTCAAAACCACTTACAGTATCTCAAAAATAAAATACAGGCGCCTAAATTCACTCAACTGGAGTACATATAGGGTTGGGTTTACTTTGTTTGCTACCTGGAAAATTTTCAGATGAAAGGTAAACTGTGGGTTTGGTCAATGACTTCTAGGGGAATTGCTGGGATTTTGGCAAAGTTTCCTCCTGGTTTTTGGGGTTTGTTAGTTCTGTACTGAACAGGACTCACTGGTGGTTCTCCCTGGTGAAAGGAAACAATTCATCACAGAGTGCATTGCTCCTGGCACACAGTCTGCTTGGGTATCTTCACCCACAGAAGAGGGAAGGAGCAAAAGCTACCACTCTGATCTACTCGTATCACCAATGTGCCCATGTTACTCTTATCAGATCCAACACCAAATTGTCTCATACGCTGGGGAAGAAGATTTCTGAGAGGTGAGTCCAATTTTTCAGCTCAAGACTTCAGTGCTCAGCAGATGTGTTTGATGGAAGAGAAACTTGGACAAAAAACTGTTACTTCTTATAAAAAAAAAAGGTAGTGTTTTATTCATTTATTTATTTTTGGAAAAGATCCAGTGTCATTTTGTGACTGCCTGTGGGTGGTGCATAACTCAAGCATGCTGGAAAACCAGTCTGGTCTGCACCAAGGGACAAAAATGTACATTACAATTGAGGGCTTTCCACCAGTATCTCCCTTTCTGCAAGGCCCAGCCACAGAACAGATCACTGTGTTATACAATAGTCACACACCACTCAGGGTTTTACATAATGTGGTGATGCTCTAGATACAACCTGCACACAGCGAAAGTCTATAATAAACACCACTGCAAGACAATCTCTTTCATTTCAGTGCAACTTTTCTCAAAGAAAGGAAAAAGAAATTAAAATCCAGAGGTTCAGGAAGAAATACTCAGACTAAGATGATACTTGGATCAGGTCCTATTTTAGGTTCTGTTTGCTGGAGCAGAGATCTAGGCTGCATTGTGTGATCCCCAGACATCCAAATGAGGGACTTCTGGAGACTTTGGAAGTCACTGTTTGAGTGCCATGAGCTGCCAAGCAGCATCTGGGAGCTACAATAAGTTACCAGGCCTCCTCAGCCCTCTTCTTTCCTTCCTTTTTTGGATCAGGACAAACTTTGTAGAGAACTGAACTGACCTTGTGCTGCCCTACCTCAACCTTCCACTCTCACCATGCTTTTCCCTGCTTTTGGTACCAATCAACAATGACAGTACATCATTTAAGTGAGGGGAAGGCTGACATTTCCTAAGCATTTGGGCTTTCTGAGGTTTGATACACATGACAGACCTCATCAGGATGAAGATCTGGGATTTCTTGTGCATGACCCTAAAACTGGGAGCACAAGAGACCCGCATCCTTGGCAGAGGGGACACAGAGGTGAAATTGTTATCAGTTCACCAAGCTGGGGTTGCAGCACCTCGAGTCCTCAAATGGTCCCCACTGGTGTCACAGTCACCTCCTTGGTGAACACCAGGGTGTGCTCAGGGAGCTGAGATTTTTGAACAGCTAGACCAGGGATCAGCTCAGGCACTCAGGAGGATCTCAGCTGTGCTTCCTAGCAGGTGATACTGAAGAATTACATCCTTCTGACAGACATTGTAATCCAAAATCTGTCACTGCTACAGAAACTGCTACACAGGGAAAAAAAAATCATGTGGCTGTTACCCTTTAGCACTTTGTCTTTCTCTTTGCAATAACTTGCCTTCCTGCTAATACAGATTAGATCAACACTGACAAGGAACATGATGGAGTCTAACCACGTCAGACAGCTGGAGAGCTGCTCTGATGATGTTTAAACCAACCAATTCATTTGGGAGGGGGGCTTTGTTTTTGCTTTCATGTTGAGGACAGGGCCAACCTAGAACTATGGGAATAACGGAGACCTGAAAGTTTCCAAGTATCTTCGCCTATATCTATATTTTCCCCATGCACTTAAAATCTGCAGCCAAAATGGGAAATTCCTAGAAATGCCTCCTACCTTTTAAGGCCTTCTATCTCCAGGGTCACATCATCAGCTGGAGTACATGGAGCTACACTTAGATAAGATACACTTAGAAGCTCTTTACTATGAGGGTGG
Source organism: Lepidothrix coronata (assembly GCF_001604755.1). Classification (NCBI taxonomy): domain Eukaryota; kingdom Metazoa; phylum Chordata; class Aves; order Passeriformes; family Pipridae; genus Lepidothrix; species Lepidothrix coronata. The sequence goes on along the minus strand of NW_016690331.1, from coordinate 1,852,815 downwards.
TGAGGCACTGGCACAGGCTGCCCAGAGAAGCTGTGGATGCCCCATCCCTGGAAGTGTTCAAGGCCAGGTTGGACAGGGCTTGGAGAAACCTGGGCTAGTGGAAGGTGTCCCTGCCAATGGCAGGGAGCTTGGAACGAGATGATCTTTAAAGTCCCCTCCAACCCAAACCATACTATGATTCTATGATTCCACTGCAGATGCAGCTTTGAGTCCTTGTAGTAGCAGAGAAATTGGTCTGGAACAGTTAAGTCACACAAACTGGATACCAAAGACGGAATTTTTCCTTTGGGGCATTAAAAGAATCCTGGACTCTTTGATGGGATCTATCTATCCCACATTAGGTCAAAATCTCTAATGAATTTAAACAGTTGCTGTTTTCAGAATGCATCTCCATCTTTCCAAGACTTGTCCTCTTTCAGTGCTAGGCTGTATTATTGCTGATATTTTTCCTGTTTTCAGGTAAAATACTGAAAGGTTACATCTTAGGGGAAAAAGGGACAAAGTGTGAGGACTCTCTTCTCCTTGGGTTTATAACCTCTTGCATGCTCAACTATTGGTGTAATTTAAATAAAAGAGGAGGTTGGAGGAGAATTCCAGCCTAATTACACATTACAATGGTGCTGTTCTGCTTCTGGGAGACCAGCCAGGCATCTGGAAAGAGGTTCAACTCCCAGTGGGGGAGAACTGACAGGACAAAGGAGAGAAGGCTGGGGCATAAGCAGACAGAAAATACAACCAGGGGAGGGTGGCCCAGTTTCAACCAGGAGTTGACAATATTACCCACACCAGGCAGCGTGAACATGGCAGGCACATGGCCAACCCCAGAGGTAAATCTGGGTCGTAGTGGTTTGAATTCAGGTGCCTCGGGCTGACCCTTAACCTTGATGAAAAGCTGGCACCAAGAGCACACAGGATTCACAGCTGAGCTCCCCACTGGCCATGGACCACCCTGGAGGCCAGTTCAGAGAGTCATCACCACACAGTGCTTAAGAGTTCTGCTCCCTTGGGGTCAGCTTGGAGGACCTATCAAAGCACCATCCTAACACAGTGTCCAAGGCCTCTGGTTCCTCTCCCATCAACACAACAGCTCTGCACATTCCATGGGAGCAGATCTCCTCTGAACCTCACTCACTTCCAAGATGCTGTTAAAATTATCTCCCAGCTTCTTCCCCTTGGACATGTCCTTCTTGCACAAATTCGCAGGGCAGAGGTGGGAATATAGGACCACCTTCCCCACATTTTCCCTCTATCCACGAGGTTTCCCTGGGCAACACCAGCAGCTGAGGATGGTTAGTAAACACTGGACTCATGTGCCTTGCAGACAAGGGCTGGTCTTGACTCTCTCGGCATACAAAGAGCAGAAGAAGGTACCTTGGCAGCTGTGCTTGTGCACTGCTTAAGTGACTGCAAAGAGCCAGATGCACTTCAGCCCTGAAGACTCGAGTGCCCTATTTAGCCAAAGAGAGGGGATGCAGTGAGATTTTGTGTGCAGGCTGCCTCAGTATTCTCCAGTCCTGGTTTGGAGGACTCCATCCAAGTTGGGTCTCCAGATCCATTCAGACCTGCCAACAAACTGCCGGAACAAGCCTGGGGAGCTGAACAGTGAGGAGCCAACCCATTTCACCAGCCCTTCAGATGGTAACAATCCTTCCCAGCCCACAAGCCCATGAGCAGGAGAGGGGAAAGACTCCAGATTTCATTCTTAATCCTCAAAGTTATTCATGCTATCCCCATTCCCCAGCATTAGGAAGGACAACGTTGCCTTATACGGTCAAGAAAAAGTGGAGAATATCTGCAATACATTCTCACATCTGTGCTCAGCTGAGCCTGGCAGAGTGTCCTTGTGAATGCAGAGGTCGGAACCGCCAAGAGCTGTGGAGCAAAATGCCTCCACCCTGCTGTGAAAAGGCAGGCAAGGGGGATAAACAGATACGGGTGGAAACATTGCAAAATGGATCACATTAAGCAACGCTGCTCATGGGTTTATGGTATCTGATCTGGGATGTTTTCCCGTGCAAGCCTGGAGCCCAGTGGGAAAAGGAGACTTGCAAACGTGAAAACAACAGTAAGAAAACACAGCAGGGCCAAGTCCTGGAGGAGCAACTAGAATGGGGCACGTTGATCCCCAAAGGACCCAGAAGGAAACTGGTCCTGCTTACTCAGACAAATAGGTGCACGTTCCCCTAATTAAATCCTCCAACATCTTGTCTGATATTGAAGGTCAAGGTTTGAAACTGTGGAGGTTTAGAAGGAAGAAGGAGGGTTCCAACAGGCTCTTCAGGGAAAAAAAAGGACAAGACCATTGGGGAGATCCTTCAAACAGGTAGCATTAGGGATGTAAAAAGGGAAATGTTACCACATAGCTACTGATAGAGAATTTTGGAATATTTAATACCACTATCTGTGCCATCTCGTGCACAAGACACATCTGAGACGTTGCCCAGGCAGTGTTTGCCCAATTATTGATAAAGCTCTTAACCACATTGATTTCTTAACAGCTAGATGTCCAGCTTTCTTTCAGAAAGAATCAGCTATTCAGCAGATGGGTTTAGTTTTTGCAGGACTCTTGTATGCACATTAAAGAGAATGAACCGTGTTTTTAAGTGTAATCCACAAGCCTGAGAGTTTTCTGGGCTAATAAATATTCAGCCTGCACTGCTGAAGTCATGGCATGTATTACATCCATACAGTGAAACCCAGAGCAGTGTGGCCACTTCCAAACTCAGCTCAAGAACTGCCTGGGGTCACACTGTCCCAGGCCAGAACAGTGCCAGGGTGTGTGCTGATGATGAAAATGTGTTTGGCTGTGACCTGCTGGTCTTGCAAAAGGGTCTTTCCAGGACACAGGATGTCCCTCTCTGCCCTCCTACTACCGTGGCGGGGGCTCTGCAGCCAAAATTCCCCATGGTGATGGTTCAGAGGGGAGGCCATTAGGCACCAGGGCAGCAAGATGGGCTCAAAGACACCTTGGGTTTCCTTCCTGCCTCCCATATCCAGTCCTGTCAGAGGATGCTCTAGGCCCAAGGACAAGGCTGGGATCAGAGGTTGCCAGGGCTTGTCTGGGGCTGAGACATGGAGAGGAGGAGACAGACACAACCTCATCCTGATTGCCCCAAATTTCTTTCTTCTGATGAACATTTGGATTCGACCTGGGATGAGACAGTGGAGAAGAATGTTCTGTTTAAGTCACTCTTAGCTGGCTGAAAAGGACACACAGTTTCAGAATCTGGAATTGCTGCTCATAAGCCCCCTCACCACTTCCAGCCCAAAGGAGCTATGGATGCTCTGGAAATCAAACCCTTCCTGTGTCAAGCTCCATATTTGAGAAACTAAACACAGGCATTCTGATTTTCAAAGGTGCCAAGAACTTTTATCTTCATTTTCCCCTAATGGCCTTTGTTGCTTTTTTAAAACTAGAACACTTTAAAATGTAAGTAGTGTTTGGGGAACATCCTGTTCCAGAGCACAGCTTTACACATCAGAAAATGGTCTGATTTTCAACAAAGACCTTTCCTCCCATAGAGCAGTTTTTGAAAGCCAAGCATCTTAAAAGTATATTGATGCAATGGTATTAAAAAGAATAATGATACCAGGCAGTAACCCATCCAGTGTCCCCCAGCACTCTCAGAGAAGAGAAGCCCACCGTTTCTACATCCTGGAGACTATGCAGCCTCAGGAAAACCTAAAGCTGTACTGTTGTGATGAAAAATACCCCAGTGTTTTGATTTTCTCCTGAAGGCTGTATGAGGAGACGTGGCTGGCAGCACGTTCTGTGCCTTCTCCGGGTCAGCCCTGCTCTGGTTACAAACATTCTGTCCCTTTCTGCCAGGTCTGTAGCAAAAACATCCCTGTCCAAACACATGGAGGGAAAACTTCTTTGAAACCTCTGTGTTGAAATGGAGGTGATAGGACAATGATGCACAGGAAAAGTTGGGTGCTGGCTAATTAGACTCCATTTGTGAGCGGGTAATTATAGGTGTAACTGCAGCACTCCCTGTTCTCACAGCTGCAATGAAAGATGTTCCCATTGCATGGATGTCCCTTAACTCTGTGCTCCTCTGGGAAAAACCTGTCTGTAAACAGCCTTAGAGCATCCTTTGAAGGGGGATGGAGGAAGGAAGGCAGGCTCCAACACAGGAGTCTACATCCAGGTCCCAAGAGTGAGATTCCAAGATATTATCACTACTGTACAGCTTGGACATCCAGGCAGTTGGTCAGACACCAGATATGGAGCCTTTGGATATTGGAATTAATAAAAAGCATCTTTTACTGACAGTGTCATGAAGTGTCTGTGCGCTGCAGGTCAGCCTGGAGGTCAAGAGTTCTGTGTTCTCCATCTGCAGAGCATGGCTGGGATACAGCCATCAGCAGAGCACAACCCTCTTGGGAAAAGGACGCTTGGGAGGAAACTACTTGTGTTAGATGGACACAGACAGCATGGTTCCTCAACCTCTGGCAACTTTCTTAAGTGTTCTACCTCCTCCTTGGTGGTGGGAACGCCATGTGTTTGATGTGCTCGCTGCACCCCCTCTGCTGCTGCACCCGCTGGGGCAGCGAGCACAGAATCCATTCCCTCTGCCTTCACAGGCTCCCACCTCCCGTTTTTAAACCAAATTTCCCCTGAATCCATCAATTCTGTTGCAGCCAGAGAGGATCCCAGCAATGCCACTTTAACATCTCTGTTTCTCACAACGAATGATCGAAACCAATGACCTGTCTCTGAGCCAAGGTCTTCTGAGATACCCTTTGAAAATCTACCAGACTCTGAAGTAGAACATCCCCTATTTTAAACACATAAATATGATTTCATTTACACTGTGGGATGCTCTGGAAGTCCCGCAAGGATGAAGCTCCCTTTAGCTGAGAGCCTTGGAAACGCATATGGAGACAAGTTCCCTGCTTCAAGGACCTTCACCCAACCTTCCCCAGCTGACTGGGTGAAGAGGAGAGAAAACCCTGCAAAAGAAGAAATGCTCCCCAAAAGTAAGGTGGAAGCGCCCTCTTGTGTCCTCGGAGTAGGTCATGTGGGTTCGTTATCCAAAAATAGATGGGTACACACTGTTCTCCAGGTCGTTTTGCAGAAGTCGGAAGCACGATCAGCACCTAAAGTTCAGAAGATGGGGAACAAGGAGTTTTCCCAGTGTGACACTCTGTTCCCGGGAGAAGCTCAATCTCTTATTGTAAACACAGTGAAAAAGACTGTGCAGAGGTAGAATGGAAATGAGTTGTATCACACTATTGAGAAACCCAGCACAGACTCCACCATGCTCAGGGAGAGAGTTCTGGGGAGGAAAATGCCAGATGGAGGACAGCAGTGAGGGGATTTGAAAAAATAAGCTGCACAGAAAGATGAAATAAACTGGAACTATAATTTTAAGCATATTTTTGCCTTCTGAATCCTTTCCATAATGGGATGTGGTTGAGATACTGACTTAGGGCATCTTCCAAGAAAGCTTTTATGCCCTGAACAAGTTAAGCTGCTTTAGTGTTTCCCAATCCTCTCTTGGCATAATGCTCCTTCAAGGATGAGGACAGCAAAGAAGTGTATGGCACTGATGGCCTCCATCCATGGAAACAGGCTCTGACCAAGGTGCCTTGTCCCTGGACACACACACCTTTGTAAGCAGGACCCTTGGGCATCACTGGAGGAGCCATGTCTCGGGCTCTGTCCCCTTTGCTCACTCAGCTGTGGGTGACATGCACCAGGGAGAGCAGGGGGTGGATGGAGCTCTCCATGCACAGGCAGAAGCAAACTCAGGGCGGGTGGTTCAGGACAATCCCAGCAGTAAAATATCTATTTGGAATAGCCCTATTTGGAAGCAAAAATTCTACAGCCCCCCAAACCTGCCATTTTCAGTGTTCTGCCTCCTTTGTGTGGACAAACTTCCCAAACACACTTTGGGGGTACCATTAGCCATTTCACAACAGACCCTCTGAAGTCAGGGGAGCTCTGAACCTCAGCCATTCGAGGTAAAATGATTGCAGCAACCCATATTTGGAGGAAAAATATTAATTATGGAAAACACATGTGAACTGCATGACAACCACTGTACTTAGAGTATTTGCTTCTGAAGATGTGACGACGAGACAGAACAGGGTTGTAAACAAAGAAACGAAGCTCAGAAATGCAAAGAGGTCAAAAGAAAGGAGAAGGGGGGATGCAGCAGGGGTTTGAGCCTGTGCAGTTGAGGGTTTATTCACAGCATCTGTCCACAGGTAACCCTGAGTTTTCCATAGAGACAGCAGAAGTATCTGGTTGAGCAGGCAGCAGCACTGCCAAATCAACCTCCCCCACCACCGCGTGTGCTCCGTGCTCGCTGACTCCTCTCCATCGACAGCCCGCAGCTCCCACAGGGTTTGGTCTTGTCAGAGGCACGATAAGCTCCTGAGGGCACATGCTGTACATGCCTGCCGACACACTCCTCCATATGTCCCCACGCTGCTGTAGACAGACGACCTCTCTCCTGGTGGGGACGTCCCCAGGGCTCCGTGTGTTTGACAGATGCGGGATGAGCACAGGCAGCCTCCGAATCCCTTAATGCACCATTTCCCGTGGCTGGAGAGCACTTTCTGTATTTTGAGTAAATGGTGGCACCACGGGCTGGGAGGTTTCAGGCTTCACAAATCTTTCTCCTTGCAGGAAACAAAGAGCTGGAAGCGATCTCTTATTTTTACCTATTCTGCCTTTCAGAGACTAGAAGAAGCACGCCACTGTTAATAATAACAATAATAATAATACTGAATAAATCTCACTTGGAGCCTACTTTGGTATGCAAATGATTCCTCCTTATTTGCATCTTTCCAAAGATGCATGCAGATATGAAACCAGATCTATTTCTTAACAGTTGCATCAAGTTGGCACGTGAAGACCTCCGAGATAATTACACGGTATTCGGGAATACAGCTCCTCAGTGAGGACTTGCAGGCATTAAAGTGTAATAAAACTGATACCCAGCCAGTTCATCTATAACCTGTAAGCCCTTGGAGCCCACTGCAAAAAACCCAACAGCATACATCTGCACCTTTCAACCTACAGTTCCTTCTGATATCTGATCTCAAAGGTCAGACCAGGCTTGATGAGGGGAAAAAAAAGCTGTTTCTTAGGCTAACACGAGCAGTTTTGAGTCCTGACATACACAAGGCTAATGCAATTCTGCCCCATTTCCAATCCCCTGGCCCAAAACCCTTTCCCTGCTCCTAACCACGCACCAGGAGGGAACTCAGCCCAAGAGGAGGCGATGACAGCTGCCAAGCGCCCCAGCCAGCTGGAGAGAGACTGAGGATGGAGCAGGGCTGTCTGGGCTGGGCCCTGGGGAGCTGCCCCACCACCTCCCAGCATCCCTGGATCCTGATGCAGCCTTTATGCTCCAGATACGCCCAGGGCCAGACCCCAGCTGAGAGCGATGGAGCAACACACATTTTGCTCCTCGTGAGACAAGGCCGGCCGGGTTTGCCGCTTGCTCAGTGATGCAGGACTTGAGTTGCTTCTTGGCCCCTCACCCACCCTGCTGAGCCTGACGTGGGGAGCATCTCCCCCTTACCTAGACACACATTTCCAAGACAGATCTTAACAGATTTCCCACATCTTTGCTGCAAGGCTCGTGGTCAGGGCTCTGGCAGGCAGCAGCTGTTCAGCCGGATTCCCCAGAGCTGCTCTGCAGTGGTGCCTTTCCTCTGAGTCTATGTTTTCAGATACAAGAATTTGCACTGCCAAGAGCCTCTAGTGCAGGCATGGAGGGGAAAAAAAGGCATACCAATAGTCACCAAACCTTTGCACACCTTTCTAACAATCCAAAAATACACTGCAAACTGTGCACAAGGGCGTGTTTACCATGGAGGGCAGAGATGCTGAGAGGTTTCCCTTTCCTTTAATATCAGTGCAGTGTTTATGCTCCAGGTCCCTAAAGAAGAAGGAGGAAAGCCTTATATTATGGCTTTTGCCCCATATTATGGCTGCACCCAGCCCTATGTATTCCCACAGTGTGCAACAGCACAGCACATGCACACCGAGTAGTTTGCACACACACGCATACACAGAGCCCCTACAGTGTTTTAGAGGCAGCCAGGAAACATTTCCTTCTCACAAGAAACGTATTTTTGCTGGGTTTAATTTTCAGAGATTCCCAGGGGGGAAATAAAAAAGATACTTTTCAATGAGAAACTGAAGCCTGAACAATCTGCGGTTTCACATTTTGCTGGGTGGAAAGAGGGTGGAAGAAACATCCACCTCTGAACACTTTCATAAAACCATCTCAGGCAACCACTCCTTTTCACAGTGAAAAGCCTGTGAAATAAAAACACGATCAGCCTGAAGGGACACTGCAGCCCTATATGACAGAATATGATGGTTTATACACCAAAGATTGAAAAGACAAGGTCTTTCCTTGAGAAAAAGCAGTGCTTGGGATGAGCAGAGCACTCAGTATAAGAAGTTATCCAGCTTTTAACTGCATAATCTTATTGTATTCAAAATTGAAGGTAGATATAGTTCTTCTCTTCCTTCCTTCCTTCTTTCCTTCCTTCCTTCTTTCCTTCCTTCCTTCATTCCTTCCCACCATTTGTCCCATTCCAGCATTCATTTTTCACTGACATATAAATGGGCAGTTTCCCTTCTGTGATAAATAAGTGAAGAGACGTGACTTGTACCTGTGGAAAGGCATGGAGGAAATCAGGGGGATTTGAGGGATGGCCATTTTACTTTGAGACCAACTCAGGAAAGTCTGGGGCATTGATCCACAGGCACAGTTGCAGCAGTGCCTCCTGATCTGCAAAGGAAAACCAGTGTTCCCCTCCCAGGCATCAGCACAGGGGCCCCATGGTGCAGCCAGTCATTCCACTGGATCCAGGAAGGATGGATTCAGCTCAGGATTCCCACGGATTTATACAGCCATGGGGGTAGGCACAGAATCCCCCTGGGAACAGAGCAAAGCAGGTTTTAAGCAGCAGCATTTTGGGGAGATGAGTCAGGTTCTAACAGGGGGAGCTCACAGCTCCATGATTAAGATGCACCACAAGAGGATGTGAGCATTGACAGGAGCCAGTGTCTCATTTTCCTACAGCCCAGAGGGAACTTTGTCTTCACACACCCTGTGTTGGTGGGTGAACTTGGTGGTAACATTGATGTCCTGAGGGCCACATCATGACTCCACTGAAGTCTAAGATTTGCTGCATTGCATTCGCTGAGGCCAAGCAGGAGCTGGAGTTGGCCTCAGATATCCCCATAACCTGAACCCTACATCGTTGGCCATCTCTGCAACTCAACCTCCACGTGAACCTGACAACATGGAGTCCAAAAAACTTGAATATTTTCAATCTTCTTCTTCCCTTAAGGAAGCCAGAGGCCATCTGATGTCTTGAAGGGAAAATTACCAAACATGGTATTTCCAGCCATCGCAAAACCCAGCCACTAAAGAGGTCCCCCAAGAAAACCCAGTCCCCCAAGCTTTCCACCCTGAATGAAAAAAGAAAAAAATCAGAAAAAAAGGACTTGGCAATCATGGAGTATTCAAACAGAACACACATCCATGAAGGCCCTTGCAGCAGTTTTCCTGTACTTGCCATGGATTTGTGTTTCAGCATGCTGGGGTGAAGCTGGGGTGAGACTGGGGTGAAACTGGAGCCCCGTGGCCCCAGGGGGTACGGGCAGACCGGGGTGAGCACACACGTGGGCTCCCTTCCCAGCACGTGCTGGTGCTGTGGAAGCTCATTAAAATGGACCGAGGGATGTGCCAGCTGTAAATGCAAAGACAGGTCTTTTCAAATAAGCCCCATTAGTTCCACATGTGCATTTGATAGATAATTTTTTTTTTTTGGTTACGTAACATGAAACCACTAATTATGGAAATGACTGTGAGGATCCAGATACTCCCCACAAGAAAAAGACAGAGAGCGGAGAGCAAACAATACCAGAGGCTTTGCAGGGATTTTTTCCTCCCCTAGTGCAGCCATCCTTAGTAAACTGCTCGTGCAGAGCCCTGCCCAGCAGACCAAAGGAAAGGAATTGGCTCTGGGAGCACCAGCTCCCTGGAGCTGCACAGGGCCTTCGGCTGCAGGATTAAAAACTCACTATGCAGTCACATACCCGACCCTGAGGCCACACAGGCAAACGGCTCTCCTCACCCCCAAAAAATGTGGAGAATGTGCTGGAAAGAGTACAAAATGTGGTTGTTTCCTCCACTGCTTGTGGCTAGTTTGCTGTAAATTCCCTGACCGGGGATCAAATCTGGAGGAGGCGCACATCCCAGCCGGAATTTTTCAGAAAAGTATTTATGCATCAATCTGTTTATAACAAATAGCAGATCTCTATTCACACCCAAAATGAGTTATTCCCTCTCATGCTCGCTCTCATCCCACCATCCCTGCTCACACTCGTCTGACAAGCTGGGCACAAACCTGCTTGCAGCAAAGCTGGGCACATGGGGGAAAAGAAAGAGGAACACACACGTTTTTAGTGTGTGGAATACACACACTAAAATAGTGGGAATACAGCTATCAAAACAACATTATACAATTAGGAAAAAAAAAAATAGAGGTGATTATGTAAACTGCTGTCCCTGTCTGGTCAGCACAAATCTCATGTGGGCTTAGGTCAGTCCGTTTGACACAGCTAGAAATGATTGTCTGTGTTAACCATTAGTAGCTCCCAGTTCAAAGTTCCCTGCTAGCTGCCTCTGTCCCCTGACAGTATTCCCTCTGTCTGGCTCAGATAAGATGCAGGCAGCATTTCCCAGCCCTGGCCGTGTCCATGCTGGAGAGCTCAGCACTTCAACAGGGAATGAGACACCAAACCACAGCTTCCAGCCTGGATGTTCTGCCCCAGAACTGAGTACCCTCAGTGTCCCCACAGGTTGTCTGACCACAGCAAAGAAAACCAAAGAGCAGACCTTACTGTTCCTAGTGTGGTGGTCAGGAGATGTCCTGGGCAGGCGATGAAGCCTTGTAGTGGCTGGAATAAAACCCCAGCCCATACCTTGGAAAAGTTGCAACCACAGGACAAGGAAGAGTGGATGGCTCTTACAGGTAAAGTTGTGACCCTATAGAGGACCATGGCAGTGGCATAATTTGTTGCCTGTGGAAGCATCTGAAAGACTTTCTACCTCCCCTCTCATTTTCTGCAGGGAAATCCTCATTGCTTAAGGGAAAAGAGTGTGATTTGGCTGTTTTTCACTGAAGGAGAGAAGCCTGGCTTCTCAAAACCTCTCAGCTACCTTGTCTCACAAGATGAGACCACACAGAGGCGTCATCAGGATGGAAGTACACATAAGTAACATGGTTGTTCCCACCTTCTGCAGGAAACAAAGCAGGTATTTGGGGTTGGATGCTTTTTCTATTGGCATACCAGGCCACCACATTTTATTTAGTGTTAAGGACACCTGGAAAGGCCCTTCCAGAGGCACAGTCAGTGCTGAATTGTTTGCTGCTTTTGGACAACAGGAGCAGAGCAGACAAAAGACAATGTATGTCCCAAACAGGGCAAGGGTTGCTTGGGCTGGTGACTGGAAGGAGCATTTGGGCACCACAGGGGCACTGAATGATCCTCACAGCACCTCTTTACCGCATCTCCTCCACCTGGGGAAACTTCCAAAGCTCAAAAATCATGTCCCATCAAAGCTTTCAGTTTCTACACAAGATCTCTTCCAGCTTCTCACAAGGCAAGACACAAATCCCAAGAGTCTTCAAGAGCAGTAATTTCCTTTCTTTGCTTGTGGGAGGAAAAGGTGTTTTGGGGACTGCTACATCCACTCTCTCCATCCTCTAACTAGTCCCCCACTGCCATGCCTTGGTACCTGGAGGCAAATTCAGGCACCTTTCTATGTAAATCAGTGAAAATACTTGGAGCAGTGTGAAAATACTTGGAGCATCCTGAAAATAAGGACAACAAAAGAAGAAGCAGGAATTAAGACATCGGGAATTTTGTCATGGACAGCAGGGACTAAGAGGGCCAGTCAGGGCAGCTCAGAAGTGTGCAGGTGTGCATAGCTCTGACCCATTTCTCTTTCTGGAATGGGTCTCACCTCTTAGCTTACAGAAACTGTTTGGCATGAAGAATTCCTTCCCATCTTCCCACAGATTCTTGCCAACAGAACTAACCCAGTGCACCGCTAATAACAAAGACTAAAATCACTGTCAGCTGAGCAAGGCCCCCAGCAGAGACAGTAGCTGAGGAATCAGCCTAAGGCCCTGTAATCCTGGCAAAAACAGTTTCAAAACACACTTTATCTAGCCAGTCTGCCTTAGAGCTATGCAGAGAATTGTTTCATGCAGCCTTTTTATGAAGAGCGGAGATGGATAGCAGTAGCTCCCAAAATAATTCACGGGGCTTTTAGCAGCTTCTATTACTGCTGGATGGACTGCAGTGTTCATTGTTTCATTCTGTCAGCCAAATCCTCCTCCTCCAAAATAAATAACTAACAAGGACGCATCCCAGCTTCAGAGATGTCTTGCCCATGCAATTAAAATCCTTCTACCCTCTAACAGGTTTGTGTATTTATAGTCCAGCAGCTACTGTACTCTACTGGTATTTTCCCATTACCATGCAGGGCACCCTGCACAGTCCTCCAAGAATTCGATCTGGCTCAGTGGGGGACGTCCATCAGGTCAGGGAGCCCCTGCTTGGCACAAATCTGAGCATGTACAAAGCTGGGGCTGAGCTTTAGGCTGGTTCTTAGGCACTGCTGCAAGGAACACGACTGATAGCATGAGAGGAGTCCACCATGTGAAACCAGACTTGCTGGATCTATCCACAGGACAGAGAATTAAAATCATTAGTGCTTCTCAGTTGTTTTAGATGCTGAAATAAAAGCTCAATAAGGAGGTTTGTTCCAGTAAGAGCTGAATCACAACACATGGAGAAGTGCAAGCTATTATTTCACACAGCAATGGCACAGACACTCAAATTGTTTATCCAGATCTACTTTGCCCTGGCTCACTGGCTTCTCATCTCAAAGGTTCCTTGCTTAGCTTAAGCATTTCTGAGTAAATTATTTTCCAGCTTTTGATGTCACATACAGCTTTTCTTGTTCATTATAAACCAATGCAGTGATCTGCTCTTATTTGTGCACTGGCTTTGCTGCTTGGTCAACTTTCCAGCATGAGTAGAATAAGTCCCAGAGGGAATTTCACAGTAACCCAGTTACTGTTAGGTGAAAAGCAGCTCTTTTTGTGGCCATCATGTTTTTTGAGAGGGTGAGTAGGGTACTTTTGCCAAACTCTGACTTTAATCATGCTTAGACATCAGCTAAATCAAATCTCCTCAGGGAGGCCTGCCCTCTGCTTCCCCCAGTAATGAAGTATTTCAATTCATTTCATCTGGACTCAGGCCTGCCTTTCGTTTTTGCCAGGAGGAGCAGTGTATTCCCTAGAGCTGTTAACACCCCAGAGAGATGCCTTCCCCTGCAGCTCATGCAGAACCTCCCCGGTGAAGCCACAAGCCCAGGGGACTAAGAGTTGATCTGAAAGCTCTCTCTGGTTTGGAGGATGGATATATGACCTGGGCCAGAAGCATCCATTTAAAAATCCCCATGCAGACAAGCTCGTTCCTGCTCCTCCTGAGACAAGGTGGGGACATGGATTGCAGCAGATTCCCACCTAAATCAGAATCCAGGTTTGGGTCTTGATGGCTGTGGGTACCCCAGGCAGGATTTGAACTTATCGAGTGTTTTTATGAGGAAGAATGAGACCTCAATAATTGGCGACAGGCTGACAGGAGGAGGGAGGAGGCCTCATCTCCTCCACTCTTCAGTGCCAGCTCTCCAACTCACACCATCCCCACTTGCACATCAGCTTTTAATATTTAATTGCAGCTTTGCCAAGGGACTTTGCCTCCTGTCTTGCAAAGGAGGGGGAGAGGAAGGAGTCAGGAGAGTGGTGCTGGAGAGCCCTGAGGAGACTATCAAATGGCAGCTCTCGGGTGGAGGGAAGCGCTGTAGCATGTAAGTGATTTTACACAAAAAACCCTCACAGATCATGGAAGATGGAATGAATTAATATCAGAAAAATCCTGTAAACCCTTAGCAACTGGGGGATGCTGAGCTGGTTGTGGGAACTGCTCGGGGTGGGCTGAGGAGAGTATTTCCATCAAGTGCCTGTACTGTATTTAAGGAAAAGGGCGGATAGGGAGCACTTCCCTCCTAACAGGCTCGTTTTTGCCACGGAGTAAATCCCTCGAGGGCTCTTAACCTGGAATTGTTTAATGTTAGACACCACTGCAAAAATAGGAAACAATCCCCAAACTGTGGGAGGTGGGAGCCTGTGATCTAACAAACCTGTCTCTTCTCTAACATCATGGGAAATGACCTGGAAAATAAAAATAAATTAAAAAAAAAAAAATAAAAAAAAGCAACTAGTGATAAATTTATCTCCCTCCCTCTAGACTTGCTTCCAGATGTCTTAAAGGCATGAGAAGGGAGGCAGAGATCCCCAAGCTGCTAAATGACACCCCTATACCCCCCAGAATCTGCCCTTCTTCAGTATATCTGGAAGTGGACACCCAAACACGGGTGGACAGTGACTCTGGATGCTGACTAATATTCAGGCCAGTGCCAGAGAAATCGCTGATGAAACATATTTTACAGGCAACGTGGCTTTTAGAACAAATACTTTCAAAATGTAAATACAAGTATTTAAAAATCCCGCAGTTCAAATGTCTGTGTCAGTAATTAAAAGGCAATTACAAAGAACTTGTAGGTCCCCAGAGCTCTGTCTAAATTCAGAAAATGAACCCCAGATGACCCAATGTACTTCCAAGTGTCAGATCAGTCACTGCAAATACAATGCCTGAGACTTCTGCTGCACATTTTTGAAGTCTGGAAAACGAGAACATTTTCAGCAGAAGAGGCCAAGGGGTGCTTAAATCTCCAGTAACTGCCTGAATCCAGAGCTGGTTCAGGTCTATGCAACATTGGAAACATAAGAAAATTCTAGCTAATGATGAATATACAAAATGCCACCAAATAACTTTAAATTATTTAAAGCTAATTGTTCTTCACATCCTTTCCTTCTCACTGTCACAGACATGAACTTGGTGATCTAAGAGAAGGGG
>NW_016690331.1:1764020-1837700 GCF_001604755.1 Lepidothrix coronata | reverse complement strand
CATATTTTGCTTGCAAACTCATTGGCATAAGGTGCAGTTTTCAGCTCTGTGTTTGCATGTTAAGTACTGCTTTGTCATAAGGGGCCACTTACACCCTGGAATATAAATGATAAAATAACTCCCTGGAAGGCAGATACTCTGGACTTTATTCAACTGATCAGAAAAAGCTGAATTTCACTTCATTAAAAAAAAAAAAAAAAGGCAGAATCTGAAAATTTTTATTTTCAGTCCAGATTTTTAAGAAGAAACTTGAGGTTTCTTATGAAATGATATGGGGGTGGGGGGGGAGGTTTCTGGCTGAAAACACAGTTTCATAGAGTAGGGGGCTGGAGATGGGAATGGAACAATGATCCAAGAGGGAAGACAACCACTCATATCTATTCTACTCCAAGGCTTCCCTGCATGATCATGGACAAATGAGGAGGACACTCTGAAAACAGGCAAGACAGAAACTTCTTCCACACTTCAAAAAAGGGCTAGAGTTTAGATTGTGTCCCTGACATTTACTCAGAGAACATAAAGCAGAAAGTGATGGGATACGCTTTCATTCCAAAAAGTTAGGAGGTCAGTAGATGTGATGCTTGAAGTAGAAGAGTGGGAAATAAAAATTTCACATGATTTGTTACTGAAGTTATATAAGAACCTATTTCAATGGGGTTTGGGGTTTGTTTGGGGTTTTTTAGCTCATGGAGAGAAGATATCCACCACAGACCAACGTCCTTTCAATGGGGAAAACCTATGCCTTATCTCCAAGTCATCCCAGCAATATGTGCTCAAGCAAGTCCATGGAGGGTGTTCCCATCCCTAACATTGGTGCCCCAACAAGGAATCTCAAAGGACTCCTGACCAACTCGGACACTCCCAAAGTCACTCCACGCTGTAAGAGGTTACATTGTGCTCCACTGAAGACACCATCTCCCAAAGGCCTTTTGAGGATGAGGGAGCCTGATGCCAGCACCATGACAACCATCCAGCCCCTGAGCATGGAGACCAAACCCCACAAAGACCCATCCTTCCTTTCCTCTCTTCAGAGCATCCAGAGGAAGGCACAGTGGAGTCCTGCCACCATTAAATGGAAAGAGTCTTCTGCAAAGGTTAGTAGGTGTTCTTCAAAAGCTCCTGGAAATATATTTCCTTTGGGTGTCATCATTATGAGTGGCTGGGTTTCATGATGGTGCTTCATCATCCACTCATGTCAATCCCTAGGCTTGGGGAATAGGCTTCCCTGTGGAACTTTGTCTAGTGCCATCCAGCTCTGGGTGATTTAATGGTCTCAGAGGCACAGGTCATATGTTCAACAAACTATTCCTTGGGATGATCCTCTTCCTGGAGGGAAGGAGTTGATAGGAATGGGCAGCTTAGATTGGAGAGAGACCCACATCAAGGAAACATGAGAGATAATATCAACATAAAATTGATATCATCTGGAGTACTAATTATGGATGAGATCCTGCCTGAAATGGTCATGTTCATCCCACTGCTGTGTGATCCCAGCCCAGCCCAGTGATGGCTACTCCACATGAGGGACTGGTCCTTCACTGCAAATACAGCAAAGGGCATCTCCAATCACTACTGGGTTTGAGACACTAAAATCTTTGTGGGAGCTGGTAAAGGAAGTGGATGGATAATCCTGACTCTGAAAGGTGGCCTCAAAATCAAAGATGGGTAGAGAAAATACCAGTTAGCTCTGGAAATGGGGCGGGTGGGGAGCAAAAAGCTGTGAAGCACAGTATTGGAGAGAACAGAGCAAAGCCAAGATTGGGTCAGGTTTACAGGAAAAGAAGGCCACCTTTGCCTCTGGAAAGCCTCCCGTGCTGTCACCTTCCCCACACTGAGCCTTCGTGCAGTTCCTCTCCCCTATTTGTGGGAACTTACCTGTTTCCCTGCTGTTGTTCCCACGCAGGAAGGGAAGCTGTCCCACGAGAGGCCCACGATCATCTCCTCGGTGCCAGGCACAGCCGGTGACTCAGCCCCAGGCACAAGCTGTGAGTTGGATTTATTCTGGCTACAGGTCATCACTGCTACTCTACTGCCAGCTCTACACTTGCAACTGGGAAGGGTCTACTTGTTCCTTACACGTAGTTGCATTTCCCACATAACCCAGTAGCAGACACTGACTGGGTGAGGCTGGCTGGGGATCGTGTGGATCCTGCCAGGACTGACCATGCAGGAATATGGCCAAGGATAGGGAGCACAGAGAGCAGATTACCCTGTGACTGAAGCCTTCCAGCCCTGATGGATCCCACTGCACAGAGCTGGCAAATCCCAGCACAGCTGGGATCTGGGCCAGTGATGAGTCCATAGAGCCATGCTGGCTCTCCCTGTGCTGTTATCCCAGCAGTTAAAAATAGCTGCTATTAAATACCAAGGCAGAAGTACGTCCATGTTTAGTTTGGGATAAGTAATATCTCCCTGCACCTCAGCCTTGAGGATAGGAAGAGGGAGAGGTTCCTTTGTACCTAACTAAGGAGCTTTGGCTGGGCTCCTCTTTGAATTTGGCAGTGGTGGTGTATCAGACACAGTCATCCTTGGCTTAAGATAGGACATGTAAGGGATCCCTAGTGCTATGATATCATCAGGACTAAAGCAGGTCAGGGATATTTCAGGGCAAGAGGCATCTGTGAAGAGTGACAGATCCAAGCTTTGCGTGAGAAAAGGCTGAATTTTGCCAAACTTTATTGTTTGATTTGGGGCAGAAAAGGCAGCTCTCCAAAAATCCCATAATGACTGGATTAGAGACCACTGAGCCATCCTGCCTTCTTTGGGCCTGGATCGGGAATCCAGGGACCCCTTATACCATCTATTTAGGATTTGTTCTCTTTCCTTCCCATTTCTTTCTTGTCTTTGGCACAAGAAGGGGATAAAAATCACACGCTGCCTCGATTTGAGACACTGTATTTAATTACCCAAATACGTGGGAAAAGACGTCTCTTACACAAGCACACAAATGATGGAGCTGAGGTTTCCACAGCATTGCTGGGAATTTGTTTTAATGTCAAAGCACATGATGTCACCACTCTATCTAGCTAAACACTGTCACAGTGTTATCTGTAGTGTGCCTTTTACAGCGCGAGGAACGTCTTTTCCTCTGGCTGGCGAAGGATGAATCATGGTCTATCTTAGAGCCTTACACCACTCCCCAGCCCCTGACTCAAAGGCCTTGTAATAGCAGTGGCTTCATGTTGTTGTGCTTCATTGGGAGGGCTTTGTGTGAGGTCCTTCTTGGGAGGCAATTCCATCCATGGAGACAGGAATATGACAGCTACCGCTGATGTAGGTGCTGGATTTGCTCAGAGACAGGAGTTGTAATGCTTCCTAAAAAAGTCCAGGAACCCGCTGTCCCAAATCTCTTCTGGGACAAGGCATGTCCCAGGCTATACCTGTGCTGTGTTGCATCATTCCCATGGAGCGAGAGAGACGTCAATGCTCCACGAGCCTCAGCAGGGACCAGGGCAGGTCTTGTATGGGAACTTCCTCACCATCCCACAGGGACTGCCCCACAGCCCTTCCCCAGGGCTGAGGAGGGGACACCCAGCCAATACAGTGACTTGGGATGGGGAAAGCAGTGTCTAGTGACTTGAAGCCACACAATAATGTAAGTTAAAAGCAGGGCACGGTTCTCAGGGTATGGAGGACAACAGCTCGGCAGTGCCCAAGACAGCTCTGCTGACTGGCATTGGGCTTATCAGCAAATTCATGTCCATGCCACAGTTCAGAGCTGAGTAACTACACACAGAGTCAAAGCAGCAGCTGCTGCACCTCTTTCCAGACATGGCACAGTCACCTCTGAGACACTGATGGAGACCTGAGCATTGCTCAAAGGGGGAGGCTCCTACACCCCTCAGAAAAGCCCATTCCTGGGCAGCTAAACCGGCTGGGCTGTATCCCTGGTCATGCTGATAGTATCAGATTATCCAGAGGAAGCTGCCACCAAAGACGTCATCAAGTCACTAATTAAAGAGGTACAAGTGGCTGTAGTCTGCAGTAATGAGATTAAACTGAGCACTGGAATACTTACACGATAGAACAAAATTCTTCCTAGGAACGAAGATGGCAAATCAAGGCACCACTTTTCCCAAAGGGAAATGGTTGAGAGCTTGAGTCCTTTAATATTAAAAAGGAGAAAGCACCAGCTAATTTACTGCAGGTAGAGTCTGCTGAGTACTCTGGGTTTAAAAATTAACAACTTCTAGATGAATTTTGGCAGTCAGAGAGAGGAAATCACGGTCAAGGAAGAGAGAGGAGGAACATGCATTCGGGCACACACGCATATGCTTGTGCATGTGTGTATTAACACAGCCCCATTATTCAGGGCTTTCAGCTGAAGGGCACACGGGGATGTCACCTCGGTGCAGAGCAAAGATGAAACAGGAGCCTGACGTGACTGCAAACCACAGAGCATCCAGGCAGCCTCCAAAACGCCTGTAACCCCCTCCTCCTCCTCCTCTCTCTTCTGTGTTCATTTCGACCTCTACCCACGGGGAATTTTCAAAGCGAGGAGAGGAGGAGAAGGAGAGGGCAGAAAGCAGTGGGGTCCCCCATCCTGCATGCAGGGAGACTCAGGTTTGGTTCAAGGTTTGCTTGACAGGGGAGGCTCCTTCCCCTGCTCGCTGCAGCACCCACACTTTCTGCTGCAAGGGGGTGCGGTGCCATCTAGCGACAACGAAACCTCCTCACTTCGATCCCAGAATTGGTCTCCGCAAGGATGCTCCGGACACTGTGTCCCAGCCCCGGCGGTGGGGGGAGGCTGCCACCCTCCCTCTCTCCATGACCTGGGGCTTTCAGCCAGCATCCTCCTGTCTGCATCACGCTGTTCAGCAGACGGGCTGGGGAGAACATCACTAGTGAACTGGAAAGATCTGAAAGGCGGGGGGGAAATGCTGATTTAAGATAAAAGGCTGTGCTCATGCTACAGACGGCTCTGAGTTCAAGGTAGCTCTGGCACTTGCAATGATAGAGGCTCCTGCAGTTGCAATAATCCTTAAAAGCTCATTTCCCTTTCAGCAGTTGCTTTTCATGGGCATGACAGGCGGGAGTTCAATGTCAGGACTCCTGTAAATGGTCAGTCTGTCCAGCTCTCAGTGTTTGGTGCCTCTGGGACTCAGACAAGAGGGAAACCCTGACTAGAGCACCCCACATCACAGAAAGAAGGGGGAGAAGCAGGTGCCATCCATTCTCTATCACCTCTCCCAGCCTCTGACAGCTGGTTGGGGATGCTGGGTTCACAGGCATCTTCTGGGGGTGCTGCCATGGGAGCGTGCAGTGGTTCTCAGGCAGCCATGGAAGGCAGGGGGGATCAGACTCTGCTGATCAGCCTGGCCAGCTCTGCCAGCAATCAAAGCAGACAGACTAGTCTCTCCTATTTGGCTTTTTGCTGCAAGCCCTAGCCTCTGCTCTCACTCAATCTAACCTAAAGAGCCTTTCCCCTGCTAAGACCCCCCTGTCCTCTTCATCAGGCTTCCAGCAAGAGCTATCCCATCTCAGCTGAGGGCTCAGGGTTGCCACCTACTCCCCACCCCCGGGCTGCTGATCTCCTCCATCACATTCTCAGCGCCTCTCAGAAAATCCTAGTGCCTCATTGATTTTTTTTTTCCTCATTTCCTGCTTTGTAATTAGTTGCTGTCTCCCAGGCAGGGGGAGGAAACCCTTTCCCCAGGAGCTGTGCAGATCTGTCAGGTAGCTCAGATCTCTCTGGGTTACAGGAGCAGTTTGCAGGGACACTGATGGGGACACACCTGGAAGTCACAACCCACAGCAGACCAGGTCCTTCACCTAGAGATGGAGAGACACAGCAGCAGTGTGAACAACCAGCCATGTGTGCAGACAGGCCATACACATGTTCCAGATGAAGAGAGAGCTCCACATAAATATATGCATGCACTCCTTGTGTTCCTGCTGGGCACATGCACACCACAACACACACATACCCACTGAGAGCTGCTGACTGAGCTGATATGCTCTGCCCTTCACCTCCTGCCTTTATGTTGCTCCGCCCACATGGAATAAATAAGATATCTCAGGCCCCAGCCTGTCACTGTTTGCTGACACCCCTGGCACTCACCTCATGCTACCTGAGAGAGTGTGTGTTTGCTGACAGCCTGTGCTATCCCCAGCCCTTTGCCTCACCACTTGGCTGGCAACCAAGGACCTGCCTATCACCCTCCTAACAGCTCTTCCCTCCGACCCCCATTTATTGGAGGAAGCAACAAAGAGCACAGAGAGCACTTCAGAAGGAGGGGTGATGATCTTCTGAGGCACCAGGCTTAACACAGACAGCAGGGTAATTCCTAGCCTTGCAGAATGTTTAAAGAAGCTGGGCTGTGGTAGGGAGGAGCAGAGCCCTTCCAGGAGACTCGGTGAAAGCAAATGGTCATCTGGAGCTGGATGTCTTGTGAAGTGATTGATGTGATGTGATGTGATGTGATGTGATGTGATGTGATGTGATGTGATGTGATGTGATGTGATGTCACGTGGTGTTGGGAAGGAAACCACATCACGTGGTGAACTGCAGCGTGGTTGACGTGTAGCATCCTCTCCAGGGACTGACTGACACCTGCAGACCCACAGGGAGAAGAGAGGGGCCCCTCCAAACAGCCCTGTAGAGCTCCAGCAGAGGTATTCAGGAGGAGGGCACCAAAAAAGCTAAAGCAAGTAATAAAGCAAGTAATTAAAGAGGGCTTTGAAAAAGATGGAGTGACTTTTCACATGGGCAGATAGTGACAGGGAAAAGGGGAATGACTTTAAACTAAAAGAGGAGAGATTTAAATTAGATGTTAGGAAGAAATTCTTTACTCAGAGGGTAGTGAGGCACTGAAATAGGTTGCCCAGAGAAGTTGTGGATGTCCCATCCCTGGAATTCTTCAAGACCAGGTTGGATAGGTCCCTGAGAAAACTGGTCTAGTGGAAGGTGTCCCTGCCCACAGAAGGAGGTTGGAACGAGATGGTCTTTAAGGTGCCTTCCAACCCAAACCATTCTTTGATTCTACAAATCTGGAAAATCAGCAGCAGTTGCTTGGCCCTTTGGAGCAAAGAGCAAAGAGCCCTTTGGGGACCAGAGTTGTGCTTCATCTACTCATCACAACTCTGCTGAGATCTCTATGTGACCAGTATGCTGAGCTGAGATGGAGATATCCCTGTGCAAAAACTGTGCAAACACATTGCAGGAAGGGTGACAGACCTTGGACAAGCACCCTTACCCTGTGTTTCTGATGGTGCACCGGGGCACAGGAAGGCTAAAACAGCTTCTGCACTGGCAGATGAAACAGATAAGATTTTTGCCCCAAGATCACCTGGTCCAGCACAGCTCCCACCTGTGCATCTCTGTCCCCCACTGCTGCTGCCCCAAGCTGTCTGGCACTGGGAGCTGCGGGCCATGGGCATGGCCTGGGAGGGTATGAGCAGAGTGGGACCCAGCGTGGATCTCTTGCAGCCCTCACCCTGGGTTTTGTGATTCTAAGAACTTCTGAGTGTTTTATCACAGGTGATGGGAACTTCTGGTACTGGCACAGCCAATCCATATCTTTCAGCACCACAGGGTGATGTATGCCAGCATACACTCTCTAAAGGTGTCAGAAAAGTAAACCAAAAAGACAACAGCTGGGCCTGATTTGATATTGCTGGGTACTTCAGCCATATCCTTATCCCAGCCTGCTAATGGTGGACTACTAAAACAAGCCCCAGAGCCCTTGGTTGTGTTTGTATTTATTATTCAGCACAGCCAGGCAGGGTCTCCAGCTCTGACACACAGTTGTACCCACCATTAACACACTAAAAATCGTACCCATTGCCAAGCTGAGCTTTGAGGGCATCAGCAGCCCTCTGGGGCTGAATGCTTTATTATTATCCCTCTCCAAACACTTCCCAGAGCAGCTGCCTGTGACACCACATGGCTACAGAGGGGTTGCAAGGCTGGGGACAATCCCCAGCCTACCATAAAGCAGATAGCGTGGTTGTCCTTCTTTCAGTCACTTTCCTAAAGTATTTTTTTTTCTTCTTAGTTCTAAAATATCACAGCTTATGAGGAAATAGGGAACCAGAAAATGTGGTTAATACCTGTCACCTGCCCAGCTTTTCTCTTAAAAGTTTGGCTGTGGCCAGAGGTGACAGGGGCCTGGCTGTGTGGATCAAAGCCTGAGGACATGACAGTGAGTCAGGGAAATGCCTCTTCCCCATTGCACCATGGCCTGGAAGCATCCCCCTTCCCGTACTGGGTTACACCGGGGGTATTTTGAATGAATAAATTCTGAAAATAAGCCAGGGCCCCAGCCTTTCCCAGCCTCTGTGCAGGATTGCTAGGACTCATGATTGACTCAGCCTGGTGGAGGAGCAATTTCACTCTTCCCTAAAAATAGACCAAGTGGTTCATCCTCTCAACATAGCCCAGCACTCAGCGATAAAACCAGCTGCCAGGGACCACTGGGAGGCAGTGAACAGGACCGAGGGCGTGGGGACTGGAGTGAGACTCCTTGTAGGATACACTGAAGGCTGCCTGGCCGTGAGTTTCTCATAGATTTTGGGGCTGTCTGCAGCGTGACACACCTGTCGGGACTACAGAGACCTTCCTGTAAGTAATATTGGGGTAGATTAGAGTGGGGCGAAGTGTTGCATGAAAACGAACCTCCAGCTGATCCTGAAATGCAGGGCAAATGAGGGTGCTTAGCACCTTGTGCTATGAAAGAGAAGCTGCAGCTTCTGGAAAGCCATGGATTTTATTCTGTTGGCCCAGAGCTTGGTGAATCCCACTGTCTGCTGCAGAAGTTGTGTTCCACAGGCAGTGGCTTTGGTCTGGTTCAACGCCATCACCTGGGGCACTTGGACATGTCCTAGGCAGAAACAGAGCATTGTGCTTGTGTGCTTTTCCTCTGTCTCAAAATACTGAAGTTCACAGCTTTGAGGCTTAAATTCATGGGGACAGATCTCAGCATCTATTCTGTCCCCCCAAAAATACTGTTATTTACCATACCTCTGGTCACTGTGACCCCAAATAGGGGTAAGAATCTGTATGGGATTGGGTTGAACCAGATGGACGCTGGGGGTGGAGGAGACCTTTTCTAGACCCAAACCATGTTCAGGACTGGTAATGGGTAGGCAGCAAAGTGGGGACTGTTCAGAAGGAAATGAGCTTTGCTTCATCTTACATCCCTAAGGAACAGGAGGCAGAGAAGGTTTAGTTAAGGAGGGAATTTCTTTCCTTCCCTCTTCAATTTCCATTCCAGAGGGGGTTGAGAAATATGTTTGTGACCCTGAGACAAACAAAGGCTTCAGGAACCTGTTGGGTCAGCAGGATTAATACGGCCATACCACCCCCTGCATGTGCTCACGTGTGTGGAAGGTAACTCCAAAAATCTGTGGCACTCTGTAAGACAGAGCAGAAGTCTACCCCTGTGTGCAAATGTGTGTCTTATACCTTATTATCCATTTGCCAAATCCTTTTGGCTCTGAGGTCTGTGTTGTGGTCAGCAGGAGAGCCAGGACTGCAGGTCCAGCCCCTCAGTCACTATGGGAAGGGCCTGACCTGAGCTGGAATTTTTTCTCTATTCTTTTTTTTTTTTTTCACTCATGTAATGGGCAATAGTTGACATTTCCTTCTGAAATTCCCATCCTTCAGATTGCTGCGAGAACAACAGAAATTCCGTAACTTTCCCCAGTTCCCTCCATGTCTCCAGTTTTCACCTCAATCTTTGCCGAAAAATATGTGAAGTAGCTTCAGATTTTCATCAGAAAACAGAGATTTCGGAAAAGAGTGGTGGAGTTGCCTTTCTTTTCCTGTGCTTCTGGTGCAGATACCACTTTGCAAGAAGATAGAAAATCTGAAAACCCATATTCTTGTCCAGGCAAAGTGGTAGATAGTTCATTAGTGGCAGTTAAGGGATCCAGCCTGGGTGGACTTTGTTTTCAGCCCTTGAATAGTTGCAGTGTTTTGTAAGACACAAAACCTTCCTTTAGGGGGGAAACCAAGCAAGGATTCCCTAACCTTGTTACTAGGAGGGTGAAGATCCTTCTTTCAGCACCAGCAAAAGTCCCCAGTCTGGGTTTGAACACAGTAGCAGGAATCTCTGCATTAAGTACTGTATCTTACTGGTATCTTACCCCTTTAAGCCAAACATTTCTCTCCTCTCCCATATTCTTGCTGGCAATTTGCCTTATTCAGAAACAAATGGAAATTCCCGGGAATCTCAATAGCAACAAGCGGGTTGGGATTTTCTCTTTAGAGGATAATGCTAAATTAGTTTGGGGCATGGCTGTTTCTTCCAGAACAGCATTGAGTTTTCTTGGCTGTCAGCGATAAAGGGCTGACAGCGGCATGGAAACACCGGGATAAGAATAGAAAGCCAAGGCAGGGTCTCGCAGCTCCTCGGACCGTGTGGTATCCCTGCAATGCCCCCACGTAAACACCATGGCACGGCAAAGAAATCCTTAAAGATGCATGCCACAGCCCTGATCCCTGCTGGGCCCTGCATCCCAGGCAGGATGTGAGGCCGGTGATGCTCACAGGGCTCGTGCCTGCTCAGACATTCCCAAGGTATCTCTTCGATCGGTTAGAGAGCGCTTCCCTTAAAAGGTCTGGTATTTGCGGCATGCCAAGAAGCCCTCTCCCCAGGCAGAGATTATTCCAGTGGGCAGCTTGGTGTTGCTTTCCCCGGGGGATGGGGATTTTAGAGGGAGGGAAGCTGCTGTCGTGAATGGCCATCCTGGATTGCAGCCTGCAAGGGCTGAGATGCTGCGCTGCTGCGGGAGGAGGGAGAGCAGAGAGAAGATACTGGCAGAGGGGTAAAAGTAGTCCTGATGGTGGGACAGGTGAACTAGGGAAACGGGGGAATAAAAACAGCGCTCGCTGGATGTCAAGTGAGGGTGTTTATCACCATTTCAGTGGAAAACCGCTCTGTAAATAACAGATGAAGAGTCACTGGAGGGTACGAGAATGGTGCTGGCGTGAGCGGGGCGTGACACGATCCCAGCGTGTCAGAGGGCAGGGCTGGGTACTGAGAGCCCAGCGACACACAGCCCGGGGAGAGAGCAATTAAACATCCACTCTGCCTTTATTAACCCTTTATTACCTTAGCAGAGGAACACTGAGAATGAGGTATTGCCGAGCAGACAGTCAGGTCTCCACTCACCTTCTCTAGACAGTTGGTACCCAAAAAGTGAGGTGGTGGGGTGATGCTGGAGCCCTCTCTAGGAAAAGACATCCCACAGCAGTTGGCCCACTCGGGAAGGCCACATCCCCAACCAGCAATGCCACTCGCAGCTGTCCCTCAGCAGAGCTTCTTGGCATTTTTTTGGTGCCAGGAATAGAGTCCTCCACATTCCTGGATTTTTGCAAAGCCCAGAAATAGCTCTGAGCTGCCTTGGGGCAGATACTCAGGTCCGCCTGAGGCTAAATTTTCCCAGCTCTTCTCAGAAGCTCTTTAAATTACCTGAGGGTCATGATGCTGCTCCTGCAAAGTCCAGCTGACGCTGAGGAGCCAAAAACATTTGCAGAAGTGATGGAAGATCACGAACTTTCAGTTTGGAGGTGCTGGAAGTCGCAAAGAGATCTGATTTTGAAACTCAAGGGCAGGAAACAAGATATTCCTCAGCAGCTTTTTCCTTCACCCCCCTCCACCCCCTCAGATTTGCAAATGTAACTTTATACACGTGCAAAATGTTAATTATTAGACTATAATTTAGTAGGCAAT
The DNA here is from genome assembly GCF_001604755.1 of Lepidothrix coronata. Classification (NCBI taxonomy): domain Eukaryota; kingdom Metazoa; phylum Chordata; class Aves; order Passeriformes; family Pipridae; genus Lepidothrix; species Lepidothrix coronata. Next base: position 1,826,022 of record NW_016690331.1, on the reverse strand, counting down.
TCCTAAAACATGAAATGATAATTTAAATCTTATTTCCTCTTCAACACAGCTGGTCTTTAGTTACATTATTTTATTTTACTTCTTTGTTTAGCACCTTCCTCTGGTTCTGGCACTTTTCAGCCCATTTCCCACCCCAGAAATTCATCTATTAAATCTGCACACCAGAGTTCCTCAAGTGATTGCAACATATGGCTTGCAGACAGCACAAAATCTTTCTTAAAACCTTTCAAAAGAGAATTATTTATATATTTTTATGTGTGTTAGTCATTACATTTATTTTCTATACCAGAGATGTCCCCCATCTCCAAATCAGGGATCTGTTGTACATGATGCTGTACAAACGTATTTGAAAGGGCAAGGTGTACTCATGAAAGTTTGAAATCGAAAAAAAAAAGTGTTTTTAAGTTGCATGATTCTTTTTAATCATCCAGCTGTAATCAGTGCTGTTCTCTACATCTGAGTTGGTAGGTGAACCTGTGAAAATCTTAGTTCTCACTTTTAAAGGTTGATTCCTAGCCCATATAGTTATAACAAACAGGCAACTTGGACCAAAATAGTAAAACAACACATGATTTCTATGTAAAAAGAACATGTTTACAATTGCCACTCTGTCACATAATGAGACAACCCATGGCAAAAAGAAAAAAGCTTGAATTTCAAATCCTCATGGTCCTTTGTAGGACTGAAAATGAGAGAAAGTACTGCAGTTTTCAAACAGAACAAAGTGTGATCCTGGCGTCAGGAGGGAGCACCCATGAGGGTAAGCAGGTGTTTTAGAGCATGACTCGTCCTCAGTCTTTACTAGAGTCTGGCTAAAATCCCATTGATGCTCCCTGTTGCATCTTTGTCCCACCTTTTCTTCCCCTTCTTTCGGAGAAAAACACATGATATTTTAACATTCTCTAAAGCCTCACGACCAGGTCATGAGGGCACTGAGAAATAGCTAGAGATGCTCTCCCATCCCCAAATCCTCACAACCCCCCCTCAGGACTACCCCTCCCTGCTCACCTTCTTGGCAGCCTCCAGACTAGGGCAGCAGGGAGCTTGCCCCACTTCCCACTCCTTCAGCATGTGTCTCCTCTGGAAGAGCTTCCCTATGGACCAGGACCACTGGTTCAGGGGTTGGGGCAAAGGTTTAAACCTTTCCCCGCTGACTGAGCACCCTCAATGGGCTGCCTGGCTCTTGGATTAAGCTGCAGCACTGGTTTCCCAGCCACCTTTTATGGGTGCTTACCCATCCATGTAAATTCCCGCAGCCCAGCCCTGGAGCAGTGCCAGTATTTGGGAGTCACTTTTGTCAGGGAACCGATTCTCCAAGAAGAAAAGCTGGTAGGAGGATGGGACAGATGTGATTCTGTACATGCAGCTGCCACATCCAAGGGCAGAGGCACTTCAAAACGGGGTCCCCATCTGCAGAGATGTGCTTCCAGCTTCAGGAGGGGTCACTGAGCTGCTGAGGTTTCACTGACGTGCAAGCCAGGGACAAGCAGTTGGGAATGGGGACACACGTCCAGCCACACAGCCTGGATCAGGGGGCTGAGCTGGTAATGACCATCCAATTGGGGGTAGCCCATGGCTAGTCCCAGACAGGGGGGAATAGCAGCCCCAGATTCCCAGGAAACAGCCAGCCCAGAGCACCACAAACCCAGCAGCATTTCCAGGTCAGTTCACCTCCATCTCCCTGGAAAAGAAAGTTGCATTCACAATGGAAAGATATCTCTATTTTGTCTCTGATTCCCCTGGTACTAAGGAGTTCCAGGACACAGGTCCCTTTGCTCCAACTGGCCTTTAAGTACTGGGTTTTGGGTTCTGCACCATGGGATGCACCAAAGGCCTTGTGGTACCTGAGCCATGGCACAGCCAAGGGGCAAGACTGTAACATGTCTGTGCTTTGGGCACAGGACACGCCAGGTACAGCAGCCAACATGGCACACCCAAAACTGACCTGCAGAGGAGCAATGTTGGGCAGCCACAGAGCAGGTGATGGAGGATGCCACATTCGGGGTGAGATGGTCTCACAGCACTGCTCCCTTCAGGGAGTGATGGAGCAGGACAGGACCCTGGCAGAACTTGCCCCACTGGACTATCCCTCTCCCCCCGACTCATGCAAGCCCTGTGTGAGCCCCCAGCTGATCTCAGCCCCCGTTACACAACCCCCAGCTCAGGCACTGCCCGTGGGGCGCACAGGGCTGCACAAAGGGCTTTGCTTAGCAGCTGTGTTTGCTCAGGGCGGCTGATTTTGGGAGCAAAGCCGATGACATGTGGTTGGCCAGGCGACCCGGGAGACTGGTGCTGAGCTTGCAGCTTCCTTTTTTAATAGGTGACTCAGGCGCTCAGTAGCTCACTGGGGTTGGTGGTGGGAGCTGTGAAGGAGTGCCAGCGGCAGAGGTGGTGGACACCGACAGGTGGGTAGCGTTGTTTCTTTATAGGCTAAATAGGTTTAAATAGGAAGCAGAGTGACACAGAGCTGCCGTGTTACTGGTGAGATGGGGTTTTCTCAGGGGAGGGCAGAGGGGGGAGAGGTTTTGTTAGTGATTTGTTTTCCACTTGTTGGGAGCTGACTGTCAGATGTAACATGATTATGGTTCAAGAGACCTGTATTATTATGTTCAGTAGGAGACAGAGCAGTTGAGTGATTTAAGGGCAATAATTGAAGAGGAAGTGAGTGAACTTTAAAATGAATATTTAAGAATCTTTTCCCCCCATTGCCTTGCCTTTTCCCCCTGTGTCTAAAAGAATCAGTGAGTACAAAGGAATACAAGGAGTTATTTTTCCCTGTTGCAAGTTTCCAGTTCCCACAGCCCTCCCTGCCTTCCTGGGGTGCGACTTATGGGGCAGAGAGGCTGTAAACTGAGCCCGAGCTGCACATGGGTCGGGCATGGGAAGCGCTCAAGAAACCCGACAGCTGCTCCCCATGGACAGTCCTAACATTGCAGCCCCTCAGACGAAATGTGCAGATTCATCCGGCGCCAGGCACTGGCACCAAGGACATTTTGCCGACAAACGCCAGCGGGGAGGAGCATTCCCTGTATCCTTCACTTAGGCAGCAGAGCCGTCGGCCGCAGTGCCAGCCGCTGGGCGGGACGGGAGGAGGGGGTTTTCAGGAGCTCTTTCCTTCTATTTTAGCTCACGGGGGATGCTTTAATGCTGGAGGTATCTGGTTTAAAGCCCCTGGGGCTGCTGGTCAATCAGCGCCGCGCAGGATGCATCACTCAGCGCTGGGTCGGATGCCGAATGTGCCAGCGGAGCTCTTTTGCTCAGCGAGGCAGAAATGTGGAGCCCAGCACAGGGTTCAAACTGGGCTTCCATCTCACGCACAACAAATAACACCCTAAGCCTGGCCTGCATAACAACCTTTGGCTTTGCTTTAGCATCCCCAGCTGGGAAGCTCCCCGCTCCCTCCCAGGGGATGCACCTTGCTCACAACTCTGGATGCGTCCTCGGTGCTGGATGCCGTTATCCACACACACGTGACAGCTCGGCTTTCTCGTTAGCGGAATGAACTGTTATTCTTTGGCTCTTATCTATAATTAGCAATTTGAAGGGTGGCAGCAGCCTGTTTCGTCAGGCAGAGACGTGTGGAGAGACCAGACTTTGTGGAAGCGTGGAGCCAGCCGCCCGCCCGGCGGGTTGGAGCGGCCCCTATCTAAGGCAGGCGGGGTTTGTGAGAAGTGATAAGCAAACAGAGGGCTGTGCACAGCCTGTGCACTGAAAAAAAAAAAAAAAAGAAAAAAAAAAGAGAGAAGGAAAGAAAAAAGAAAACAAAGGCAGCGATAAGGGAATGGCTTCAACGAAAGCCTTGTATCTAATTATATCTGTCATTAAAACAAGCCCTGTGGCCTTTCATCCACCCAAGCTAACGGATGAAGGACTCAGCAGCACTGACACTGTGCTATTTTCCACTGCAGGGACTGGAAATATTCCTTCAGCTGCACTATTCATTCCTGGCTGGAGGGGTATGTTGCTTTTCTTTGTGCAGTATCTCTACCTACAGGCCTATAGGTCAATACAAATTATATCATCTCAGTGGTAATACCCACAGACTGGGGTGGGAGGAGACCAATAAATATCAGCAGCCCAGCTCTAGGACGTGGGGATGTTTTTGCTAAGCACTTTGCACCGAAGTGGTTACGCACAGTAACACTGTGTCAACCTAGGCAGGAGCCCTGCCTTGCCATGGCCCATCTCCTAGAGATAGTTTTCAAGAGAGCCAAGGATTTGTGTTCATTTTCCCAGCCAGAAAGGCTGCAAATCTGTGCTTGGTTGCCTTTCTGCTTTGAAGCTAACAAGGCTCACTGTCTCCCCACTGCTCTTACTGGGAGGCTTAGCCAAACCTCATCACTGTGTAAGGGAGAAAGCTTCTGCTTGCCAGGCTGATTGGACCCCTTTTTGCCTTTCCACTAGGTAACTGAGCAATGGAGGAGAAAAGAAAGAGATTCCCTGACAAGATTTTCCAAAGCCCTCCTCAAAGCCTTCTGCAGCCAATTCAGCAAATGCTGCAAGGACCCTCCTGATGTCCATAGGACAAGGGGGAACAGTTTTAAACTAAAAGAGGAGATATTGAGATTAGATATTAGGAAGAAATTCTTTACTGTGAGGATAGCAAGACACTGGCACAGGATTCCCAGAGAAGTTGTGGATGCCCCATCCCTGGACATGTTCAAGGCCAATTGAACAGGGCTCAGAACAACCTGATCTAGTGGGTGGCATCCCTGCCCCTGGCAGTGGGATTAGAACTAGATGACCTTTAAGGTCCCTTCCAACCCGAATAATTCTAGGATTGTATGATTTCCAGGATGCTGTTCATCTTAAAAATCCAGGATCTAGTCAAAATTTGGGGTGTATTGAGTAAAGTGGGGAAAAGTGATGAAACCAGAGGGTGGTTGCAACCTCTCAGCCTATCTCAAGATGCACCAGGTCTGCACCAGCCTTGCACTGTCTCCACTGGCTGTAGACAGATAGTTCCTTTTGACTTGGTGTTTAAGCTGTGGACAGCAGAAATCAGGGAAAAAGGTGCCATATTTACATGGTGACTTAGCAAAAAAAAAAAAAAAAAAGCATTAAGGAAATACCTTCTTCTGTTTCTGCTGACCTTCAGCAGAACTGGGCAGCTAAATGTGTATTGCATCCCACTGCTTCCTCATGTATCCAGCCTTGGTTCATCATCCAAATGCCTGCACATATGCAGGAGCAGCTGGAACAAAGGACAACAGAAATCTAGGGGTTTGGCACCTTCCAGCAGCACACTGGTCAGGGTCTGACAACTCACTGAGGCCCCTCTGCTCTTGTTTTCTTGGCTTTTTGGTTCGTGTTTGTGCCCACAGGAACTGGCATTTCATTTGAAGCACCAGCTCCTGGAATCCTGTTAGTGTATAACATTAGCTGTTGTCAATTTAAAATAAAACCAGAGCAAATTTCCTTCAGCATTTTCTAGACAGACTTAAAATGCAGAAAATCTGAACTTAAAATGCAGAAAAAAGAGTCATTGGGTTTGTTATTTACTGATTTTCGTGATTTGAGGACTGAGATTTGAGGGCAAAGGATGCTGGAATGGCTGCAGTGCTTCTGATGTGCACGTATTAAAAAGTACATCAGCCCTTTCCTGGCTGTGCAATGGCTGGATTTGTGGAGAGAGAGCCCATTGTTCAAACAGAAAGCATTGCAAATACCACACTAAATCCGAATGTAGCAGTGCAAGCCTGCAGAGAACAGGAGAACCTTCTCGTGTTTTTACAGTGGTAACAGAGACATTACAGCCCTGACTAACCTGGAGAACTGAGGTACATCACGTAGGAGTAAAGCTCAGTATATGTCTCTGATGGGAGGTGGAGATGGCATTACCTAGCAGGGTAATGCAAAAAGAAAGTTCTTAGCTGGAATTTGGGGTTTCTGTGAAAACTGAACCCATCAGCATTAAATCCATTGATTTTGACCTGAACTTCTCTCTGGGGATGGACACAACTTTCATCCTCAGTGGGAAGGGAAGCCCCCACTGTTTAGGGGGATGAGGACCAAGGGGGATGGAGTACAATAGGTAGGAATGAGGCACAATGGCCTTGACATCATCCAGAAGTGTGTGGATTGGATGCTCCAACCATCCTGTCCCTCTGTGTAACCCCCAGGAGGTCTGGTTAATAGTTCATCTCCTCCTAGAGTGGCCATTTCTCCATGAACCCAATAGGGACAACCTCAGCTGTAGTATCTCCATGGGAGACATCTGAACAAAGGTAGGAATGCTGAATATCTTGAGTATCTCAGCAATGCCATGCTGGGCTCCATTGGGGGCCCCATGGGAGCTGGTGCAGCTCAAAATATCAGTTCTCTAAATTTAAGAGCAGGGTTTGGTCCTCTGGCTCTGCCAAAGGCTCCCTGCTGCATCCTGGGGCAAGTCTTGTAGCATCTCTCCATTTCCTGAAACAGGCTCCCAGAGAAAAGGCGAAGATAAATGGATATAACTGCTTGAGAGGCACATCCAGAGTAGAGTGGTGGGAATCGGCTCAAGTTAAACACATGTAGCTCCTTCACATCCTCTAACTCACTCGTATTTGGTGATGGCCTTGCCCAGGGATGCAGGAACGGGGGTGGGCTCTGTGCCCCACCAGCAGGATGGTGGCATCAGGTCACTGCCAAACGTGTGGCTCTCATCCAGGCTCAAAATCCATTTCAGCCATGAAAAAGGTGGAAATGTCCGTGATTTTTCTCTGAACCAAAAGGGCATGATGTTAAGTTTTGGGGGGCCAGGGCAGGGGCTGCCAGGGGGATTGGTGTGCAGATGGCAGAGCCCGTGGTGAGCAATGCCCAGGCTCCAGGCTGACCCTGCCCTCCCGTCTTTGGCTCGGGGCTCACCACGCACGTCTGTCCCTGTTTCAGATGATCGGACACGGTCATTTTTAGACACATCAGACAACACTATCCACATACTTCACCAAGGACGAGGGAGGTCCTCTGCGCCCTCCGTGAAGGAGCTGTCGGCTCTCTATCTCTCCCAGACAGCTGCCGCTGCTGCTGACGCCGGCAGCCCCGCACAGCCGGTAAGCACCAGCATCCTCCCCCTCCCAAATCACCAGCGGCATCCCAACAATGTCCCGCCCAAGCAAGTGGTTGTAAGAGAGTGAGAGAGAATGTGTGTGGTGAAGTAAATCTGCAGAAACACAGCGTTTGTTTTTCCAAAGATGAGCATTTTTTCAATTGTCGCTTGAAAATACTGGATGAATGTTATCAGAGGTGCTGGTGTGTGTGGGATTTATAAGCTGTGTACAAAAAACCACATATTATATACATATTAAATTCACACATACACACACGAAGCACACACACATCTACATCCACTAGCCCGTACAGTTTATTCATATATAAGATTTCTGCTTTATTTGCATGTATGTATTTACACATATTCATGGAGAAAATATTTAGCCCAGAGCAAGACCTACGTCTCCATCCTATCCCCATTCCAGCACACACACATACACATCATATATACCACACTCAGACATAACTGTACAGTGCAACCTCCCGTGTTCCTCTGCTTGTAGTCCTTAGTCTGGAATCCAGGGATTTAATCCCGCACTCCAAGATGATCAGTGGGCCATAGGATAATTCAGGGTTATGAGGCACATTTTCCCCATTTCCCCCGTACCAGTGGTGATCCAGGAGTAACATGGGATGTGATTTCATATCTGGGCCACTGCTGCAGGCACGTTCGTGTTCCCCCCTTACTCTCAACCTTTTATGGTGTTCAGAGATGTGGTCTCTCAAGTGTGTATTGGGACTCCCTACTGGAGGAGTCCAGACTGAAACAGTTCCAGTTGAAAATAAGTGAATGGAGACTGCAGCTGGAAAATTACAACTGGTTAGAAGACTAAAAAAAAAATAAAATTAAAAAAAATCCAAAACAATGAATTAAGCATTTTGTAATGCAATTACAAATATAGATCAGTCTTGTTTTTTAAAAGTTGAAGTATAAACAAAAATAGAGCCTAAATCAAACTTTCCTAGTTTTGATTTCCTCTAACTCTAAAAAAATGTGTTTTGGGTTTTATTTGTTGGCTGAGATTTTAGGAAACGTACATTTTTTATCAACCTGGAATAAGACTTTTTTTCTCATCTGTACAGAACTGCCAGTGACCCAAAAAAGAAAACCTGACCTGTAATGGTTTTCAGGTCTCTGTAGTTGATATGCACCTTAATACACATAAATGCATAAAAATACATATACAGATAATGTGTCTTCCTATGCAGTTAAATGTCATTTCTCCACGTATCTTTTACAGAGTGCTGTGAAGGACAACTCCATTCACTCTCCCCACAGGCAGAAAAAAAGCAAGGTAGGAAATGTTTAAGATAAGCACCGTTATCTAACCAAATATTTGTGGCCTGTGAGTGTGATTGAAATACCCACACAAGGCAGCAAGGAGCACTTTAATACTGAATATAGCTATCAGCTGCTCAGTCGCTCTTCCCCACGTTCAGAAGTTCTTCACAGATAAAAAAAAAAAAAACCAAACCACCCTTATTTTTAAAAGCGCATTCAAAGTAAGTTGGCTCATGCGAAAGATTTGCATTTTACACTTGCTGCAGAATATGCTGATTTTCGGTATTCTGAGTGTGGGTTTCTTTTTACTAATGTTCAAAACTTATTTTTAGCCAGAACAATCTGCGTGTAACAGAGTGAAATAACACCGTGCACCACTGCTTTGAGCAACAACTAATAATATTCCAGGCATAACTCCACAGACGTAACTGCACAGGCATGCCAAGGGTCAGCAGATCTGTTTACTGAAAGGAAAGCCACCAGGATTACAGTCTCTTTTAGACAATGGTTAAAGGCTTCAGCTACCTTCCCTGTGGACAAACGCCCAGGCAGAGCAGGTTGCAGGTATTCAGTTCAGTGTTCGGTGCCGAGGGTTCCCAGACTAAGGAGAAAAAAATGCAGAAAGGGAGGCTCAAAGGTGGGCTGGACATCCACAGCCCACTCTGTTCACTTCTGTACCAATGCTGCTGTGAATATGAGCTGAGCTCAGACTGAGTTTAAACAGGTCTAACTTCCCTGGCACCCAGCTATGGGTGTTACCCCAACCTCTGATCCTTCAGCCTTGTTTTTTCTCCTAAAGGAACACAGAATTTGGCCAACTGATCCCAGCAGTTTGTAGACCTTAGTTAGTCTCATATCTGTACAAGTCTGCAAGTCAGAAGAGCTTTATTTAAGTCTCTAATTGTATAACTGTCCATCTATTCTTGTGTAAATGGTGAAATGGGGTACACCCATGAGTCCAACAGAAGAAATCATTAATCAGATGAACATCCTTTCCCCAGCTCTCCCTCTTGAGCAGTAGGCAACCCATGGTGCTACCAAAAGCTCATCGTGCTACCTCCCTACCCAACGTCATCAGCTCAGTTTGACACTTTGGTTCCCTCTCCCCATTTACTTATTGAGACCTCTTCACAAAAAACTCCTTGACTTTCTCCTGCACCCATATCCTGTGTTCCCAGACTCCCTGCAGGTCCTCACACTACCCCAGACACAGGGGAGCAGGAGGGAGAAGTTAACTTTTAGCTCACTACTCGAAGACAGCCTTTTCCACGTCATTCTTGTGGTCACTCTCTTGGTGGCACAGCCCAAATCGAGCACCTCTGTTATGCTGTAGCTGGACTGAATCCTGGGGACTGTAGACTAACCACCTCACCTGGATTAGAAGCCTTGCCTTGAGCCGTTGCAGTGGAACCAGAGCTAACACCGAGCCTGGAGCGTGTGCAGTGGTGTGATGTTTTGGAGTGCTGTGTGCTACTGAACCAAAGGTACGGAGCTTAGTAGGTGCACGGAATTCCCTTGCTGGCTTTTCCCTTTGCCGTTCTCACCATTAACGGCCGTGGGGTTGGCGGGACAGAAACTGTTCTGACGTTTGAAACTGTTTCCCCAAAGATGTCAGAAGCTCAGAAATCATCTAAAGCAGCCACCAAGAAAATGGAAGACGACTTGCCTCCCCCTCCCACCGTGAGCTCAGTCCAGGTCATCGCTCCAGGGAGTCAGGATCTCAACCCACTCCCTGTGCCTCCTCCAAAACAAGCCTTCTCCAAGTTCTACCAGCAGCGCCAAGTGAACGAGCTAAAGAGGCTCTACAGACACATGCATCCCGAGCTCAGGAAGAACTTGGAAGAAGCTGTGACTGAGGACCTGGCAGAAATGCTTAATACCGAAGACCCCAATGCACAGGCCTCTGTGAACCTGGATAAAGTTCTCCCAGGAGAGGTTCAGTCCATGCGCTGGATTTTTGAGAACTGGGCACTCGACTCCATTGGGGACCACCAAGCCACCAAGAAGCTGACAGAAGAAGAGATCATTCCTGGTGGGGATGTGAAAAGTACTTCCCTGAGGTTTGAAAGCCAGTCAATTAATGGATACAGCCTGTCAGCGTCACCCAAGGTGTCAGAAACAGACCTTGCCAGAGGAGACGTTCGTACTGCCCGATGGCTCTTTGAAACCCAACCACTGGACACATTAAACAAACTGTATTCAGATGAAACTGAGGTGCAGGAGGCAGTTCTCAAGGAGCCTGTCCAGGGAGGTGATGTGCAAGGGGCCAAACAGCTCTTTGAAGCACAGTCCTTGGATGCTATAGGACGCTGCTCCTCAGTGGAGGAGAAGAGCATCCTACAACTCAAGTCAGAAATCCAGGAGCTAAAAGGCGATGTTAAGAAGACTGTCAGGCTCTTCCAAACAGAGCCCCTTTGTGCCATCAGAGACAAAACTGGGACTATCCATGAAATCAAGTCCGTCTGCCGAGAAGAAATTCAGAGCAATGCAGTCAGAACGGCTCGCTGGCTGTTTGAGACTCAGCCCCTGGACACCATCAACAAGGACACTTCCAAAGTGCAGATAATCCGTGGGATTTCGCTGGAAGAAATTGGAAGGCCAGATGTCAGTGGAGCAAGGTGGATATTTGAAACCCAGCCCCTGGATGCCATCAGAGAAATCACAGTGGAAGAACAGGACTTCAAGGCTTCTACAGATTTTGTCACAGGGGCAGATGTCACTAAGCAGAGATTGCTCTTTGAGACCCAGACTCTTGACTCCCTGAAAGGAGAAGCTTCAGAAAGTGTTGTAGCCAAAGAACAAGTCATTGGAGGTGATGTGAAATCCACACTCTGGCTATTTGAGACGCAGCCAATGGAAACCCTGAGAGACAATTTTGAGGTGGGACGCTTAAAGAAAGTAGAGCTTTCAGCAGAGGAGAAGGGAGATGTGAAGCAAAGAAAACACGTCTTTGAGACCTGTCCCCTTGGTAGCATCTCCAAGGCATTTGAGGAAGAAATTCCAGCCACCAGCGTGGAAGAGGTAGTAAAAGGGGATGTGAAGTCTTTCAAGACCTTGTTTGAGACTCTCCCTTTAGACAGCATTAAACAGGCTGATGCTGAGCCCATCACCAAAGAAGAGGAGGAGAAGATTCCAGCTGGCAACGTCAAAGCCAACCAAATCCTGTTTGAGACAACACCTCTGTATGCCATCAAGGATAGCTTTGGCAATTTCCATGAAGTCACCTCTGTAAGTAGAGAGCAGATCATCAGCGGGGATGTCAAGAACTACAAGTGGATGTTTGAAACCAGGCCCCTGGACCAGTTTGATGAAAGCATCAAGAAAGTGGATATAATACGGGGGATCACAAAGCAAGAGATGGTGGCTGGTGATGTCAGAACAGCCAAGTGGCTCTTTGAAACTCAGCCTATGGATGTCATTCATCACAAAGCCATGGAAGGAGAGGAGCACCCCTCAGTGAAGCGGGAGATCTCCCAGAGGGGGGATGTGAAGACCTGCCGGTGGCTTTTTGAGACCCAGCCAATGCACACCCTGTACGAGAAGGCTGAAAAGAAGCAGGAGGAGGACGGCAGCGTGCCCCAAGCTGATGTGAAGTCATACACGTGGATGTTTGAGACTCAGCCCCTGGACTCCCTGAAAGGCCAGGAGGAGCAGTATCTGCAAGTCAGTAAGGCGTACAGTCAGGAGGAGTTACAGGGAGTTGATGTCAAAACTGTCCGGCACCTATTTGAGACTGAGCCCTTGGGCAGCAGCACTGTCGGTGAAGCTGACAGGAAAAAGACCATGCGGTATTCCAGTCGAGTGGAGATACAGTCTGGGGAAGTGTCCAGAGTGAAGGAGTTCTTTGAAGCTAAGCCCTTGGATACAGCCACCAAACCAAAATCCCAGAAAGATGCTGGGACAATTGAAGCCGGATCCGTGCACAAGTTCACATGGCTCTTTGAGAACTACCCCATGGATACCCTGAAGGACAACTCTGAGGGCATCCAGGAAATCCCTCCAGAAAAGGATATCAAGGGGGGAGATGTTGGAGGCAAAAGGTTCGTATTTGAGACTTATTCCCTTGACCAAATCCATGACGAAGTGGACGAGACAGAGCTCCAGAAGATCCAGAAAGACACCATGAGCAAAGCAAATGTCAAATCCTGCACGATGCTCTTTGAAAGCCAACCCTTATATGCTATCCAGGACAAAGAGGGGGGATACCACGAGGTCACCTCAGTGAAGAAAGAAGAAATCATGAAAGGTGATGTGAAAGGTGCCCGGTGGTTGTTTGAAACTAAGCCCCTGGATCAGATCAAGAAGGAAGAAGAGGTGTTTGTGATCAGGGCTGTCACCCAAGAGGACATCAAGAAAGGAGATGTCCAGGCTGCCCGGTGGAGGTTTGAGACAGAGCCTCTTGACTCCTTCTCAGTGGGAAAGTTGTCTGTGCCCAGAACTGTAGATGATGTGCAGAGGGGAGATGTTCAGTCCAACAAGCAGCTCTTTGAGTCCCAGCAGGTGGGCCAGAAGAAGTATGTGAGGATGGTCAGTGTCAGTGACGTTCAGCGGGGTGATGTGAGGACATCCACTTGGCTTTTCGAGAACCACCCTGTGGATTCCCTGTACGGGGATGCAGAGAGAAGCTCATCCATGAGCACAGTGCAGAGAGAGGACAGCCAGAAGGGGGATGTGAAACGCTGCACCTGGTTGTTTGAAACCCAGCCAATGGACACGCTTAAGGACACAGAGGAGGTGACGGTCAACGCTGGGGCCCAGGAAACAATCCCTCGTGCAGATGTGAAAAGCACAACGTGGCTCTTCGAGAGCACGCCCTTGGATAAATTCAGTGCTTCTGAAGGCAGCATAGAAATAGAACTGAAAGAAAGAACCATGAAGGAGACTTTAGAGACTCTCTGCACTTGCCAGGCGATCCAGCATGATGGGATCCTCATTGAAGCCAATGATATGGAGAGTGTGAAGATGGTGAAGTACCAGCTTAGCAGCCCCGGTGCTCCAGAGATCCTGAAGGAGGAGGTTGTGGGAGGCCATTTGCAGAGGATTATGCTGCAGCTCCTGCACAGGACCAACGTGGAAGCACAGAGTGTGCTGGTGGAGGAGGACAGAGATGGCAAGATCAAAGTAAGCCCATTGCAGCTGCTGGACCAGAGTGAAGCTGTTAAAGGCAAAGAGGACTTCAGTGGAGATGTAGCCAAGGCTTTACAGGGCCTCCTAAGTCAAGATGCTTCCATCAAAAAGGGAATGGTCTTACAAGAGACAAAGTCGGGATCAGTGAAGATGACTCTCTACTCCCTCCTGTTCCATTCTATCCAGCAGAAAGTTGTCAAGGGGGATGTGAAGTCAACGATTGGGAACCTGTTGGCTTCTTCTCAGGAGCAGAAAGCGGCAGCAACCATCAAACGGGAGGACAACGAGAAGGGAAATGTCCAACTTTTTGCGAGCTGCATTGAGAAGGGAGATCTCAGCTATCTGAAGAATCTCCAGCAGGAGTCAGAGATACAATCCCTCATCAATGCCCAAGCAGAGCAGGGGGAAGATGAGAGTGTCCCACGGGTTGTGCAGGGGGCTAACATACGTATCTTACCAAATAAAGAACAAATAGGGAAAGTAATTGCAGAAGGTGAGCCAGGGACTATGGAGGGAGCAAAAAAGGGATTTGTATGTGAAAGCACAGGCAGAGAGGGTGTGTTAGAGAGAGAGGCTGTGCATGCAGCAGGTGTGACAGGCACCACAGTGCAATGTCTTGGGAAGCCCCTGCCCACAGTGGTGGGAAAGGAAGAAATTCTGTCCGGAGGTCTTAAAGTGACTACAAAGTCAATCCAAAGGGTGGCTGATGCCAGCAAGAAGGCAGAGAAAGCAGAAACCACCACTGCCCAGTTGAAGGAGCCCAAAACTATGACGCAAGGCACATTTCCAACCCAAGTGGCATCTCAGGGGGCAGAAGTGGATGGGAAACAGCAGAGTGTGGTGAGTGGGGGAGCAAGCCAGACTCAGACAGAAGAAAAGGCCCTTGGGAGTGATCTCCAGGCTGCAATGCAAAGCCTGAGGCTGGCAACGGCAGAAGCAAAAAACATTCAACACCATGTCCAGAGCAAATTCCAGAGGAACAGGGAGGAGGTCCACACAGCCTGCAGGCAGCAGACAGTCAGCACACAGGGAACAATGACCCTTCAATCAACCATGCACCAACAGGACTCTTCATCCACCAAGCAGGAGAGCAGCAGCACTGCCACCAGGACCACCACCACCAGAGTCCAGGAGGCATCCAAGACCCACACAAGCGTGTCTCAGAAGAGCATAGCATCACACAAAAAGGTCAGTGCTTCTGAGGAAGTACAGACAGGACAACTATTGAGCCAGGAAATCCAAGTTGTGCCTAGTAGAGATTTTAGCATTAAGGATGGCCTTTATACTGCCACACCCGTGAAAACCTATATAAACCCTTGTGTTGAGTCTGATTACAAAGAGCAATCAGTGCAAGAAGAAAGAGATGTTGTTGTCAGAGGGGATGTACAGACAGCTATCAGAGCACTGCAAAGTGCCGCCACAGAACAGCGCCTGGTAGAAAAGGAGGATGTTGTCCGAGGTAATTTAAAAGCCACACTTCAGTCGCTGGAAAAGTCTAACGTTAATGTCTCCAGAGGGGACTTTAAAGCTGCTATGATATACAGAAATGCAGGGCAGTCCTATTCTGTGTGTAAAAAGAAAAATGAGACTCAAGTCGCTAGTAACCAGACTGCTGTAGTGGCTTCAGGGTCGCAGGCTGATAATGACTTTCCTCCTCCTCCCCCAGTTGCTGTGATGAAAGCAGAACATTGCCCACCCTCAACTAAAGCAGCAAGAGAAGGTGCCCTTCCATTACCAACCAGCAAAGATGAAGTCCAAGGATGTTCTGCACCACTCCAGACCCCTCTTCCTGCCCTCCCTTCTCTGTCCTGCAAACCCAGTGATAAGAGTCCTGCAGAGAAGCCCAGGATTCCTCCAAAACCAGAAATTACTGCCCCACACAGGAAAAAACCTGTTCCCCCTCCAAAACCTGAGCACTTCTCACACGAGGCACATTCTGCCTCTGCAAGTAACAGCACAAGCAGATCAACCAAACCCATCCCTCCACCCCTGCCTCCAAAACCTCTAGGCTTGAAGGAAATCATCAGGCCGAAGACTCCCGCCACGGAGCTGGGATCAAGCTGCATGGAAGTTCATGAACAATCAGGCTATGAGGAGGTTCAGGCAAAATCCTACAATTTGGAGACATCTGTGAAGAAGACTGTCACAGTTCAGGGTACAAACACTGAGAGAAAGGTGCCAAAGTACTCTGCCAAAACCCCTCTTCAAATAGCAGAAGAAAGGTACAAGGCCAACAAAGCAGGACAAGGAAAGGTGGAATCAGACAGCGCTAAGACTTCAAAGCCAATAAAAAATGGAGTGGCTAGTTTTGAAGTCAAGCAGGGAATGGTGAGTGGGAAAGCTGCTGCTCCAAGGAGATGCCCAGGTGAGGTGGCTCAGAGGAACACAGAGCTGTGCCGAGATGAGAACGGGTGCTCTTCACTATCGCATCCCACCTGTCCTGGTAGAGCACAGACAAATAATATGCCAGGACAAACTGAGCCAAGAACCTCCCCTGTGGGCCACACCACTCCTCCAAAGAGAGATGACACTACACAAAACGCCTCATCCAAGGTGGAAAGGGAAAGTGTATCTAATTCTTACGGATCGTGGGATAGTCAGAGAGTCGTGCAGCAGGTGCATGAGAGGAGGCAAATGTCTCATTCAATGTCCTTCCATCAGCAGTCAATGAACTCCTTTGAGGAGCAACATCAGGAGACCAGTGGGCAACTGAAATGTCCTGATGGGGAGGCAGAGACACCTGCCCAAGAGAAGCCAGTGGTTGTTATGAGAGAAAAAAAAACGAGAGAAACAGAAGATGAGCGTCGGAAGAGGCTGTCAGTACACAAAGAGGAGATCATGAAAGGCAATGTCAAGGAAGCTATGGAGATCTTTGAGAACCTCAGGAGACAGGAGCAGCTGCAAGAAATCTTGACTCGAGTGAGGGAGTTTGAGGAGGAAACAAGCAAAGTGGATGTGAAAGCTCTGAAGAGCTTCTTTGAGAAGGTCCCTGAGTGGGTTGTTCGTCAGAAGGCCCACCAGGCCAAGCAAAAGGACAAGGCTGAGGCACTGGAAAAGGAGGACACTGACAGTGTCTCCTCAATGGAGCTGGTTTTTGAGGACCTGGAACGAGCAAGCGCTGAGATTATGCACCTGAAGGAACAGACGCTTGCCCGGATCCAGGACATTGAGGAGGCCATCAAGAAAGCTATTTATTCTGTTTCTAGTCTCAAGTCTGAGTCAGACATTGCAGGGCTGTCAGGGCTGTTCAAGGAATCTCTGGGGAGCACTCAAAGCTCTGTGAGCAGTAGCAATATCCGTAAAATCAGTATTGTCTCAAGCAAAGCCAAACAGGAGGAAGTCACACTGGAGACGGGGGAAGCAGCATCTGTGGAAAGTGCAAAGGTGGCAGAAAAGACTGAGGCAGCCAAGGCAGAGCTGGGGGTCCCCCGCCTCATTCAGTCTCGTGTCAGCTCTCCCTCCTCACCTTCCTACATCACCATCGAGTCTGCTGCCAGGAAACCAGCAGAATCACCCAGGACAGCACACTCCCCCCAGGATGTCCCTTCGCCAGACTGTCTTGACTCTCCAGGAAAGAGGGGTGCTTTTGCTCAGAACAGCTTTAGCTCCATTACCCATCCATCAGCTGGGTCTACTGGCCATGACACAAAACCCTTAGAGAAGAGACCAGACCCCCTCCAAACAAAAGCTGGGCTGAGCTCAATGAAACAGCACACCCTTGGCAATGCCAACCATCCGACCAGTGACAAAGAGAAGGGCTCCCTGGACACCTCCAAAGACAGCTGCCACTGTGGGAAGAAAGGAAGCTTTTCGGAATACCGCTCCCTGAATGTCTCCAGCCCACAAAATCCACGGAGGCAGAAAAGCATCCTGGAGCTGCAGACAGGGCCCGATGGGTCCAAGCTCTACGGAGCCACCCGGACTGTCATGGAGCAGTACGAGGAAATGGACCAGTTTGGAAACAAAATCATCACTTCGTCCACCACTGTCACCAAACAGTCTGAGACACAAACATCTTCCACGTGCGATGTGGTGGCTCATCCCCAGTATGAGGCCTCGGCCTCACCCATGTTTCGGAGGTACTTGAAGAGCCCAGGCGAAAACTTCCACACCAATGGGAGTTTCCAGGAGCCAGGAGTGGTCTTTGTCACCTTTGGCAACTCCAAGCCAAAGAAGTAGGAGATTCTGGGGAGCAAGAGAGGACTCTTTGAGACAAAAGAGAAAGGCCACGATAAACATTTCTCCTCTTTCAGCTACATCACACGCAGGGATTCACCTACACCCTAGGGACTTCTCAGGGTCGTCGTCTTGGTGTTTGCACACAGACAGGACTAATGCAGTCTGCCTTGACACTGGAGGAGAACAGCCCTCACCTGGCCAACCCAAGAGACTTGGTGCTGCACCACAACTCGGAGTCCTGGCAGTCTTAGAAGCACAAGGGAAAAATCCATCCATGGGGCACCTTAGGGTATCTTCCCCCTGAAGGTTTGGAGGGGGGCAGCTTGTGGTGTTGTCTCGGGATTCTCTGAACTACTGCAGAAGGAAGGATAGGTAGGATCAGCTAAAGAACCAACCAATCTGGTCACTGGCAAACAAACACCTTCTTTCTTTCTAAGAAGGGCATCCTACACAGACATATATATACACAAGCTCATATTGATGGGTGGGTTTGATAAGTTTTCTCTTAGCCATTAAGAAAAGAAAAGAAAGAAAAGGAAAAAAAAAAAGTCTTGAATTGCTGTCACTATTGGTTTTGGGGGAGGTGTTTATCAGTTTGTTTTTCAGTTCCTGGAAAGTGTTTGATGCTACTGGAAATTGTCAAGCCAAGACCTACAGCTATTATCAATGCCATTCCCCCAAAGAAAGACGCTATGAAATATTCTCTGCTTGAGTCAGAATGGTTACTGCTTTCCTTTGTTTTTTTCTAGAATTGTAATTTATTATTCAACATATACAAACCCCTTATTTTAGATTTTTCCATGCTTTCCTACATGTTTACTGTTTAAATTCACTTTAAGACTTTGTAAAGCAATTTTCTTATTATTATGACTTTGTTTTGTACATTCTCAACTGAAGATTTTAGATATTTTGTGGCTTTTTTTTTTTTTAACTTCTATTGCTGCGTTCTGAAGGTAAACATTACCTCTAAAAATACTTTGGTCTGGTTGAGTTTCTTTTGTTCAGTGCCTGTTTCCATTCAAAGTACCTAGAAACCATTTCTCAGTGGGCCAGTTGAGTCACATATTGAGAGAGCTCCAAATCACTGGAGGGATTTGGTCTACATCTGCTTTACAGTGTGGGTGGATTATCAGCCCTGCAACAAGGAGTGTTCATACTCTTGTTTAAAAAAATAATTGAGTCCGGGGCAATATGGACACCCCAGTCCAGGACTCTGTGTAGGTGGGTGGAGACTGGGTAGGATGTATACACCAGGAAAGGTCTGAATACTTGTCTGTACCCATTTTCCCCAAGTGAGAAGGCAGCAGAGGTTGGAGAAGGCTCCATAAGCCTTAAGAGGGGGGGCAGCTGATGAACCAGGTTTTGCTCATTGCTGTGCCTCAGCTCACATCACACTGAGTTTGGGGGTGAGACAAGTGAGCAAGGAGTTTGTTCCAGCTGTGGGGGAATGTGGGGAGCCTGCAGATGGACTGCTGGGTTTCTCAGGGAGCTGTGTCCTACAGCCTGGCTCAGTCTCAGACTGACAACCCCTGGATCTGACTGTAGAACTTTTAGTTGATCTATGGCAAGTCACCTCATTTCAGAGTGCATCAATTTATATTTCTGAGATTGGGACAGTAACTTCTTTCAAAAAAACCCCCATCAGTTAGTTGTTATGGTTAATGTTTGCCTTTTTCCTCTGATCAAAAGAACCCACACTAAAGAATCAAGAGCAGGGCACGGGGGAGGAAGTTCAGAGTCCACCACTCCATAGCCCTGAGTCCATGAGTCCATAGATAGGTTTTTATATAGCAGATATCATGCATCATGCATGATGCATCATGCAACACTTTGCTAAAGGTGTTGTAGACCACGCAGGAGTTCTGCTTCCTTCCTCAAAAACAGGTACACACCCAGAAATCATTGATTTACATCCAGAACCCCATAAACTTGAAAGTAAGATGTACCAAAAGAAGAGTAAGAACATGATTTTCAGTTCCACCGGAGTAAACACTGAAGGCTGAGCTGGAAGAGCAGATCATGATAAACTGAGCATATCTGGTTTCAGACAACCAGAAAAAAAATAACTGCTTTGACCTTCCCAATCCCTTTAGTAGGACCAATGGCAAAAGTAAGGGAGTGTTGGTATTCTGGAGCTTCTCTTCAGAATTTTTCCAACGCTCCTTTCTCATCCTTGTTCATTTTCATCTCAGCTTGCTTCAGGATGCCCATCACACATGTTTGTTTCATTTCTGTTGAAGGACAACTGTGGAGTGGTTTTAGTGAGCTGAAAACAGGTTGCTTGGGCAATGAGAATGATTCCACAGGAACTCAAATAAACCCAAATATCCAGCACTGCCAGTGCTTAAAAATACCGATCTTATTGTTTGTTTCTCATTTTGCAGGATTCCTGAATGTCTCAAAGAGCCATTTATGAGGCTAAGATCATTTAAGATATGTTTCTTTCATGGTATTTCCACTAGCCAGGAACTGAAATATGAGGAGGACACAGATGCTGCATTATTTCAGCACCATACATGGCTCCTTGAAACACTGAAAGAGCTGGAGAGAAAAAACAAATGCAAAGATTTGAAACTCAAATACAAGCTGAAGGATCAGCTCATATTCTCCGTGCTTCAGACCTTGCAATAATAAACCAGTGGAGCACATACAAACTTTCAAATCCCAAAGGAGTTGTAACAGTTTTTCTGTGATTTTTGGGTACAAGACATGACATTGTTCACTGTTCTTTGCATTTCTTTGTGGGTTGCTGCATTCTCACACAGTGCTGGGTAGATATTTTCAAGAGCAAAGGGGATGGGAGAATTACCTGGACCAGTGGACAGAGGACAGTTGTCCTTGTCTAAACTGTGCCTTGTTGAGTGGTCAAAGGACAAGTTCAGCTACAGACCTGGTTCTCTTGCGGCAGTGGACACGAATTACACCACATTTGAAGTGCCCACAGCAAGTACTGCCCTTCCCAGCTCTATCAGTCACTGGCCTCCCTGGGGATATTCAGTCTTAGGTCTGAAAGATTTGTGCTCACCATAGAATCACAGAATCATTAAGCTTGGAAAAGACCTCTAAGATCATCGAGTCCAACTCAACACTGCCAAGTCCACCACTAAACCACGTCCTTAAATGCCACATCTACACGTCTTTTAAATCCCTCCAGGGATGGTGAGTCTTTCCACCACTTCTCTGGGCAGCCTGTTCCAGTGCTTGACAACCCTTTCCATGAAGAAATTTTCCCTAATATCTAATCTAAATCTCCCTGGTGTGACCAGAGGTCATTTCCTCTGGTCCTATTACTTGTTATCTGGAAGAAGAGACTGATCCTCACCTGGTACAACCTCCTGTCAGGGAGCTGTAGAGAGCAAGAAGGTCCCCTCTGAGCCTCCTTTTCCCCAGGCTAAACAAGCCCATCTCTCTCAATCGTTCCTCATAAGGCTTGTGCTCCAGACCTTTCACCAGCCTCTCCACCTATTAATAACATAAACATTTCCAGGCTGACTCCTCCTACTATATAAAGGTTTTAATTCACCCAAAGGAAAAAAAAAAGCCAACAACTGATAAGCCATGAGCCAGCTGCAACTTTCAGCACTGCAGTAATCAGCAGCGTGCTGGAAGAGCCTTCCAGGAACACTCTGCTTTTCACAGAAGCCTTAGAATAATCTCCTTGCCCACAGTGCCATTCAGTTGCTGCTGGTCACCTCTCTCTCTTCCAAACCATTAGGAAGGCTTATTCCTGATGCTGACAAATATGCCTGTGAAGAGCAAGAGTATTTTCCATGCATCAGACACTGAGCATTAAAAACAAACCCCCTGGTGAAAGAGACCTGTATTCCCTAGGAAAGATTACCCTGCTTTGGAAACATACTCCAGGAGTACATACATTCATTCCCAGCTGAGAGGGGAGAGACCCTGCTTGTTTGCTAAATGGCTTTGCTTCCTTCCTCTGCCATGGTTAAAGGAAAGCGTTTCTTTCTTATACAACAAAGACATGTCGATAGTTACTCTCTTCTCTGCCAGGGCACAGACCCTTGTGCTGTGTGAGAGCTTGTCACTGTCAGAGGAAGTGCCTGCCAGGGTGCCTACATGTAACTGTGATCTCTACTGTCATGTACAGCAAAGCTGATCCCTCGGCTGAGAATTATTATCGCCATCACTGGCATTTTGCTGCATCACAAATGATGCTGTGTTCATGCAGCTGCCCATCACCACTCACTGTTCTCTGCCAAAGAACCTGCTCATTTCCTCCAGTGGAATGACACCCATGCCAAAGGTGCAGTTTCTATTAACCTTCCATCTGGTTTCTGCCACCACTTTCCTCTTGAAGTCTCTGTATTACATTTGCACAAGGGCATATTTCTGCTTCACCTTCACCAGCACTGCCCTCCCACTGGCATCAGCATAGTTTTGCAGTAATACTGGTGAAATTCATCTTCCAAACTGACTGATTTTGTACAACTATATGGGCCTGTCTTAGGGTAGATGTCTCACCCTCTAGATTCCTTTAACTGGCCCTCCACTGAGTATGCTGGGAGTTTGGACACCTATTACACATGTATTCACTTACAGACCTATGGTATCCTCTCTGGAGAGGATTGGAATAGCAGAGGTATGCTGGGATCATTTCAGACTGAAGGGAAGACAGGGGATTGGTTTGTATGCTTCCCTCTGGAGAGAAGGAAGAAAACTGAAGATGTTAAACTCTTCTTCTTGAAAGTGTTGTTTTCGCTTCATGAAAGTGTTGTCAAGGTGACGTGACCTTACTTGCACGTTCAACCAAAATGAAGGTGATTAAAAAACAATTGATCAGACACAATTAACAGGTGTCTGTTAGAAAAAAAAAGACAGGGTTCTTGCTCCTTTGTCAGCTCATCTCTTGAGATACAGAAACACTTTTCCTGTTTCATAGGGTCACAAAACAATAGAATAGTTTGGGTTAGAAGGAGCTTTAAAGATCATCTAGCCCAGCCCTCCTGCCATGGACAGGGATACCTTCCGCTAGACCACTTTGCTCAGGGTCCCACCCAACTTGTCCTTGAACATTTCCAGGGATGGAGCTTCTAGAGCTTCACTGGACAAACTGTTTCATCTGGTCAAAGCCAAAATTTGGCCATGGGCCCACTCCACATGAGAGCAGAAAGTAAACTTTCCTTTTCTCTGATCTGACAACACAGCAAACAAGGGTGCAAACATGTGGAGAAAAAAGCCAGAGGGATCAGAGGGCACCAGCAGAACTGTGGCAATTTACCCCCCTAAAAGAGGCAGAGTTGTGCCTCACATCAGAGCCCTGTTGAGAGGGAGTGTCAGTTCTCAGAGCGCTGACCTGAGTTATGTTGGGCTCACTTGTACTCCTTCTGGGGCTTTGGACAGACCTGGTTTGCAGATTAACTCACCAGGTAACCTGAGCCTCTGCTTTGCACCACAGTGAGAAGGAGTGCACAGAGACACCGACATTGCCTCCTGCATCCTCCGGGTCACTTGGCCATTCAGAGTACCTGGAGCTATTTCTGGAGCTGGGCTGATGTCTGAGATCCTTTATTCCCTTTCTCTCTCCACTAATATAGATGGCACTGGCAGTGCTTTCCAGAGAGATTCCCTGGGCTTTCCACATAAAGAAGTGTTTGAGGAATCAGGTCATGGTATAAAACACAGTCCGGAGAGTGAACATGCTGGAGTAAAGCACCAGGTTTGTGGACCTGTGGGAGCTTTAATGCTGATATCTGTTGTCTTTTTAATGTTTGGACTATGTGTCAGTGTGAGCAGCCATATGATATCAGAGATTTCAGGAGCTGAACAGCCAGAGTTTTTGAGTCAGGACTCTGAAGAACATTTCTTACTTCACTCAAGGTTTTTAAATTATTCAACTGAATGAATCATTTGCTCTCAAACAATTGAATAATTTTTCTTATCAGGGGCCCAGCAGTGTTCTGTCTTTCTGTCCTGACTGAAAATTAACACTGACTTATCCAGGATGACAAATAAATTGAGTCAGACACGAAGCTGAACTCTCACAGCAGATCTGCGAAGGAACAGCAAGAAAACGCAACCCAGCAGAAGATTCAGTAAATTGGCCTGCAGATCACATCTTCAGGTGGTCACGATTCAGTTATTTAACTTCAGTTTCTCCTTCTTCAGCCCATGTTGAAAGAAATGTGTGCCTTCTGCCTGAAGCCCATCTACTCCATGGAGCGGGTTGTCATTGACGGGGTCTGTGTGCACCGCTCGTGTTTCTGCTGCCAGGTCTGCGGGAGGAAGCTGAGGTGAGTGGTAGGACCCAGGTGCATTTATTTTTAAGGAGTGTCCAAGCAGCTTCCATCACAGTTGTCCAAGGGTAATTCCAGTAGAACATGATTGAGGAAATGAGAAATGACAGGCAGTTTCCCTGATACAATCTGCCTCTCCATCACCAGTCTGAAGACTGCTTATCTAAAGATTGTAGACACCTGTGGATCAGGAATCTGCACAGTTGGTGGGGCAAGGGTGAGCTGAAACTTCAATAAATATTTACAGTTTGGGAATACTGATATGGAATTTAACTGGAGGAGTCATTTGGGTGCCTCATATTCTTAGAGTCATGGGAATATTAAGGTTGGAAAAGACCTATAAGACCATTGAGTCCAGTCATTAACTTAACACTGCCAGGTCCACCACTTAACCATGTCTCTAAAGCACCACATTGTGTCAGGTAGGTTGGAAAGTACTTCTGGAAGTCTCCACCCGACCTTCTGCAGGTCCAAGGAAGCCAGGTAGCACAGGAACATGTCCAGGAGAGGTGTGCATGGCTCCAAGGGTGGAGGTTACACAGTCTTTCAGCTGGGGCCCCTCTTTGAAGAACTGACCACCAGTGAAAATGTTTTTTCTTGTATCTCATCGCCATTTCCCATGTTCCAGCTTGTTCCCATTGCCTCTCATCCTGTCAGTGTCCACCTCTAAAAGCACTCCAGCTCTGTCTTCAGTATAACTTCCCATCAAATAAACACACACAGAAAGTAGTTTCTCCCTCTTAACCCTTTGTGGTGATTCCTGGCTAAGCCAGCTCTCAGCCTCTCCTTGGATGACACACGTTCCTGTCACAACCTGCCTCAGAAGGTGAGGGTAACCCTGGTTCTTGTTAATAGATCCCTTGGGGCAGATGAGAGTGAAACGACGCTGGATGATTGGTGTTTGTAAATATAGATACGTGGGGTTTATTTTAGAACAGTTTGGTTTCAGAGGAGAACAGCTGTGTAGCCGTTTTGGTTGTTGTTATCTATAGTAATACAGCAATATAAAAGCATAAAAATAACACTTAAGAAAATGTATGAGGAAAGAGAAAGAAAGGATAAAGCTGGAAAGATATACAGTCACCACCCACTGGACCCAGTGATGAGAGTTGGTAGTTGCAGCTTTGATGCCTGTTGGTTGAAATGGTGGTCTTGATCCATCAGGGGTGGGAGAAGTCCACAAAACTCAAAGATATCATGAGTTTTATACACTCAGGCTCAGGTGGGAACGCCTTGTACTCCCCTTGGGCGGTGAGTTTTACAATGGATGATTCAATACTGGATCACAGGACGTGTCATGAGCCTTTGACACCTTCTAAGATGTTACAGCTGCCTAATATGTCAGCATCAATCATGGCCCATTATGGTTCATCGTCTGAGATTAATAGTTTAGGCTAGGTGTGAGTGTCACAGTTTCCACAGCCACAGTCATCATGTAAGGGAGGACACTGGCATTATCCCACCTTGAAGGATTTGCCTCTTAATCAGCCTTTTCCCTTATCTGGAAATCCAGTTTGTAGCTTCAGATGGGCATGCCCTTCTGCACCTAGGATAGTGGGACAATGGCACCCCCTTATCTCATCATCTCATCTCATCTCATCTCATCTCATCTCAAGGTCCTTTCACAGTCCAAATTAGGAGGCATATTCAGGAGGGGTGGGCTGCTGGATGAGCAGCTGTTTCTTTGCAGTTTGCTACTGTGGACAAAAGTGATCTTAACAATGTATAAGCCATTAACAGTTCCAGGTCCCTGACCACCTCGCTGGCCCTTTGCTGGATTCCTTGCAGTGGCTTTCTTGCACTGAGAAACCCAAAAATGGACAAAGTGCCCCACATGGGGTCCTACAAGTGCCAAAAGTAGAGGAATGGTCATTTCTTTTGACCAGTTGGCAGGCTCTTGCTAGGGCAGACCAGGATATAGTTGACTTCTCTGTCGCGAGGGCACACTGCTGGCTTGTTTTTGGCTTGCCAGTCACTGAGACAACCCTTTCCTCTGAGGCTGCTTGACATCCTGTTGACCCCTGAGCTCTACAGACACTTTCTCCCATCATGCTGTTGTTGTCCCATGGGAGCCCTTGTGCAGTTTTATCCATAAGATCCACGCTGTGCATACAGGGGGAGAGATGAAGTGCTGGTATGAAGCCTGGCCTGTAAATGAGAAAGGGATTGAACATAACCTGGGCTACAGCTCCCAGAGGTATTGCAAGGAAATGTTTAATTTTTCACATGTTTTGGTTTTTGAAAGAAAAATCAAACACATGCTCAGAAAGCCAGCACCACTTCTGAAAGGTTTCATTCTTCAACCCCCCTCTCCCTTCCCCACTGAAAAGTAATTTCGCTGAAAACCTGTCCATCAGTGCTGCAGCTTCCCTCCCACACAGCCACTAACAGCCATGCCAATGTGTGTTTTCCAGCTTGCAAAACTATGCTGCCCTCCATGGGGTGTTTTACTGCCAAGTCCACTACAAGCAGATGGCTGGAGCAGGAAGCAGAAGTGAGACGGAAAGGCTGGAGCACCGACCAGGAGGACCACAGCCCCAGGACTGGTGTAACAGGGCCAAAACCAGTGAAATGGGAGAGAAACCCTCATCCTTCAATGCACAGCGTGATCTGCAGCTGGCTGAGCACAGGCAAGAGCTGAACAGCAGGTCTGTCCTCTTAGGGAACAAGCTCAGAACAGTCTGGCCACCTTCAGAAACAGCTTTGTTGGCTGTGGATGGAAAAGGTGGAAACAGAGCGTGTTGCTGGAAAAAGCCTGCACTGAGCCTGCAAACCTACCAGGGCAACAGGGCAGGCAGGATGGTGTTCAGGGGGCAGGAGGGCAAACCAGCAGCAGAGGCAGCAGTGGAGAAGGGAAGATTCCTACCTGGCATCACCTGTACCAAGGAAAGAGAGCAAGTGTGTTCTTGGCCCAAGAATGGAGGACAGAGAGGCAATGAAAAGATTGGGGATGGGGATAGGCCTGAAGGGAAGAGGGGGGGAAAGGTGTCCCAGAGAGTGGCTGCAATCCAGCAGGGCCAAGCCCAGGCAAAGAGGGGACCTGTCTCTACCTCCTTCCCTCCAGTCCTGGAGCCTGTGAAGCCCCTGCCTCGTGGCTCCCTTGTCCCCCACACCACACCTCAAAGCACTAAACCCACCAAGTGGGTGGGCCTGGGGGGCACAGGGGGCTGCACCCTCCCTGCTGCAGAGGTCCCAGCAAAGGAAAACAGGGTCTATGGGTCTCCGAGCACACCCAGTGAAGGAGACACAACACCTGCCATGACAAATAACAAGGCTAAACTGACCACAACCACCCCGGATCCTGCAGGAGACAAGCATCATCTTGGAGAGGGAATGAACAGCACACAGCCCACCCCTGTGCCAAGAGAGCCTGAAATCAGAGACTCTACAAATATAGAACTAAAATGTGAAGCTGAGCGTACTGACACCCCTGAAAGTGAAGCTGAAGAAGCCCATTCCCCCTCTGGTATATCAAGGACTTCTTATGTATCTTCTGGTTCCCCGGAGCTGGGAGGGCTGAGTGTATTACCTGAGATCACTGGAATGTTGAATGAGAAATCAAAGGCAAACACCAAGGAGTTCCCTGTGAAACAGATGCCAGTAACTTCGGGGGAAAGTAGGCAGCCATCCAGCACAAGTGATTTGCCTGGAATTGAGAGCAAAGGGGCAGAATTTGAGAAGACAAAAGAAGAGAAAGCAGTAAGTATGTCAGACTGTCTGGAAGAGCCTGGTGCTGAGCACACATCTCAGGAAAACAAAGCAGAAAAGAGCAGAGATTCTTCACCTGGTTTGCCAAAGAAGACAGATGATCATGGTGTGTCCTGTCTACAAGAAAGAGAACCTCGGGACACAAGTGGCCCACTGAAAACTAACACTCATGAGGATATTTTGAGGCATGACATTAAATCACCTGGCAAGGATTTTCCAGGATCAACAGACACACCTCTGAAAGGAACTTGTGCCACTTGCCCCTCACATGATGGGGTCATCAACTCCAAGTCAGAGGATTTCAGGGAAGTCCTTAGTGAAAACATCTTGCACATTTCTGAGCAACCAGCCAAGACATCAGAATATTCCAAACCAAATATATCCTTGGAAAAATCCGGAGGCCACCCAGTGGGTGAGGAAAAAGTGGATCTGAAACTCCTAGAGGAAAGAACTCTGCCTCTGTCACAGACTGGTGCCCAGAGCAAGGAGACCAGAAGCAGTCAAGCCTGCAGAGAAACACCAGGTAAAGGTTTCAGGTTCGGGAAAAATCCCTTCATTACACTTTTTGGCTCTGAAGACAAAGGCAGTGCTCCCAAGAAAGAAACAACAACCCAAAGGAAACCCACGAAGCCCCAGTCAGCCCTTGCCACTCTGTTTGGTCACTCCTCAGAGAAGAAGCAGAGCCCACCAGAAAAACCTGCAGGATCCTCAGAAAAAACAAATATTGATGACGGGACAGAAAATCCCCAGAGCCTCCTCAGCTCCTCCAGCCAAGCAAAACAAAAGGCTTCCAGGAACGATCAGCTGCCACAGCCAGGAAAGATGGAGGTCTTCCCTAAACATATCCAGGAGAGCTCTGGAGGTTTCTCAGACTCTGCTGAGGGCAAGGAGACGGACATCCTATTGTTAGCTCCTGGCACAAGCATGTCACATGATGATAAACACGAGAAAACTGAACTTGACATTCATGACCAACTGTCTTTAAATAGCCAGGTTTGGCAGCAATGGGACAGCTGTTGGCCCCCTCTCATAACAACACAGGAAGATCAGAAACAAGCTGCAGAAAGCTCAGAAGGTAGAACAAACCCTCCACATCCTCCTCCAGGGCTTGCTCCTGCTGTTGACAACAGCAAAAATCTCACCAGGGTAGGAAATCATCATGGTGCTCATCCACCAGAAGCCCAGAACCTGTTGAGTTTGGATGTCCAGGACACAGTGACAGAAGATGGGATAACTTTTTCACCAGGCAATTCAGAAAAGTTACCCAAGAAAGCTGAGCTGCAGTTTGGCAACGTGGGTTTTCTGGAGGACAATAACTTGTTCTTTTCTGGAGGACAAGATTTTCCCAGCATAGCAAGTAAACCCCTAAATTCAGACTTGCAAAACTCAGAGGCAGAAAATCCACCTTTCTTTGATCCAAATACTTCAGAATTATTCCAGGAAATCCCAGCAGAAACAAATGCCCCACTGGAGCTGTGGGACACCTCCAGTCTCTCACTTCTTGATGGTCAGGATGAGATTAATATTAGAGACCTGGAAGGAATTCAGAGCTGTGCAATGCTGCAGCAGCTGGATCCACAGTGCCAGGCTCCAAGGGCAGCAGAAGAAATGTTTGGATTGGGTCTCAGTGCTGAAGACTCAAGAAACAAGCATCTCTCTACACAGGAAGACAATTTTCCCTTAACATGCATGTTGAGCAGCCATGTTTCTGAAACCTTTAATCAGGATGTCTTTGATCCAGGCCAGGACGCTCCTGAAAAAATGAACAGGAGCAGAAAAACATCAGGAGTTGAAGAAGATTATGCAAGTCTCTCTTCTGAGGACTTGGTTGAGTTAAATGATGACCTTTCAGAGAAGGAGTTCTTTATATAGTTGAAAAAAAAAGGGTGAAAAGCACCCAGCCCTGCAGCACAAGTTGGCTGATACAGGACCAAAAGAAATTAATGAAATCAGTTTAGAAATGTCCCACTCCTCTGGCACAAGACAAATTCAGTTGTGCACAGACTGATTTATTAATGCCTTAAGGAGCTAAATTTAAGTTCTCTATCCTGTCCAGAGTGAGTCAGTGGTCAGTTCCCAAAAAAGAACATTGCAAGAACTGGGTTCAGTGTGAGGAACCTCCAAGTAGAGACCAACCAGCACTCCCTGTTCTCTGCAGCCAGGGGGCTTCTGCAGAGGGGATCTGCTGCTGCCAAGGTCCCTCAAAGGATTTCTGCATGGAGGAGGGAAGACAGAGAACCAAAAAGGTCCAGCCAGCTCACAGCCATGAACAGCAAGCCAATAAGAACTAGAAAATCGAACAAGAAGAGAAAATGTCTCAGGAAGGAACTGAATCCTTGGCCACAAGTGTACAAGTAAAATGCAATAGGCAAAGGCAAAGCTGAGCAGGACAAGGTGAAAGTTTAGGTTTAGGTGTCTGCAGTATTAACATTTCAAGGTAAAGCAAATGCTTAAGCCCACATCAGAGTCAATGGAGCATTAGCATCACTGGGGAGTGATTCAGCCCACCCTAAACCAGAAAACTGCACTTAAAGGGATCAGCCCTCTGGACTCTGTGAACTGTGTCAATCCATCTCCACTCACCACAGTGTGGCCTTAGGGGTCTGTTTCACACGTAGACAACTACACTGAGACATCCAGAGATGAATCCAACCCAAAACATCATACACCATTTCACCGTGTGACTTGCCTACACTTAATTATGATGATATCTCACAACCCCCACTGCATTTTTCCTTTTGTAAACTGCAAAGTTGCTCCACACAAGAGGTCACCACCATCAGCCTCACTGTACAGTGACGTGCAAAGATAAGTGAAATGGCCTTGCCAAAATCAGAGGGGCAGAGGAGGACAAGGAACCCAGGTGTCTTGAAGCCTCGTGGTGCGGGGACATTGCTACCTCTGCTCTTCCTGTGTGATTGCACTCTGATCCCCCCTGACTGCCCTTTGCACAAATATTACCTAACATAAAACGCAGAAAGAACCGTGTCTTGTGGAATACACCATCTAAGGAGTCTTTCTGCTGTGCCTTTTGCAATCGGATATGCCTATCTCGTATTGGCCTCATAAGCCACCAGCATGCCTGTAATAAATGTGGATAGAGCCTTCCTTAATCTTTGTTGACGAAGCCTAGCCATGATTACATAACATAAATATTAGAGGAGTCAACAACTATACTAATCATAAATATTAGAGGAGTTAACAATTATACTAATCATTAATTAGTAAATTTGACCTCAGAGGGTCAAAGAGAGAACATGTGCCTTACAGAAGGGATCATAGATCATAGGGACTGCATGTGCCTTAGGTCGTAAGATCATAGGGACTGCACGTGTTTTAATCAGCTCTCTGTAAAAAAAAAAAAAAAAAAAGGTGTTAAAATAATTAATTTTTAAAATAAAGATAATTAAAGAAAACAAAACCTTTCCTGCCTTACCAGTGCCAGAATAACCCCGTCTCTGTCAGGTCTGCTGGAGGAATAAAGCTGCTCAATGAGTGCATCTGCTGCAAAGCAGTGTCAGTGCTCTGAGCAGGGACACTGCTCAATCAACACAGATCAGGGAAAAGAGGGATGTCCTTGAAAATTAGATGAATCGTTAGATGCTGAAGTTGGTCTCACCTTAGGATGGGGCAAGAGGTTTGGGATAGAGGCACTGCCATCTCACAGCCCTGCCTGAAACCTGGTCAAGCTGTGCTTAGAGATGGAGAGGTTTGCAGAGATCAAGCACCTTCCACTGGAGCAGTGGGAAGTGGGTGGCCCTGGTACCTGTGCCAAAGATGCTCAGAGTGATACCCAGACCAAGTTGTCATTGCCAGGTGACACTCATAAACCTGACCTCTCCCTGACAGCTCTAAGAGGAAGGGGGAAAATGCAGGAGCAACACAGGTGGTGGGTATGAAACCGTTCTGGCTAGAATTCACCCCAACATAGGTGTCCAAATGAGTCTCCAACTGTAGTCACTCCTGATGTTCAGAGCTGTGTAAGGGAAAAGACAAGTCCATGAATTAGTATGTCAATGCCCTGCTGCCTGCACCAGGCTTCCTCCCCAGGCAGTGGTTTCTTTTCTCTTTCTGAACTACTTCCTTGGATGGTCCTCCTCCCTTTCCCTAGTCCTTGACATGGACATACAGGTTTTCCAAATTCCCATCCCAGGTTTTCCCTGAGACTTGCTGATTTCTCATGGTTCCTCTGGTAGAGGCTTCTCCATTTTCAAGAGGCTTTGCAAGTCTTAGTAATGCACATGGGTAAAACTGCTGAACATAGAGAAACAAGCACAGAATCCTTATCCTTATCTGCTCCAGGAAGCAGAGGTTTACAGGGCTGCTCCAGCCTTGGCCCCTGAGAGATCTCCGCCATGTAGGGATTGACACATTTGGCCCCACATGATGAGGCCAATGTCTTTCTATGAGAAATGTCACCTGAGGGTAACAGAGTTTACAAAGGGCTGAAGCTCTCCCAGGGGTTCAGAAGTGCCTGACTGGTGATGTTGGGAAGAACAGCCTTAAGGAGTCACATCTGCATTAGCACATGAGGCTGCATTCAGGTCTGGATCACCCTCAAGGAGTTTTTATAGGCAAGATCTGACCTCTTTGACACAGGAGATGCTGGTGGCTGAGGAATGGGAGGGGACACCATGAGCCACACATAACAGGGTGGGCTTGAAAACTTCAGCTTGTTGCACACTGATGGAGAAGGCACCTCCTCCCTGTTGAGGAGGACAGGGTCAAAATGCATCTGCCAGAGCAGATCTCCCTGGCTAAGTCATCCCACAAAAAGGTCAGAGGGCAAAAGGAATTTCTGGAGGTTGTGTAGCTCAAACTCCAGTTCAAAGGGTGTCTCTGAAAAATAACAAGCCCCCTCACTCAAGGGTGTGGATCCAGAGCCCAGTGTGGTGTGTGCAGATGATACACAAACACCACTGCTGTGAATTTACACAACTCTATAAGTAGCATTTACTCTTCCCTTCCTTCACTAATAGCACTAACCAGTATGATCTCACACTCCCTCTCCTGGTGAGAGGTCATGCTTTAAAATCCAATATTCTACCCCTCTTCCCACTTCCATAAGCACAACAATACCATTCCCAGGCATGAAACATCAATCTAGGCTTGTGTGACCCCTCAGTAACTTTGCTGGAGGCTCATACATGCTGTCTGCATTGAGAGGGAAGGACAAAGAATTTGAGAGGAGACTTGAAGTGAGCAGGTCAGTGACCTGTCCTTATTGCTCTGGTGAAAGCAGTCAGGAGAGCTTTCCAAAGTAAACACCAAATTTCATACACTGAGTGCAATCAAGCTATCCAGTTTGCAGGAATAAAGATACAAACCACTCAGGGAGTTTACCTAGGAAGCGACTCAGATGCGCAGCAGAAATCAGGTCAATCTGCTTTTCAAGTGACATCAGAACCTCAGGCAAAACCAAGCTGGTGTGGTTTCCCAGATCCTCTGTGCTCCGTGTGTCTGTGTGTGTAACGTGCTGTTTTCCCTAAGGGTACTCCCTGAGCCAAATCTATTCTAGGATTCTCCTCAAGACACTGCAGTTTAGGTCTAGTTTTATGACTAACCCGGATTTCTACACGGGGCAAATTAAAACAGACAGCTTGGGACACAGCTGTCAAGGCCAAGTCTACTTGACTACCAGCCATATTTCCTGGTCCAGAGGAGAAGTGGTTTTCTGCTTCCCTTTCCTATAGTCTCCAGGATGGGTTATATAACCATGAATGGGAGCAGCAAATTCACTCCTTTTGTTTCGCCCCACTCAGGAAAACTACCCCTCATTTGTAGGGTCACAACTTCATGTCTCAGACAAAAACCTTGCACTGCAGCACAGTTGCTTTCAGGAGGCCTTGTGAGAAATTCCAGGCTGGAAAAAGACAAACTGTTGCTGTGCTGTCTCCAAGAGTGGCAATGCTCTTTGTTCTGCTCCTGAGCAAAGAACAGGAGGAAATGGCTGGTGACAAAGTACGCCCTGGAGGACAGCACCATATCATCATAATGATGAACGTGCTGGTACAGGTGCTTGTTTTATCACACTGGATTAGGGGTTTAGTGCTGACACAGCTTAAACATTAATATTTGCCTATTTAAGCCAGATGCACTAGCACAGTCTGGCCAGAGAGGTAATCACCATGGCTGATTTCGGAGATGTCATAAGTGCTCTGGGGGAGTTTGGGCTATACCAGAAACTACTGATACTGTTGCTCACCCTCCCACTCCTTCTTAATCCTTTCCAAATGGTTGGCCAAGTGTTCATGGTTCTGGATGTGCCCCACCACTGTAACACCAGCTGGATCCGCGCCGTCGGCCCCAACCTGACACAGGAAGAGCAGCTGAACCTCACCCTGCCCCGGGATGCGGACGGGAAGTACGAGCAGTGCTCCATGTACTCCCCGGTGGACTGGGACCTGGACTCCATCGTGGCATACGGCCTGAACGCCACGCAGAAGTGCAGCAATGGCTGGGTGTACCCAGCAGAGCCACCATCCCTGCTGACCGAGGTCTGTAATCCCCTTTTAACGAGATGGGGACATGAAGGGAAGGGATGGGTGTGTCCTGTCCTGCGGTTTGGTCAGCCAATGCCAGCTGTGGTGCAGCCAGGCTGAGATTTACCAGGCACTGGAGGATTTCACCTCCATCACACAGATCACAGCTGAAATCCTTGGGAGGTTTTTGCAGGAAGACCATGATGTAGATGCCCAGGGAGGGCACAGGCAGTGACAATGGGGGTGTGAGTCCATGACATGGTCTGCCCACCATCTCTTCCCTTTCTGGTATCCAGACCCTTGAACATATGGTCTTGCCAGGAGGGACCTTTTGAGTGTCCCTGCCACAGTTTCCCCTATTCTTCAGCCTGGCTCTACTCACATCACCTTCTCTGTGAAAGACATTTACCTTCCAAGGACTTGTCATTGATATTTTTGGGGCCTCCGGAATCTTTCAGGGCTGCAACAAGACATTCCATGGGCTATGCAATTGAGCAAAGGCTTTGTCTGTCAGCATTCCCAACTTCTCCGTTCTGCTTTATCCCCCACCTTCTAGCTGACAAGGGGGTGATCAAAGGGTGGACTCAATGATCTTGGAGGTCTTTTCCAATCTAGATGATTCTGTGATTCTCCCTCTCTGGAATTCTGTTTCTCTCTCACCTTGCCTCATTCCTCCCTCCTTTCTTCCCTCTCTCCCTCCTTTTTTCCCTCCCAGCTCCAGCACTTTCTCTCAAGTACCTTCCTCTGAGCTGCAGCCAGAGGAGAGAGTCCAGCCTCTGGCATTTGCAAGTGCTCCTTGGTGTCCCTGGAGCACCACATCCATTTCACAGCCAGCTTCTCTGTAGGATTCTCAGCAGCTGCTGCATCCCCTCCCATTCCTATGCTGGTCCTCCTTTACCAGAGAAAACACAGCTCTCCTTCTCTCCTCCTCCTTCCACCCCATCCTGCCTTTGCAGCCAGAGAAGTGGAGCTGCTACAACTCTTATCCCAAGGTCACCCTTTAAGCAAAGCTTGCCAAGCAGGAGGCTCCCTCAGGAATGCCTGGGCAGATCCCAGCACTCAGATGTGCACCAGGATGAAGAGGCACGCTGAGCACCCCATGTGTCTGTCCCACCTCTGATTTGTGCCCTATGTGCACACCACAGAGGGCTCATGTCCCTGTGAGGGGGTTCTCTGCTCCCAGAGGCTGGAGTGAGAGCTGTGGCAGCTCCTGGATCCACCATGGACCAGACAGGATGCCCACACTCAGAAAGCAGCTGGGGTCTGTCAAAAACAAACAGCATCTCTGTTTCCCTCCTCCAGTTTGACCTGGTGTGTGAAAGGACGATCCTGAACGACATCTCCCAGTCCATCTACATGGCTGGGCTTCTCGTAGGAGCCATGCTCTTTGGGGTGCTAAGTGACAGGTGAGGAAACACGGTCACCTTCCCAGAGTCATTGCCCAGTACTCAGGGACAGCCCAGCTGAGGGTGCAGACTGTGCTTGCACTAGTCATGAACTACTCCCTCCACAGGTTCAATCCCCTTGCCTGAGCAAGGGCATCTGGGGCCACCTGGCACATCTGTAAATGTCTGATGGTTGAAAAGAGAGAGGGGCAGATACAGCCTTGTGGGGAGGTCTTTCAGGACTCACAAGTCCAGCCCCAGCTGGTGTCTCAGCCTTTGAGCGACAGCTCAAAAGTAGAGATGCTGCTTTTTGTGCATGTTATTTCTTGGGCTGTATAGAGGAACTTTGTTCACAGGGATGTAAAATCTCCTCTGGTTTTCAAATCACTTGGTATTCCACCTGGGATCTTCCCTAACCCCACAGAGTTTCTCCAGATACCAACTGTGTCTTCTCTCTTCTCCCACAGGATCGGCCGCCGGCCAGTCATTCTGATCTGCATGCTCCTCCAGGGCGTGTTTGGTCTAGGAACTGCCTTTGTGCCCCATTTCTATGTCTACATAGCCATCAGGTTTGTCGTGGGGGTTGCAGCGTCAGGAATTATGATTACTGTCGTGGCCCTGGGTGAGTAGGATGCCCTTGCCCTGAAGCAGCAGTTGTGGCCTCACAAGATACAATAAGAAAAAAGAGCTGGACATGTTTTGGAAAGGGTGACCCCGAACTTTTGTTCTTCTTTCCAGGTACAGAGTGGGTTGGAATCTCCTTCCGGCCACAGTCAGTGCTTATTGCTCAGGCTGCTTATCCCATCGGAATGATGATGGTGGCTGGACTGAGCTATGGAATCCGCAACTGGAGGCTGCTGGAGATTGCAGGATCCGCTCCTATGTTTCTCCTTTTCTTCTACATCTGGTAAGCAGGAGCTGGGCAGAGCTTCTGTAAGACAGAACAGCGGTGTGAGGGGTGGAAGTGAGGAGGCAGCAGCAGCTCAGCACCAGGATGGGTCTTTCCCATCCGTGCAGATGCTGGAAGAGCTTCTGCAGAGCTCAGCACATCTCCCTGCGGCACTGGACTGCTGAGACCAGCAGCTGCTTTGCTTCAGGTCATCAAATGTGGCCTTTGGAGCCTAAATGTAGGGCATTTAGACCCATCCCTCCCATGGGATGCTCACTGCTTGCGGGACGTGGTGACAGAGAAAAGGGCTGTGGGGGAACTCTGCGGGTCAGAGCAGCATGTGCTGAGCTCCCCTCCTCGGCAGGGTGCTCCCAGAGTCAGCTCGGTGGCTGGTGACAAAAGGCAGGATAGAGGAAGCCAAGAAGCTCCTTCAGAAGGCGGCGGCCATCAACAAACGCAGCCTCCCGGAAGGACTCCTGGAGCAGGTACCTGTCCGGGCACAGGCAACCGCGGCTTGTCTGCAGAGACTTCCCTCTGCTCTTGGGCTTGCACGGCCCCTGGAGCTGAGCTCAGCCCAGCAGCATCTTTCCATGCCCCCTGGGGATGAGTTGGGGATGCACCGGGGGTGACTCCAGCTCCAGCTGCGATGGACACAGACGAGGTCAGGGAAGAGGCAAAGCTTCTGCTGAGGCTCAGCCTGGAGCTTTCTGGGGTCCCCTTTGGGCTGTGGAAGGGACTGAAATGCTTGCCTGGCTTTTCTCCTGTGAGGGTTGCAGGAGTGTGGGTCATGAAGATATGGACTCTGTTTAGTCTGTGGGTTTCCATGCATAAATGCCAGAAGGGGAGTTACTTCCTTGTCCACCCCAAAGCTCCTACACTGGGGAAGTGTTTATCCCACATAATGTCTTGGTCACCAACCCCTTGCTGGGCACCCAGAGCACAGAGGCAGGAGCCCCTCGTGGGGTTGCCCTTCCTCCCAGAGTAGTGGAGGTCACCAGCCTGTGCCCCTGATGCTTTCCATTGATTGCAGATGGGAAAGCAGCTGGCCATGGGTTACCTTTGCCTGCTTTGACTCTTTGACTTTCTTTGTTTTGAAGTTGAAGCCTGAGAAACAAACCAAGTCTGGAAGTCTTCTGGACCTCTTTCGGAAGAAGCACCTCCGGAAGGTGACTTTAATCATGTCGTGTGCCTGGTAAGACATTCCCTGCTCCCCTCTTTCCATACTTCAAGGTGAAGAAAAGAAGGGGTTGATAGTTGACAAGAACTGTAAATTCACTTCATGTGACTTTGGTTGTCATATATACATGTATTTTTTTATCTGCTGTCATTCTGTTTCCCCATGGACCAGATTTACCATGCCTGGCCATGGGGAGAAGATGATTATTCATTATACTTTTTGTGGGTTTTGTTAGAAAGGCTTGAGTAATTCCAGATTTTGGTGATCCCTATGCCTCGGAGTAGTTTTATGCCTACCTAGAAGTTTTGGGTTCAGTCTAGAAGTTGCTGACCATATGGGGGTCCATTCTGCTTTATCTCATGTAACTACGTCCCACAGAACTGTCACAGGTGGTGACAAGAAGCAAAACAGAGGTTGCTGAGAGTTCAAATAAGTTGTGTGTGGTATAACCATCCTAATTTTTGATGTTA
The DNA here is from genome assembly GCF_001604755.1 of Lepidothrix coronata. Taxonomy (NCBI): domain Eukaryota; kingdom Metazoa; phylum Chordata; class Aves; order Passeriformes; family Pipridae; genus Lepidothrix; species Lepidothrix coronata. The sequence continues at coordinate 1,788,040 of NW_016690331.1, read as the reverse complement.
AGTCCACATAAAACCATCTGGTGACATGTTCTATTCCACTTTACTTGAATTTCAGGTTTGCAGACAGCTTTGTCTACTATGGACTGAGCCTTAGCGTGACAGGTTTTGGTCTGGACATCTACGTGACACAGCTGGCCTTTGGGGCCGTGGAGTTTCCAGGTCGAGTTTGCCTCATTTTCCTGCTGGAGTGGTTTGGGAGGAAGAAAGTGCAGGTTGCATTCCTGATGCTGTCTGGCCTGTTGTGCCTCATCCTCGCTGGCATTCCTGAAGGTGAATAACCTCTTCCCAACCCATGAGCAGAGCTGGACAGATCCCTATCCTTGTTCAGACCCATCCTCCCAGCCCAGCTGGCCACAGCTCTCTCCCAGGGGCTGAGCTGCCTTGAGTGCCACAGGCCAGGGCACTGCATTCCCAATACGCTGGTTCCCCCTCAGCTTCAGTTTCTTCTCCTTCAGGGCTGTGCCTGATCTTTCCAAAGCTCCTGGCCCTTGGCAGGCAATGTCCATCAGCCATCACCTCCAGCACCTTCTGGCAGAAAGGTGTAGCAGAAGAGGTGTTTTAAAATCCACTGCTTTCCCCTTCTTTTAGATGAACAGAAAAAAACAAATGCCCACCCTCCACATCTGTTTGTGCCATATTGCTGCAGTCCACACCCTCACCCCTGCTGCTGGGAGTAAGGTTGGGAAGGAAAGAGAGGGGCTGCATGATGCTTTCAAGCTCAGGGATGTGGTATTCCCAGCTGAGCACTCCCCCAAACACCTGAGGTGGCTCAGTAGCTCACATCAGTTGCAGATTTAGGGAATACCCAAGAACTCAGGAGTAATCTGTGTTCTCTTTGCCAGCTTTCCAGAGGATATTTTCCAGGTAATGGTATGCTAGGGACAATTTCCGAAGGGTTGGGTTTTGTCCTCGACTTGCCAAGATTTGCTTGGTAAGTCTATCAGAAAGGAGTGTCCCAAGAAAACATACTGGAGAGAGTTTTGAGGTCACAGTGGTGGTGTCTCCTCCTCCCCTCAGACCAGCCTGTGGCCATCACTGTCCTGGCCATCACTGGCAAGTTCACAGCCACGACCGCTTTCGCCACCTCCTACGTCTACACCGCAGAGCTCTTCCCCACGGTCGTCAGGTGAGGTCTCCCAAAACATCTGAGCTTCCCTCTGCCATGGCTGGTGGTGGGGATGGGACAAGAGCCCAGCTGTCCCCACAGCTGCCCTCAGTCCCAGGGGATGCTGATCCCTGCCCACATCCCCCACTGCCCCTCGCTCCCACAGGCAGACCGGCGTGGGGCTGTGCTCCACCATGGCGAGGGTGGCCGGGATCCTGGCCCCGCTGATCATCCCCCTGGACCGGTATCACCGGGCCATCCCCATGGCCGTCTTCGGGAGCATCCCCCTGCTTGTGTCACTGTCCTGCATCCTGCTGCCTGAGACCCGTGGCGTCAGCCTGCCGGATGACACAGGGAAGGGCAAAACCCCAGCTGAGGTGGGTACAAGGAACTCGGAATTTAAGGAAAAAAAACATCCAAAGGTGCAAATTTAAGGTAAAGGAAAAAATACCAGAAACCAGGATGAAAACCGTATTGACTCTTCCTCTTTCCTTCTTCTCTTCAGAAAGAGAAGAGTGGAGAGGTTCTAAGAGAGTTTTCTAAGAGAGACTCCAGAGAGGAGGAAGCAGACTTGGAGAAGGACAACTGAAGGTGCTCAGAAATCAAGCCATGATTGGACAGGCACACACTAATGGTCTAGTCAGATTCAGTCTTTCTTGAAGCCGGCCAGGGAGGCACTGCTGCCTGGAAACTGGTCTTTCAGATGATGAACACAATACCCATGGTCAGAGGGAGAGGAGATCTGTGTCACCCTGTGTTTGGGAAACACGCACTTCAGACTGTTCCTCAAGCCCGGTTCTGCCATGCCTGGCTGCGCAGAGAGTCCTCCCGATGTGTTTTCCCAGTCCTTCGCAAACTGGTACCCCTGGAACCACCCCTGTCGTGTTTTACAGCAATAAAGAATCGCCAGCAGAGTGGTTGTACTGGGCAAGCGGGCGCCGGGCTGTGTCCCTCCTGCACTAACGGCCTGGGCCGGCACCTCCTCGCCGGCCGAGCCCCCACGTTTGATCAGGATGTCACTGAAACCCCGTCACACACGTATTTAGCTTTTCTTTCTATGTGGTGTTGAAGTTGAGTTTCTACATGAATAATATAAATTATGCTCTGAGTTTGATAAGAGACACTTGTAATGCAATATGTGAATAATAAATGGTGTTGACTCTTTTTTTTTTTTTTCTTTTTCTTTTCCTACTGTTTCACAGTTGGCCTTTGTAACTGCTCTTGGCTCTGGAGTGTTTTCTACACAGAAATCATTAAGTCTGTAATTTAGTACGCAGATGGAAATGTGTTTTGTTTCCATCAGCCACAAACAATGCAGAGCAGAGTGTTAAAGCAGAATGACTGAGTCCAATAAGGACTTTTTTTCTTTTTTCAAAGTCTTCTGACTAACAACCTGTATTTATTTTCTCTACTGGCAGCTGTGGAAGCTTTCTGAATTGTGTGGAGTACACTGCAATTCGATGTCAATTAAACTGTGTGGGCATCTGGGCAGCTTTCCTCATCATGGTCAGCCTTTAATAGTGAGCTTGGTTGGCTGATGACAGCTGAGTCATGACTTTTTAGTGTCATCTATTGTCATGAAAAGACAAAAAAGAGTGAGCTTCTCTCCTGTACTAACTTGTTTGCAAGCAGAGAACATATTTGGAGTCCTTTCATGAAGTCATCTCCTCAAACAACATCACTACTCTTGGTTGAAGAAGGAGTCTTGTCACACAAGTTTGATGCATCCTTTCGTTTCTATCACTTTGTGCTGTAGTTAAGTGGTGTTTTGTAGGCCAGGGTGTCCCAAGTACAGGCCAGATGTGCCTGAAGGTGATTTTCATTTTGTGCCTTGGCTCTGGTGCACAAAATCACCCCAGAGTCACATGTAACCTGGTCAGGGCTGGAGATGGGGAGCTTCCAAGATCTGAGCTTTGGCACTGAAGAGCAACAGAGCTCGGAAGGGTCTGGAGCACAGGTCTGATGAGGAGCTGGGGGGGCTCAGCCTGGAGAAAAGGATGCTCAGAGGGCACCTTATTGCTCCCTACAACTACCTGAAAGGAGGATGTAGCAAGGAAAGGGTCAATCACTTCTCCCAAGTAACAGGACAAGAGGAAATGGTCTCAAGTTGAGTCAAGGGAGGTTTAGATTGGATATTAGGAAAAAAGTCTTCTCCAAAAGGGTTGTCAAGCACTGGAACAGTCCAGGGCAGTGGTGGAGTCAAAAACCCTGATGTGGCACTTGGGGCCACAGGTTAGTGGTGGCCTTGGCAGTGCTTTCCTTCCTTTTTACCCCTTTATTAAAAAGACATGTAGATGTGTCACTTAGGGATGTGGTTTAGCAGTGGACCTGTCAGTGCTGGGTTGATGGCTGGTCTCAATGGCCTTAAAGGTCTTTTCCAACATAAGTGAACTTACAATTCTATGACTCCTTGCCCAGACTCAGGAGAGCAGTTTAAATGCTCATCTCCTCACCTCCTCAGCCATTCCCTGCTGGGTCCCTTTCTGCAAACTTTGCTCCGCTCACAGACCTGTGGTTTCCCAGTGTGGGATCAGGTGAAAGGAGAGGGCAATGTCCTCTAGATAAAAGGGAAGATCAAGGATCCTGACACCTCTGCCCCACAGCCAGGAGTCAGGGTTGCCTCACAGTTGGCTGACACCAAGGGTGTCCCAATTATCTCTATGGTCCTTGTGGGGCTCCCCTGGCAACAGGAGCTGCTCTGCCCCACAGCTCCCATCAGGGAACAGGGCCAGGCCAGGCTCTGCTGCCCCTCCATGCCTGAGATACCTCTGGATCTGCCTGACCAGCTTCCTCAGCAGTGGGGAGGCTCTGATGCATGAATTTGGGTCTCCTCCAAAGGGGAAATGGACGTCAAGAGGTTGTGACCTGAAATACAGAGAGGTCTAAGTGAGGGTGTAAGAGCAGGAGCAGGGCCTCGCTCCCATGTCTGATATAGGAGGGCCTTAAGAAGGCTTGGACATTAACTGATATGTCTTAGCAAACCCTTCATGGAGTCTCTGGCATGTGCTCAGCACTGGGACCTTCAGCACCATCCCACAGCCCTCCAGCCATGACTTGGTTGGACAGGGCTTTGACAACTGGATGGTCTTTAAGGTCCCCACCAACCCAAACCACTCTGGGGTTCTATGAAATGGATCTTCAGCCTACTGGAGGCACAAATGATATGGAAGCAGAAGTACATCAGCTCTGCTTGGATGCCTTTATTTATGAAATGAGCTAAACCAGAGAATCTCAGAGCACAATTCCCAAAAGAAATCGTGGTTTCCTCAGTACTGTACATTTGGCTCTAAGCTCTTCCCCCAGCCTTTACATTCAATGCCTTGTTTTCCACAAAAGCCTGAAGGAGGCAGCCCACAGCCTTTTCCAAGGAAAGAGTGCCCTTGGGCAAAGGACTGAGCTCCTCTATTCTCAGGGCACTGCAGAGGAGCACCACAGCACATCCTCTGAAAAGCAGACCCAGAGAGAAGAGGGCACCACAGCCAGTCCCTCCTGGCAGGACATTGTCACATGGCACCAATTTTATACAAAACTTTGTCTTCATCAAACTGCTTATCCATGAGGTGCTTTGGTCCATGGAAAACACATGGGCATGACAACAGAGAGAAAAAATATTTTCTGGTTTAAAAGCTTCTTGACACTACCAGAAAATAGCCTTTGAGCTGTACAGGCAAAGATGGAGCGCCACCATGTGCAACTTCCACACTTGATCTGTACCAAACCAATGGGAAAAGAAAGTTATCTTGAGGGACAGAAGATAAGAGAAAGGGGATCACAGGAAAAACACCTGTTTTTTCTTCACAATATAAGGCAAAAGTGGTCCTAAATCATTTAAAGACTGAAACGGATCCACCAAGAATGAATAGACTAAAACAGAGTAGAAAAAGCTGATATTTCCCAGAAAGATTTGCACTTTCTTCTAAGAGCCCAACTGCCACAACATCTCAGTTTCCTGAAATGGACAAATTAATTTGGCCCTACACTGCAGCCCAACAGCACCATTTCCCATGCCCAAAGCACCACAACAGGCATCAATTCAAAGCCACCATCACTAAGGTGAGAATTCATCTGCCTGTTAGATGTCCTTGTTGCCTGCTTGCTGTTTCTTCCATCACACCATTTTTTTTTCTCAGCTGAATATCTCAAATTTTAAAAAATAAAAAGGAGTGTTTTTATGAGAGAGAGGGATAACCTTGCTAGACAGTCAAGATAAATCACTCCTTTTTGCAAGAGTGAGAATGTTCTCAGTGCTGCATCTGCTCTAGTTCTCCTGTTAGTGAGCACAGTGCTCTCTTGCAACTCTATTCAATTCAGGTGTCTCACTGGACAGAGTTTACAGTCTCACCTTCCTGGAGACAAGACAGGAAAAATGAAGAGAAAAAAGTCCCCATTCTGGTTTTTGACTTCTTTCTTTTTTTCCCTTAAATGAAAAGCACCCGATTTTCTCCAGCGGGAGCACTGCCGGACACCAGTGACAGGATGCAGTGCCTGAGGACAAGCTATAGAGGGAGATACAGGAAGGCAAAAAGGACAAGGAAAGCCAAGAACTGGCAGTGATAGCCTGAGTGGTGGTGCTGTCCTGTGGTACAGACCCTGCCTGCCCTCAGTGCCCACACAGCACCGGGCTGCCTTCAGCTACAGACCCCTGCAGACCCAGCTAGAAGTAAGTGGTCTTTGTGCACTCATTGACTTGGACACCATCCTTTCCTTTCACCTGTCCATTCTCAGAGCTGCTGGTGCCATTTTCGTAGACCTAATGAAAGGAAAAAGGGTGTAAAATGGTGTAAAAGCTAAGAAAAGTGCACTGTGAGCTGATGGCAGTCATCCCCGAGACAAGCAGCCTTCAGCGACCTGGATCCTAATCCCGCCTTGATCTCTGGGTGCCTGTGGACACCCTTCTCCCAGCAGGGCAACAAATTGCATTGGAGTGCAATTCCACCTGATCCCATGGGAAATGGGGGTGGGAGTTATGAGAGGGTGAAATCCAAAGGACATGGCTACGAGGCACCACCCCTTCCCTGAGGAGGGCAGAGAGAGACAAGTGGAGCACCAGCCATTCTATCCCGCGGGCAGGAATGAAGGGATGACAACCATGGGCAGGGTTATAGGGTCTCTTCCCCTCCCTCCACAGTGGGAAAGTCCCACTGCCTGCCCTCCCACCGCTGTAGCCCCTCTGAGAACCCCCCAGCCCGTGCAGTGTGCTGGCACCCCGTGTCCCCGCCCGAGAGGCAGCACCAGGTACCCACCTCAGCCCGGGTTTGGCCGTCCTCCGTGTCATCCTGCAGCTCCATGCCGCGGGTCTCAGGCAGCAGGACACAGAGCAGCCCCCCCAGCACGGGGGCACTCCCAAAGATGGCCATGGGGATGGCCTCGTGGTACTGCCCCAGGAGCCGGACCAGCGGGGCCAGGATCCCGGCCGCCCGCGCCGACATCGAGCACAGCCCCACGCCGGTCTGCCTGGGGAGCGAGGGGCAGCGGGGGGTCTGGGCAGGGACCAGCCACTCCAGGCCACTGTGGGACTGGGCGTGGCCTTGAGGATGACCTGAGCCATCAGTACCACCAGCCATGGCAGAGGGAAGCCCTGGTGTGTGGGGAGACCTCACCTGACGACCGTGGGGAAAAGCTCTGCTGTGTAGACGTAGGAGGTGGAGAAGGAGGCTGAGGCAGCAAACTTGCCAATGGTGGCCAGGATGGTGGTTGCCAGGGGCTGATCTGAGGGAAGGAGGAGAGACCACTGCTATGGGACGAGGGAGGGCTCAGCACCGCTCACAGTTGGCCACTGGGGATGCACGGTGACAACTGTGTCACCTGCAGGGACCATCACCTCCACTGCCTAGCATGGACTGAGCAGCTCTGGCCTAGTGGCATCTTCAGCACACTCTGCATCCGTCATCTCACTTCCCCAGGTATTAATTTTCCCAGAGGACAGCTCTGCTGACAAGTGGCATACTGGGCTCAGCTCTACCTGCTGCTTTAATGACTGGCAAGTGCAAGTTTGCTGGTTGGAATGGTCCCTAGGGGATTAACCAAGTCCCACGTGGCCATGGCACCAGGCCCTGACAGCTCAGGCCCTGAGGAATGTAATCCAGTCTGGTTGGGAGGCCAGGACCTGCACCAGCAAGGGAAGGGCTGGGGCTCTGTGGCTCCCGGTCCAGAGAGTGTCCTCTCAGCACAGAATGAGGCCATTCACCTTCAGGAATGCCAGTGATGATCAGACACACCACGCCACTCAGCAGCAGGAGAACAGTCTGGGTCTTCCTCCTCCCGAACCACTGCAGAGTGAAGATACAACCAACACGGGCTGGGATTTCCACTGCTCCAAAGGCAAGCTGGGTCAGGTAGATGTCCAGGCCAAAATTTGTCACATTCAGACTCAGCCCATAGTAGACAAAGCTGTTCACAAACCTGAAATCAAGGCAGAGTGGCTCTGAGCACATCTATTAGCCATGAGGAAATGCAATATTGATCTCCAGTGACATTTTGACCAAGCCACAGCACTTCCAAGGGGATGTAAAACCAGAGGAATACCACAGGACTGCCAAAAGTGGAAATGCTATAACCTGTCCCACAAACCACAGAGCATCTTAAACAGCCAGAAACAGAGACAACCATCAATAACACTCAAAAACCACAAGGTGAATGACTATCAATCCTTTCTTTTCTTCACCTTGAAGTATGGAAAGAGGGGAGCAGGGAATGTCTTACCAGGCACATGACATGATTAAAGTCACCTTCCGGAGGTGCTTCTTCCGAAAGAGATCCAGAAGACTTCCAGACTTGGTTTGTTTCTCAGGCTTCAACTTCAAAACAAAGAAAGTCAAAGAGTCAAAGCAGGCAAAGGTAACCCATGGCCAGCTGCTTTCCCATCTGCAATCAATGGAAAGCATCAGGGGACAGGCTGGTGACCTCCACTGCTCTGGGAGAGACAACAGCCCAGTGAGGGCTCCTGCCTCTGTGCCCTGGGTGCCCAGCAAGGGGTTGGTGACCAAGACATTCTGTGGGATAAACATTTCCCCAGTGTAGGAGCTTTGGGGTGGACAAGGAAGTAACTCCCCTTCTGGCATTTATGCATGGAAACCCACAGACTAAACAGAGTCCACATGCTCACGACCCACACTCCTGCAACCCTCACAGGAGAAAAGCCAGGCAAGCATTTCAGTCCCTTCCACAGCCCAAAGGGGACCCCAGAAAGCTCCAGGCTGAGCCTCAGCAGAAGCTTTGCCTCTTCCCTGACCTTGTCTGTGTCCATCGCAGCTGGAGCTGGAGTCACCCCCGGTGCATCCCCAACTCATCCCCAGGGGGCATGGAAAGATGCAGCTGGGCTGAGCTCAGCTCCAGGGGCCGTGCAAGCCCAAGAGCAGAGGGAAGTCTCTGCAGACAAGCCGCGGTTCCCTGTGCCCGGACAGGTACCTGCTCCAGGAGTCCTTCCGGGAGGCTGCGTTTGTTGGTGGCCGCCGCCTTCTGAAGGAGCTTCTTGGCTTCCTCTATCCTGCCTTTTGTCACCAGCCACCGAGCTGACTCTGGGAGCACCCTGCCGAGGAGGGGAGCTCAGCACATGCTGCTCTGACCCGCAGAGTTCCCCCACAGCCCTTTTCTCTGTCACCGCGTCCCGCAAGCAGTGGGCATCCCATGGGAGGGATGGGTCTAAATGCCCTACATTTAGGCTCCAAAGGCCACATTTGATGACCTGAAGCAAAGCAGCTGCTGGTCTCAGCAGTCCAGTGCCTCAGGGAGATGTGCTGAGCTCTGCAGAAGCTCTTCCAGCATCTGCACGGATGGGAAAGACCCATCCTGGTGCTGAGCTGCTGCTGCCTCCTCACTTCCACCCCTCACACCGCTGTTCTGTCTTACAGAAGCTCTGTCCACACCCCACTCACCCAATGTAGAAGAAAACGACCAATATAGGAGCAGATCCTGCAATTTCCAGCAGCCTCCAGTTGCGAATCCCATAACTCAAACCAGCCAAAATCATCTGTCCAATGGCGAAACAGCAGTGAGAGGTAAGCACTGCCTTAGGCCGGGAGGAGACACCAATCCATTCTGTGGCTGCAACGAAGATCAAAGGCTTAGAGTCAGTGTAATGATTTCCCCTGTAAAAAACAGAGTATTTCCCCTGGAGAAGTGCCCCCCTGGAGGTGAGGGTTAGAGACCAGCAGCTGGAGCTCTGGCATCAGTCACACATGCAAGTCACCAGTGTTTCATGGGATGCATCACCTCTCCATATTGTCAGTCTCCTTGTCCTCTGCAGAAGGATGTTAAGCTCAACCATGTCACCTCTTTGATCTCAGAGTCCACAGAATCCCTGACTGGGGCAGAGCTGGAACCCAAACTGATCATGTTCCAGAGCCACTGAGCTCTCTCTCTGCACTGGCCTCCTGAGCTGGGACACTGTCCCTTTTCCCTCCTCTGAGCACTGGCAGGGGAGAGAGGCTCCCTGTGGCTCTCCCTCAGGGTTGAGGAGATGCCAAAGTGCCAAAGAAACAGTGCAGAGCACGACCTGTCCTTGCAGCAGTGTTTTTCTAGTCATACATGATGATTTTTATTTCTTCATAGACATTTCCTGTTGCACCTTGACAGGCCACATCCATTTGCCTCAGGGCAAGGGCGTCCCACTCACCTAACGACAGTATTGTCATGGTGATCCCTGACACCGAAGCCCCCACGACACACCTGAAGGCCATGTACACATAGAAATGGGGCACAAAGGCAATTCCCAGACCAAACAAGCCCTGGAGGATGACGGAGATCAGAATGACTGGCCGGCGGCCGATCCTGCGGAGAAGGAAGGGAGACACAGTTGGTATCTGGAGAGACCCCGTGGAGATGGGGAGGAGCCCAGCAGGTTACGCAAGTGATTTTATCACCCTGGAGGGTGATAAGGCTCAGACTACACTCTGGGCTGACAAGTGAAGGACCCTGTGCACACATGCTGTGTCTCTCTCCCTTCCCCTCCCTGTGTGGCCATGTCCTCATGGGACCGAGGACTTTGGTCAAGGTCCCCGTGAGTGAGGAGCACTGACAAAATGCACAGTGTGCAGCATCCAGAGAGGCTCAGACCAGCACTCTGGCTTTGCACAGACCTGGGGTGGGTGGTTGTGTCTCCTCACCTGTCACTCAGCGGCCCAAAGATCATGGATCCCAGGAGCAGCCCCGCCATGTAGATGGCCTGGCCAATGTCATTCAGGTCCTTCCTGTCACACACCAGGTCAAACTGAAGAAAGGACAAACAGAGAGGTGCTTTTGGATCCCTCCCTCCCAGGATATGAATCTCCACCATATGCACAGGGCACACAAATGGGACAAGAGGTGGGACAAGTCCCTGGGGTACTCAGTGGTGCCCCTCTCCTGAGCACTGGGACATAGAGGAGTCCCCTCCACCTAGTCCAGGCACCCCCCAGGGGAACCTCCTAGTTGGCAAATTTTGCTTCAGGTGGGACTGGGGACAGAAATCCCAGCAGTTTGATTCCTCCCAGGCCACCTGCCCTCCCAGAGGAGAAAGGATGAGTGCAATACTGATTCCTGGGACAAGCAGTTCTGCAACTGCCAGTGACCAGAGGGCATCTATGGAAAGAGTGACACAGAGAGGCTCATAGAATCATAGAATGGTTGGGGTTGGAAGGGACCTTAAGGATCATCTAGTTCCACCCCCGTGCCTTGGGCAGGGACACCTTCCACAACTAGGTTGCTCAGAGCCCCGTCCAATCTTGAGCACTTCTAGGGATGGGACATTCACAGCTTCCCTGGGCAACCTGTGCCAGTGCCTTGCCACACTCACAGGAAAGAATTTCTTCCTAATATCTAATCTAAATCTACCCTCCTTCATCTTAATTTAGCTTCTTCCTCAGCTACCAGCTTCTATGCTGGGGGTTGGACTAGATGATTTTTAAAGGTCCCTTCCAAGCCAAACCATTCTATGATTTTAAATTAGAAGGTTACCCCCTGTAAGGCAGAGGGGTAGGGAAACCCAGAAGGTCCCACCAGGAGTGATTAATCTCTCCACTGGCTCTGACACTGACACCTGTATCACAGTCTGCTTTGCCTGCAGCCTCTCCAGGACCACACCTGAGGCTGGGTGGTGGAGCCAATTTCCCCAAAATACACCTGATGTAAACCTCAGCCCAGCCCAGCTGCAGCATGGTCAGGCACCAGCTTTTGGGGAAACTGCAGGACAGGGCGGCTGTTTGGGTGTCCCATCCCTTCCACGTCCCCATCTCCTCAGAAAGGCGATTACAGACCTCGGTCAGCAGGGATGGTGGCTCTGCTGGGTACACCCAGCCACTGCTGCACTTCTGCGTGGCGTTCAGGCCGTATGCCACGATGGAGTCCAGGTCCCAGTCCACCGGGGAGTACATGGAGCACTGCTCGTACTCCCCGTCCGCATCCCGGGGCAGGGTGAGGTTCAGCTGCTCTTCCTGCGTCAGGTTGGGGCCGACGGTGCGGATCCAGCTGGTGTCACAGTGGTGGGGAACATCCAAAACCATAAAAAGCTGGCAGAACTGGTGGAAAGCCACGCTGAGGCAGGGGATCAGGGTGAGCAGCACCAGGCGTTTCTGAAACGGCCCAAAATCGCCAATTGCTTTCAAAATTTCCCCCACACCTGACATTGGTAACCGTGTCTGGAGCAGGACAGTGCTGGGACAGACTTCCCAGAGGGCTGGAATTAATGTTTAAACCTAAGATAAGCTCTGCACTCATAGGCTGTCACCACAAGTACACCATGTAATATATTAATCATCCCTGTGCCACCCACAAACATCCAGGGCTGGCTGGAGCAGAAAGACCCCATTTCAGGGAACTTGGGCCACCCCCTCTGCCAAGTGGCATTGACAGGGGAACAGTGACTGCAAAGGCTGCATTTGCTGAACCATTCAGAAAAGTGAGGACCAGAGGGACCAAAAGCCCAGAGGAATAAAGGGACTGATGATAATGCACGGGCAGAGTCACAGATGAAGAAGGGCAGTTAGTTCACTGTGGTCCCAGGTGATGAGAGTTGCCATTTCCTTCACCTTTTGCAGCTTCCCTGTGGAAACCACGAGTAAGTCAGGCACGGAAAGTCCACCCTTCCCACCAGTTCTGGGCCACCTCACAGAACAGTCATGGTTATATGCAGGAAGACTTGAAGAAGGAGTACAGGGATTGGAGAAATTTGACACGGGGCAACGCTGCCTGAGGCAGGTTTGGCAAATCTCAGCTCAAATGCCTTGAACTAATAATTGAGAACATGAGTCCAGCGCTGTTCAGGTCATTCCCTGATGTAGGAACAGCATTTGCCTGGGGCCCCTTTGAGATGTCCATGAGGCAAAGCCTCCAGAGGTATCCAAAAGCAATTTGGATGCTTCTTCTCCTGCCCACAAATCCACAGAAAGACCGTTGTATAAACAAGATGGAAATCAGACCATGGCTGCCCTGTTGGGGTTGACCAAGACACCCACACAGCTCCAGCCTGGCGGTAGAGCAGCTCCCTGGGGAGCCAGGAGAGAAACGCTGCCCTCGGGATAAGCCCAGCTCAGCAACGACAAGCAGGGAGCACCGAAGGCAGGGATAATCAGGCAGACACTGATCTGGACAACACAAATTGGATCTGTTCAAGTCAATTAGGAAACTCAGGTGGAGGATGAAATCGTGTCCCTGTTCAGCTTGGGCTCTGCTTCATTAGGACACAGGTCAGGCCGAACTTGGCTAAAAGCAGTCACACACGGCCAGGAGTTCAGGAGCCTTTCCCAGCCCTGGTCCTGCCATCTCCCCTGGCTGTCTCTAGCTCTGTGCTAGATGGAGTCTGGGGCACAAAGCAGCCTCTTCCACTCTTCTCTGCCAGGGTTTAAATGGGAAAACCCAAGAGGGTTAGTCAGGCACCAGTCATGGGGCTCACAGATCTGGAGAAGGAGAAGCCAGAGGACTGGCATCAGAGAACTTGAGCTGGGCATCACATTTACAGGAGACTGGAGAACACTGAGGCCCTGGACCAAGGGAAAGAGCAGGAAGCCACTGCTGGGGGCTTCCAACAAGAGGTGAGGAGGCAGCAATAGTTGATTGGAGCTGAGTCACATCTCTGGGCTGGGATCATCTCCTCAGGACCTGACCAGGGCACATGTCCATGACACACCTGTCCCTGGCTTTTCGTAAAAGTCAGGAGGAATTAATCTGCTGCAATTTGAGAAGTTTTTGTGCACCAAAGTCAATGCACAGGAAGAGCAATTCTTCCAGGCACCTCAACCATCAAAACACCACTTACAACACCACAAAACAATCAGAAATAAAACAGTGCTACAAACCTGAGTGACCTGTTCCATTAAGTGAAATTTCAGGAGGTGCACACCATCATGGGGAATTCCATTTGAAAATTCATCATCTAGGAGGAAAGACTTGGAGAAGGTGATCAGAATGCAGTTAAGAAGAGCAGGGAAGCCCACAGGCATGGGCAGTATGAGCACTCAGAAAGGGAAGCCTCCAAGGATGAAGGGAATTGGGGTGGACTTGATAACCACAGGAAGACTAAGGAGGCACTGGACTAAAAGGCAGCATGGAAAGGCTTTAGCAGTGTCCATAAGGAGATTCCCTACAGAGGCTGGAATGGGAGACATAACTGAGATATAATTCTCTGGGGCTTTCTAAGCAGGGTTTGGCAAAATACTGGGAAGATTTTGGCTTAGGTGTAGAGGATGGGATTCCCTAACCCAGAGCATCCCGGACCATCCCATGTCTCAAATCTGCAAGTTACCCAAGGTAAGGTTTTCTGGATCTGTGGGTAAAGAGGAACACCTTAAAAGAAACAGAGTCAGAAAGTGGCAAACTAAGCCCAAGAGCCTTAGAGAGTCAATGGAAGAGGAAGCTTAGGAAGTGCCACCAAGCAAGACCAACACTTCTTTTTTGTTTGTTTGTTTTGGTGGGGGTCTTTTCTTTGGTTTTAAGCAATAACATGTTTGTTTTTAAGGAGACACAGAGGGGTGCATCCCAGCCAAAAGGCCTGGTGAACATGGCTAGGACTGGACCATCCCCATCACCTCCTAAAAGACACACACCTTGCCCTTGACAGTCCCTGCCATTTCAGAGAAACTTCTCTGTTCCCACAGTCTGTTCTGTCTCTCCTAATGGAGACACTATGACCTTGCTCTAACAAAACCCACTAAGCTCTCGGTAAGTCAAGTCAACAAAACTCTCAGAATTTGAATGAACAGGGCACCTTGGAAACAGGTTTTATGTATTAGGAAATATATTAGGGAAAAATTTCCAAAAGGACCTCCTGTGAGAAATACTAGGGATTTTTTTTTACTTCTCAGGCAACATTTCCCTTCATTCCTGAAAATTTGTGGAAGGTGGACAAGAAACAATATTGAAGGAAAGCAAAGGAAAGTACCTCTGGATCACATCTGCCCCAGAGCCTCAAATTCAGACAGAACAATTACTGTGGAGGTGGTGAGGAGGGAATGCAGTTCATGCTCCAAACACTTCTCAGGGTGTAAATCATCCCACTTTAATACCAGCCCGTGTAACCCTGAGGTGTTTCTGGACAGGGGAAGCTCATTCCCAGCTGGCACAAGGCATGCAGAGCTTGGAGCAAATCTCTCAGCTGCAGACAAGGCCTCAGGACAACATCTTAAGAGCCCTCTTGGCTCCACTTCTGCATGCAACTCCTGCAGAGCACAGAATCATCCAACAGAGTTCAAATGGACCGTAAAGATCTTCCAGTTCCAATCCCTGCCATGGGCTGGGACACCTTCCTCTAGACCACATTACCCAGAGCCCCATCCACCCTGGTCTTGATCTCCCTTTCCCCACCAAGTCTTCCTGGGGGTTGTCAAACCTCCCACCACACCAAAGAGAAATGCCCCAGGGGTTGCAGACACCACTCGGACAAACCCCTTCCCCAAGACACACCATTCAACCCAATGACATATAAACCACACACCAAACACCTGGCAATGGACAATTTGTTCTTTATTGATTAAAAATTAGAGACATGCAGTAAAATACAAAGTCCAAAAAAGGAAAAAAAGCCTGAATATTTTACATCTTTCATTATAATCTACAATACACCAAAGTTGTGAAGAGGATCCGTTTTCATTAACAGAGCATTGTCCTTAAAAGTAGGAACTAACTTAAAATTACCACCTGCTTCCAGGTTCAGATTTGCACAAAAACCAAATTCTTAATGACACTGGAAAACAATTATGAACAGCATTGGCACTTACTGGAACAACATCAGAAAAGACAGTTGTCTAGCACTGTAATAGCCCAAGTAAATACTTTGGATCCCTACCCAAAAGATCTGGAGATCTATAGAGCAAAAACCATCAGTTTCTTCCTTACTTATTTTCTCCATTAAAGAACTACGGAGCCGTGGGTTAGTGTGAGCTCAAGCTCTCTAAGTCCTGGCTTTGGGAAGATGGGGAATAACAATAAATAGATGCTGCATTGTTCCATTTGAGCAGTTTGAGTCCTACCTTCCTCAGCACCAGTACACAAATGAACAAGGAGGTCCCCATCGCATGCAGGCAGAGGGGAAAATAATACTGTACCACAACTACCTCGTCTCTGTATCCTAAAGGTTTCCAGTAAATCCATACTGAGCACAGGGTGACATGAAAATCATGGTGCCAGCCTGCTCTTCCCAAGCCAAGCAGCTCATCGGGGAATGCTGTGGGGAGTGCTTTGTGTCAGACAACAGGGAATAGTGCCAGAGGTGCCACATGCACTTGGCCAAATCCAGCCACCACCAACTCCCTGGTATCGGGCACTTGTCTCCTGGGCTCTTGAGAGCATCTGCTCAACACCCTGGGATGCTCTCGCTCCCAAATCCTCTTCCTCCTCTCCCTCCCCTCCACACTCACCAGCCACGGGGCTGCAAAGAGCCCACGGGGACATACCCAAAATCCACCCAAGGCTAAAAGCAACAGGGGTGGTACAAAAAGAACATGCACCATTTCCGGAAGCTTCCACAGCTGCTCATAGAGAACAAGATATAAATACAGATTGTTCATCTGAAGACTTGGAAATTAAAATAAGTCCTAATTGAACCTAGTCATTCTGCTCTGTTTCTGCATTGTTTGTGGCTGATGGAAACAAAACACATTTCCATCTGCGTGCTAAATTACAGACTTAACGATTTCTGTGCAGAAAACACTCCAGAGCCAAGAGCAGTTACAAAGGCCAACTGTGAAACAGTAGGAAAAGAAAAAGAAAAAAAAAAAAAANAGACTTTGAAAAAAGAAAAAAAGTCCTTATTGGACTCAGTCATTCTGCTTTAACACTCTGCTCTGCATTGTTTGTGGCTGATGGAAACAAAACACATTTCCATCTGCGTGCTAAATTACAGACTTAACGATTTCTGTGTAGAAAACACTCCAGAGCCAAGAGCAGTTACAAAGGCCAACTGTGAAACAGTAGGAAAAGAAAAAGAAAAAAAAAAAAAAGAGTCAACACCATTTATTATTCACATATTGCATTACAAGTGTCTCTTATCAAACTCAGAGCATAATTTATATTATTCATGTAGAAACTCAACTTCAACACCACATAGAAAGAAAAGCTAAATACGTGTGTGACGGGGTTTCAGTGACATCCTGATCAAACGTGGGGGCTCGGCCGGCGAGGAGGTGCCGGCCCAGGCCGTTAGTGCAGGAGGGACACAGCCCGGCGCCCGCTTGCCCAGTACAACCACTCTGCTGGCGATTCTTTATTGCTGTAAAACACGACAGGGGTGGTTCCAGGGGTACCAGTTTGCGAAGGACTGGGAAAACACGTCGGGAGGACTCTCTGCGCAGCCAGGCATGGCAGAACCGGGCTTGAGGAACAGTCTGAAGTGCGTGTTTCCCAAACACAGGGTGACACAGATCTCCTCTCCCTCTGACCACGGGTATTGTGTTCATCATCTGAAAGACCAGCAGCAATGCCTCACTGGTCTGCTTCAAGAATAGACTACATCTAAGATGCAGGATGAAAGACGTTTTGAGGAAGGACTGCTTAACGTAAATTAAAAGGTTCAGCCCTCATGCCACGCCTGGCACTCATGTGGAGAGAACCAAAATGGTAAAAAAAAAAAAAATAAAATTAAGGCAGTTTACAAAGGGAAGCTGACTTCTAACACCTCAAAAGTCAAGGAACTTCTCAAAAACACAAACACAAGGGAAGGCGGCTCTCCCTCCTGTGGGTTAAGACTCAGCTTGCTTTCTTAGGTGCAAGCATTCAAACCAGCACTTTTAAAACACACAGCCAAAGAGAAGCAGATTTCTCAGCACTCCGGGTGACCCAAACAACATGTACATTGGTGTTTCAGATAGAAGGAGAAGCAGGTAAAGAACAAAAAAAAAAAATCCGTTCAGTATTAAAACTTGTGCAAAAATAGCAAGTGAAAAAAAATGAAACCACATGTAAGCAAACATTTAGGCAAGATCATCAGAGCAGTGGAACCCCCTGCTTCGTACTCAGTAGTATTTTTCTTTAAAGTAAGGCAATAATAAAATGAACATGCAGGCAATGACGTGTTGGGTCTGCATGTTTTGAGATGACAGATACAAAAACATGAGAGTTGTTTACAAAAGGTGTAAACGTCATCGGTAATTTCAGGAAGGTTTGTGATCCTATTAAGGAAAATGTTAAAGCTTCTAGGAAGGGGGATGTAGTTCAATTCTTTGGCAGTAGTGGTTTTTTTTTTTAGGCTAACAGAAGCATTACGAATATGCACATGTGGGTTCTCAGTTGGGAAACATCTCCTGGGACCATTGTTTAGCTGATGCTGAGCTGTGCAAATCCTATAAGTTTGCCATCATCCGGGATATCCGAGCCTTCGACACCAGACGCCTGAAACAAGGAACAGAGATCCAAATAGCAACACACATGCTCTACTCTCCAATGCAAACCACAAGAAGGTGTATCAGGGTGTGGGGAGGGAGGAGACAAGGGACAGCTTTGCACTGTATTCAGCAGCTCACACTGCCCGAAGTTAAAATTGAGTACTTTCATTTTCTTGTTTCTTTTTTTTGAAGCTACAAAGGGCTGGGACTGAAGTTTTGCCAATGGCTGCTCTGACTTGGGTTACCTGCAATAATTGGGGCAAAACAAGTGAAAACTCCTTACAAGAAAGAGCAAAAGATAATGGCACTTAGTGCTTCATGCCCAGTAACCTGGTTACACCTTCTCTTTGCCACTGTAACTACCTCCAAATATCATTTCCTCTCAAAGAGTCACCTGCAGTTCTCTCAGCTCTCCAAGCCTATCTGCTGTCAGTTTTGCCCCACAGTTCTTTGTTTTCCTTTTTTCTTCTTCATTCCCTCATTTCCTCCTCAGGAACAATGTTATCTGGACCCTCCTCATTCTCCTCCTCCAAGAAAGGAGTCCATGCAATTCTTAGCCCTGAAATATTTCTGTAAGTGTATATTCCAAGTGCCCAAAACACCCCCTTGTAACATTTTGATACGTTTATTACCAAGGATAAGGTAATGCTTGTATTAGCACATCATCTCACACTTATTTAACCCAGGTGCTGCTCAGAGGATATAAGCAGGGAGCCTGCACTGCCTACAGTCAGACAACCAGTAGGAAGCTTTGGGAAAGAAGAGAGGATTTAGAGTGCATACATCAGATGCCTGCAGTAGACATCTACATGTAATGCCTTCTCCTTGAAAGGGACAACTTGTTCAATTAGGGAACAGGAATAAATACCAGTTTGAAAGTGACGGATCTGTTTGCTTGGGGCTCTTCCACAATTTTCTGCAAATTAGCTGCAACTGAAATCACACACACACACACACAAAAAGAGAACAGGCAAATATTAGGACAGGCTAGAGAAAAATATCCCAAACTCATCAGCCCTCTTTGTATTACTTAGCAAACTTTGAATTTTTACAATTATTAAAAAATGCTTAGGTCTCAACTAGACTCTATCTCCTTAAATCTAAAGTTTTAAACTGAAAATGCTGTCATTGTTACTCTGCTACTTTTTCAGAGGTAGTTATTTTTCCCTGGATGTGGTGGGATTAGTAGTAATAAGCTGCCCAGCTGCACCTGGAAATCCAGTTAATTTTGCACTACCAGCCTTTCCAGATCCTGCTGCCTGTGCATAAGGAACAGTTTTGCTTGCTGTAGTTGAAATACCCAGGCAGTGCTGTTGTGTTTAAAAGCCTCAACTGCTGCACAGAAGGACAGGTTTGTTTAGCAAACTGTTGTCTGAGGTAATTGTTCACCCCCACATGACTTGTGCTGCTGCCCCAGAGCACATGCACCTCGCACTTCCTTCCCCAGTCCTAATCAAAACCCCAAAGCCTGGCTGATTCCAGTCTCAACTTGTGCAGGACCCATGAGCAGGACAGGCTTGTGCAGCAATTTGGCAATGCATCTATGTCAGATGATAATGATTTAGCTAATGCATCAATTAGACTTCATTCTGCATTACAAGGAACATTTGCTTCATAATGTTTCCAATTAAATCATATTCTTGTGAACTGGGGGTTGCCTACACGTACTGGCACAGAACTGTCACCAGAATTGACAGCAGTTGTGTAGAGACACTGGAGTACAGAATCAAGGCCACAGCAAACTCTCCTAGCACACACTGATCAGGTCATTTTAAACATGCAAAAAATGACTGAAATGGTTAGAAGTAGAAAAAATAATATGTAATTACCTATTACCAGATCTCTGCCATCAACAAGCCCTGCTGAAATGAGCTCCTGGGACACACCGTCCGCAGTATCTGTTGGGGAGAAACCCAAGAGCCGTCACCACAGAGCAGAGATTGTCCAGCTGATGGAGGCATCACACACAAACCTAAAGGAGCTTGTACAAACCCGACAGCAAAAGTGTTCTTTACAGAAGACAGACAATAGGGTGCACACCAGGTGCAGTCAGAAAGCTCTGAGCTAAGCTGTGAATTCACTGGAATTAATCAAAGGGCTGCACTTTGGCCATATCCATGAACAGTTTTACAGGAAGGGTCTTCTCAACAGCAGAGCTCCAAGCTCAGCCACAAGGAGCCCTTTAGGAAGGCACCATGGACAGACACTCACACAGGGGTTCCATACACACAACTGCACAACACCAAACACAAAACTTCCCCTTCACACACACTGCAATTTCCCACCAGCTCACCTCTCCCTGGGGTGAATTCAAACCGGATATCATTGAGCTCTTTTTTTGAATTCCTGTGGAAAGAAGAGAATTTTATATAGAGAGGCCATTTTATGATCAGTGCCCACAAGAAAGTGCTGTCATTGAATAATCAGCCTGTGAAATGAATTCTTTGCATCCTTCCCCCTCAAAGGCAGAAACTAATCGCTTGGGTTTGCATATGGAAGCAGCACAGTCTGCCTCCAACCTGACAGAGCCTGATCAAGTCCAGGATAGATGAGTGCCACCTCTCAAGTATAAAGCCTTGTTGTTCCACTGTCTCAGCAACTCATATCCATCAGCAGATATATCCTTGGAGCACATGCTTCAGAGGAGGGAAGCACCCACTGTCTGCAGATGCACACCCATTGTGGAACTGACTGGGAGGTGATGCCCAGAGGCCCCAGGCCAATGCTTACCAACAGGGATGAGAGCCAGGTTCCTCTAATTAAAAATGTCAGTGTGTGAAATGAGTAGATTTTGAGAAAGATTTTGCCTATTTCTAGGGACATAGACCAGAATCCACTCCTTAAACTGGGTAAAAGTTGAACTGACTGAAATCTGAAGTTGTGCCCAATGATCCAGCACAAGGTCAAAACCCCTGGATCCCTGATCCTCCTAGGGAACTGTGATATATAAATAATTGTGATTCATTAAACAAATCGGTGATTACATCAAAATAAAACAAACGCATTGTAAAACTTAATTACACCCCCATAAAGAAATAAAACAGACCCCTACAAGGTCAAGAGGCCTAAAACCTCCTTACTATCCTAAGAATAAAATATAGTAGAACTTTAAATTTTTAGGTGCCTGTTCGTCCCAGAATACGTCAATTATGACTGGTTGGAGCAATAACCATTTAGCTTTAGCTGTAAGAAAACCCATATATTAAATACTTAGCAAAAACCTGTAGAATGTATAGGTATATGATATATTTAATATGCATGAAGTAGCTAAGATAAATACTAAATGTACCCTGTAGTAGGGGTGTGCAGAATTGGGAAACTGGTCCCATTTCTGTCACCCAGTTGGCTGCTTGCTTTTACCATATAATAAACTATTATTCGAAACTTATAGAAACTCGAGACTTTGTTTATCACAATTGGTGACTTTTCCGACGTGATGTTCTCCGAGTCCTGCTGGGTTAATTAGTACTCGAAACAGGGGGGCCCCCCGCTGAATTCAGCGCCCTATTTCGGGTCTAATTTTCCACAGGACTGGAGTAACACGTTATATGGTTATATGGTAAAAGCAAGGATTGCTCCCGGATTGCTGCAGCAAAAAGGGCCCATAATTCTCGTGCACGAAGACCCAGGGAAAAACAACGGACTGTGAGTATTCCCTGGTTGGGTGGATAAGAGGTCAGAGTGGATGAGTGAATGAGACGCGAAGTGATTGTGGTAGCCCTTCTAACTGCGTTTCTGTCTCCGTGCGAATGGAACAGCCAGTGAGAGAATTGGTGATTGGACCTCTGGGGTCGGTGGAAAAGTCTTAAGGAGAAACCTTTGTGTCAGTGGGGAGAGCTTAGAAGGGATCCCAGAGAGTCGGGGGGGAGATTCTAGAAGGGACCTCGGAAAACTATGGGGCAAGGATTCAGTAAGAAAGGTAGCCCCAAGAGAAAAGGGAGCAGGCAGGCATTGCCCAAGCAGGCATTGCTGGATATTACCCCTACCAGTCCTTTGGGGGTAATGATATCAAATTGGGAAGATATTGAGAATATTAGTAAGTTAACCAAAGAAAGGCAATTTTGAATAATACTGTCAGAACACTAGATAATACCATGACTATTATATTTGTCTTTTGTTATCTTCTGATTTGTAAATATTCTGTCCTGGCAGTTTAACAATCTTTTATACTTCCTGATTACTACAGCTATCCTGGGGAAAGGGGGGCTAGACCGAATCCTAAGAGGCTGTGCTGAATCCTAAAAGGCTATAAATAGCCCCAAGATCCCCAATACAAAAAAGCTAAAAGAACAAAAATCAGGAAGCATAATTCTAATCAATACAAGAGCTGTATTTTAAGTATTAATCAAACTTTAGTACCCACTGCTGTAAGTTTTGTATTGATAAGGGGAGCCATGGGTCAAACAGAAAAAGCTCATTTCTTGAAACCTTTAAAATACAAATTAGGAAAGCAATTTGAAATCCACAGATTCTTATATATGCCAAACTCACCAGTTTAAAGTTTATTGGGAAGAGACTTACTAGAGCCATTGAGAGCTGAAATTAAATTTGAACAGAACAAAATAAAATTCAAAGTAAAAAGGAGCAATTGATTGAGATTTTAAATCTTGCCCTAATAGACACTCAAAGTTCAAGCAGCATACATGAAGAAGTATGATCAAAGTATGAGCTTCGAAAACTGCAAGAAGAGCAAAAATAACAGTGTCAATTGAAGTAAAAGTTAAATTAGGGGCACAGCCAATAAAGATTAAACAATATCCCCTAAAATAGAGAATCGGGAAAGAATTCAACACAATATAGAAAAGTTTATTAAACATGAGTTATTAAAAAAATATAAATAAAAATATAATACTTCCATCTTACCAGTAAAGGAACCTGATGGGAAGTATAAAATAGTGCAAGATCTTAGAGCAATAAATGAGATGGCTGGGGGCTTGCACCCCATAGTGGCAGATCCATGTACACTGCTGACTAAATTGACACCAGAGCTAAAATAGTTTGCTGTCCTAGATCTGGAGGATGCTTTCTTCTGCCTGCCCTGGAGCCCTGAAAGTTAATCACTGTTCGCTTTTGAATGAGAAAATCCTCGCACGAGAAAGAAAATCCAAAATAATATGTATTGGGTGAACTGTTAACACGCTAAACTGTCTCAGATTGGTTGAGTACTAAGAGCTGTGCAGCAGGTCTCCTGCCTCGATTGCAAGGTGGCTGCAAGACAACGAACCCCAAAACCAGCAAAGAGAGAAGCTGTCTGCTGGACTCCTGGGCCACAGGAGAAGGAAGAGCTCCGAACATTGCTCGGAGGGAC
The DNA here is from genome assembly GCF_001604755.1 of Lepidothrix coronata. NCBI lineage: Eukaryota > Metazoa > Chordata > Aves > Passeriformes > Pipridae > Lepidothrix > Lepidothrix coronata. Next base: position 1,764,840 of record NW_016690331.1, on the reverse strand, counting down.
CGAATAATGTCGTTTGTAGATCCACAGCTACGGACTTCTGGTGGAGCCCCTGTGTGAACTCATAAAGGTGAGTCCAACATACTCACTTGAGGTAAAGAAACTGATAAAGCTTTTCATAAGCTAAAACAAAACTGATGAGGGCTCCAGCCCTGGATTTAAATCACTGGCTTTCACCTCAGCGCTTTCTGAAATACCAAGCCACACTGATTGACCAAAATAATCAATCCAGTTTTTTCTTCAAGAAGCCACCAAAAATACAGTTGCACATGGCTGCTTAGAGACAATAAGAGCAACGTACTCCAGCCGACCAGACTTGAAAGAAGAACCTCCTGAAAGATGCTATAGACTTCTGGTTCACAGGAAAAATTTCGTCTAGAAAAAGAGGACGTAAAGCTAGATATGCAATAACCACGATAAATGAAGCAATAAAGGCAAGAGCCCTCCCTGTCAATACCTTAACTCAAAAAACAGATTATAACACTTCAGTTGCCAGAAAAGTTGCTATTGTGCATTGAAAGGCTCACCAAAAAAGGGTGTTACTGGCCCTGAAAGAAGAAACGCCATGAATGATCGGAGGCAAAAAGGGCAGTAAGGGCAGAAGAAAGCAAAATCCAGTATTTGATCTCTGACGGTAAAATTCAAATTCAGTAGTCAAAGACAGAGCCCAGATACTCTAAAGAAGGCTGAAAGTTAATCCAGAATTTAAGAGGGAAAATAGAAGAAAAACAAATGGGCCAAGACACCACAGGGTAAGTTAGTAATATCCTCTTCTATTTTATGAACACTTATCATAACAGAACACAAGAAAACACATTAGGAG
>NW_016690331.1:1706394-1763257 GCF_001604755.1 Lepidothrix coronata | reverse complement strand
CAAGTTAATATTATAAAAATCAAAAACTCACGAATCAATAAGTCAATAATAAAAAAGGGGAGAGAATTGTGATATATAAATAATTGTGATTCATGAAACAAATGGGTGATTACATCAAAATAAAACAAACGCATTGTAAAACTTAATTACACCCCCATAAAGAAATAAAACAGACCCTTACAAGGTCAAGAGGCCTAAAACCTCCTTACTATCCTAATAAAATATAGTAGAACTTTAAATCTTTTAGGTGCCTGTTCGTCCAAGAATACATCAATTATGGCTGGTTGGAGCGATAACCATTTAGCTTTAGCTGTAAGAAAACCCATATATTAAATACTTAGCAAAAACCTGTAGAATGTATAGGTATATGATATAATTAATATGCATGAAGTAGCTAAGATAAATACTAAATGTACCCTGTAGTAGGGGTGTGCAGAATTGGGAAACTGGTCCCATTTCTGTCACCCAGTTGGCTGCTTTGCTTTTACCATATAATAAACTATTATTCAAAACTTATAGAAACTTGAGACTTTGTTTTATCACAGGAACCCAGTTAATCCCTCCTTTCCACCCCATTAGAGCTTAGCAATGTTTATACAAATACCGAAACCTCTTCCACACTACAGGTTTTGCCAAACTGAAGTGGCTGTGATAAACTGCTTTTCTGGGTCCTGGTTTCAGAAGAGTGGTTGAAATCCAAGCTGAGAAAACATATAACCACCACCCTATTAATTAAGAGGTACAAAAGTCTGCCAGTGTCCCTCTGCACACAGGCTCACTTTGACAGAACAGGCCAGTTTTGTGTCCTTACCTTAACCTTAGTACAAGGCTGATGGGGACTTTTGTGTCTTCCTGTACCGAAGCTGCAGCAGCTGCAGGTGGGGCCTGCAATAGAATTACATCATTTTAAAGCAGATTAACAATTCCTGGCTCTGGTTTTAAAACTAGAGATAACCTTGATCAACTACAGATAAAATAAAAGTTTAACTTGCTGTTGGAATCACTACAGTGAAAATAAAGACGGACTAATGAAACAAGAGAACTTCACACAAATAGTATCCAAGGAGGGTCTCTGCAGTAGTCCTGAAAAGAACAAAAGCTACACAACTTTGAGAAATGACAAAAGGGCAGGAGACTACAGAAGTTCTAATTGTAAAAAGATTGCTTTGCATTAAAACTTAAAGCTTTTGGTTATTCAAGACCTCCTGTGTTTTAAACCCTGCCCCAAACATCTGATTTAAAAACCTGACATAATTGTGAAGAGTACCTAGGAAACAATTTAATTGCCAGATTAGCATAACTCTCAGTTACTTTTTTTTGTGAAATCAAAGCCTTTAAGAGCATTCAGCAGCAATTTTATAGCTGCCTATTCTCACTTCTAAATTACATCCGAATAATTACATTTGGAATGTGTAATCAAAGCATTTTATATTGGCCAGCAGCAGTAGGAAAGATCCAGGAGTTGCCCGTCTTTACAGCACTTATGACAGTTCCAGTAAAGGACTAATTGTTAATCAACATCCACCAAAAAAGTGAAACAAAACAGAGAAGGGTTGGTCACTCTCCCAACTGCACAAGTCACCTGCACACGCTGAGGCAGGGATTTTACAACGGCAGTAACAAGACAGACACAACACCAGGCTGATAATTTAAGCACAGAAGTCTTGACCAAGTTTTTTTCATCTAGATCACTTGCTTTTTCATGAGAGGAAGAAAAAATAACCCTTTGTTTAAGACAAGTATTTTACTCCATGGTGCTCTTGGGCCAGCAATGCAGCTCAGGGCTTCTGATCACAACCTGGTTTCTGTTGAAGCTTTATCAGGTCAGTGAAAACAAACAAGGGTTCGTGGAGAAGCCCAGAGCTCTGCAAAACAGTAACCAGCAAGCAACAAGAATCAGAGGAGCCATAAAGAATAACACACTGACATAAAGAGCTGTAAAGAACATATTGACAATAAAGAGGTATAAAAAAAGCATAGTGACACTAAGAGCTATAAAGAAGAACTCACTGACACAAGTTAATGAAGTTTATCTTAGGACAAGCTACCAACAAACAAGCTATTGGGCACCAGTGGCAGGGAGGAAGCCACACTGCTAGTGCAAACCAAAACACTGTCACCGAGACCACCACTGCTGCTTCACTTTACTCAGAGTCCCAGCCTTCACTGCTGTTGGTGTTTCAACTGCTGCATAAAATTCAGGGATTAAACACTGGACTTTTTTGAAGACATCTGAAGGGTTTAATTTAAGTATTAAAGCTTGGCTTTAACAGAATGTGTCAGACCACAACTCCACTGTTTTTGTGTAATGACTAATGGATTGTCTTTAATGTTTGTAATCAGGAACACAGAATCACAGAGTGGTTTGGGTTAAAAGGGACCTTGAATATCATTTAGTTCCAACCCCTCTGCCAGGGGCAGGGACACCTTCCAACAGACCAGGCTGCTCCAAGCCCAAACCCCATCCAATTAGGTCGTGAACAATTCCAGGGATATGGAGTCCACAACCTCTCTGGGCAACCTGTGCCAGTGCCTCACCACCCTCACAGTACAGAATTTCTTCCTAACAGATCTGACTGCAGTGATATATGGCACTTTCTACATTCTTTAAAATAAAGTTAATGAAACACAGGAAGAAGTAAGTCTAAGATTTATTTTTCAAAGCAGCACTGTCAAGTCTCTTCTCTTTGGGTCTGCCAAAGGCTGATGGTGTCCCCCCCAGCAGTGACAGGCTCTCCCCACAAGAAATGAACAAACAACTCCAACAAATATGAACATCAGTGTCTTTTATAAAATGTGTGCCATCACTCAGGAGCCAAGCAAGCTCTGCAGTGCTTTACTCCAGCAAACCACAAGATATGTTCTAAGTGTCTCAGAAATTATTTGGGTTGGCCATTTTTCTCTGACCAATTTGGAGAAGTGAGGTCCTAGTTTCTCCCTCACTTTTCTCTCCACTTTTACCCACAGGTGCCAGTGGTGTTGAGACACAGAGTCTGTTTGTGCTTCACCTTAAATACCAGGAACAAGCAGCTTCCACTTAAATGAGACTATCTTTTTTTCTTCCCTTTGACCTTGCCTCAAGCCAGAGTCTACTCCCTGAACAGCATAAAAAGTCACTGCTTACCCACAGAAGAATAATGAAAAACTGCCACACCTACACTGACCATCTTCCTTTTGCAAGCACCAGCTGTCCTTGTGCAGAAACTGCAGCACTAAATCAACTTCAGACAAGAAACTTCCATGGCTTTAGATCATTCTAGCATGTCTGGAACAGAACAGCTAAGTGCACCTGAAAGCTGGTAGGAAGGGCTTTTGCTCTTACCTGGGCTGCTGCTGGGGCTGCTGCTGCTGGGGCTGCTGCTGGAGCTGCTGCTGGGGCTGCTGCTGGGGCTGCTGGAGGAGCCTGACTAGGTGGAGGTACAGCAGTTTGAGGTTGTGCAGGTGCTTGTCCTGCAGCCTGAGGTAGTTGAGTAGGTGCCTGTGCTGGAGCATTGAGTGAAGGACCTGGAGGCTCAGCTGACGGAAAGAGCTGCAAGTAAAAAGGAGTTTTAACGAGAAAAGGAACTCAAGAGTTCTGACTCAAGCACCAGCTTTCCCAGAAATGCTTGTTCACCACATAAATCACTTAGAGAAGTTCAATGCCAGGGGCATTCCCAGGACTCCAGGATGCTAATGCTGATCCCAAGCTGGTGTTCAAGGGGTTTAATGTGTCCTGACATTTGCAAGTTTTACCCATCTGTAAAGAAGGATAAGAAACCAAGATACCAGCATGAGCATGGATCTTGGACAAAAATTACACTCTGTGGCAAGGCTGAATGCACACAGATCATATCCCAGGTTGGATGAGAGCACCCTATCCTCCAGTTTCCCTCTTTCTCGGAATCCGAGTCCTACTTACAGTTCCAAGCAGCCATGCTGTCACAGCAGAAAAACCCTGCTTTGACTTGTCTTTCCCTTCAGAGAACAAAACCTAGCAAAGCAGTAAGATAACTATCGACAACTGATCCATTCAGAAAAGTCAGAGTCAGAGCAATCTGGATATTCAATGAAAAGTGAATTCAGCGTTCTTCAAAACACACCAGACAAGGTTTAGGATTGGACTTTTATTAAAGTCAACCTCTTGGGGGAAAAAAATAAATTAAAAAAAATTAATTTGAGGGTGGGGAAAAGAGGTAAATGAAAGTTCAATCTTTTTTATCTCTGGTTATTCAGAACAGAGAAAACGATTTTGGCACTGGAGCCAAAGAACTGTCAGCTTGCTGGCACTTCAGTGTGCCCTTCAGTTTACTCTGATGGGTTGTAGGAAATATAAATCACCTTGATTGTTGAAAACTTTGGCAGGAGACCTCCAAATCACAATATATATTAAAGGATGCATTACAATGGAAAAATTCATCCCAAAGGGATTCTGGTTTTCAGCTTTTTCTTTGAATTTAGAATTTATGTCAAATTACAGTGCCAGAACTATAGTGTTTCTTAAGATCTTCCTCTATAAACATTTCTGGGAAACGAAGGAAGAACAGGAGAGCCCAACCCAAGATGAATTTCTAGGAGACAGCTCTGTTTATCTTTCCACACAGGTAGGGAAAAGACAGACATAGCACAGTCTCTGGAAGATAAGCAGTCCCTATCACTGAGAGATAAGATATACCAACATTCCTAATGCAAGAAACAGTTCAGAACTGAAGGAAGACTACAAACTGCAACTGAAGCCTTGTTTGCTATCAAATATCACCACAGATTCCTTTCACAGTTCTGAGCAGATTCTGAGTTCTCTGGTTCCAAACTAGAGAATTTGACTATGCAAACCAGAAATCTCAAAGTTGTGTTCTGTTGAGTTTGTGTTGGGTTTTTTTAAAAGAAGAAATGGAAACATAGCTGTTTTGCTTTAATTATTCTTGTGACCAATTCATTACCTTAAAATATACAGACTTTTGCCATAGCAAATAAAGTAGACAAGACATACACCAAACTCCAGGAAGAGCTCTTGGCATTACACAGCCAAGAATTCCTTTTATGGGGAGCTCTTCAAACAGAGCTCAGCTAGATACACTAGCTTCTACTTCACACAATATTGCTTTCAGAGGCTAATAAAGCATGTTCCTAGAAACAACAGCAATAACTAGGAGTCATCTTTTCAGGAAGCCACTGTCTATTCAACTTACCTCGGAATTCTGTACAGGTTCTTTCACTCTGGGAGACTGAAAAACAGAGAAAAAGCTGTCAGTGCTTCAATGAAAGTGAAACCTATTGACCAGGACTTGTGAGAACCATACTGACTGTGAGAAACCTATGTAACTGTTTTGGATTAAATATGTGTATTAGCAAGCACAACAAAAGGAATATCACACAATTTGTTGTGATGTTGTACCAACCAGAAACACAATCAATGTTTCAGAATTTGCAATTGATATTTCCACATTGGCACATGACACCCTAAGCTGCTATCATTGTTACCCATTAGCAAAATCCAGGACTCTGGAAGATCACTCAGATTGGATCAAATTACTTATGCACCAAGATGGCAAAATCCATTTTAAGCTACCCAAGCCTGGCAGAAAACGATAAGTCACACAAATCTGCCTGGCAGAATTCTGCTAGAAAACAAATCCTCTTTGTATACTTAGAGAAGTAGTTTGCAAACCAAGTTCCTTAAAACATATAAAACCTTTGTGGGGTGGGAGGGGAGAATCAGCCTTGGTTATGCTGCTTTACAGAAGGAAATCCCTGGACTGCTCTCCCTGCCCTTGGACTCTACATTATGCTGTAGCTCTTTGTGAGAGAAAGCAGAGAACTGACAGGTGTACAGAGTTCAGCAGTGAAACAAAGAGATCAGTGGAACAAAGGAGAAAGTGCAGTCAGAGTAATGTGACCAACCTTTGCTTATCAGTAAAACAAAGATAACAGCATTAGCTGTTTCACATGAGCAGAAAGGAATTGCCAAGCAGGGAAGCTCTGCAATTAAGAGAAGCTTAGGCTTCCAACAGGTCCAATTATTATATGGAGATACGTAGGATGGTTTGGTCCATGCTGGAATTAATAAAATAGGTGTTCCTTTCTCCACACAATGGTCTAACAGACAGGTTGCTATTTGGACAGTAGAAGCTCAGCAGCATAACATTAAGCCTCATCATGCCACTATCCTGAGCCAGTCTATGCAAAGCCACTACCTCACCAAGTGCAGATCAGAGCAATCTGTAACATATTACTCGGAAGCTTCTCATGAGAAAAGGTTAAAAAGTCTTATTCTCAGAACAGTAAATTGCGAAAAGCCCTCTGGACAGGAGGAGAAGGAACATTTCCCTCACAATGACTGTGTGCAGGCAGTGTCAGGAAAAAAGTCATGCAGCTGGAAAGGTAAAGCCTGAAATCCATCTCAGTGTGCTCAGCCTTCGCTTGACAGTTACCAGGCAAGATGAAAAACGTGGCATTGCTCCCGGAGAAACAGTCATGCTCCACATCTGCAGGCCACAGCTGCTGCGCTTTTCTTTCAGGCACAAAGCTCATATCCAAGAGTACCTGGATGCCTCAAGGAATTACGTAAAAGGAACTTGTCTGAGAGATCACAGTGTGCTAAACACTGTACAGACGAGTAAGGAAACACAGGCTCTGTCCCTCAGCTGACAGCTAACCCACATAAATGACAACCAGAAATGTTGAGAGCTGGTTGAACATGAGCCAGCATGTGCCCAGGTGGCCAAGAAAGCCAATGGTACGTGGCCTGTGTCACCAATAGTGTGTCCAGCAGGATCAGGGCAGTGGTTGTCCCCTGTGCTGGGCACTGATGAGTCTGCACCTTGACTCCTGTGTTCAGTTTTGGGCCTCTCACTAGAAGAAGGACAGTGAGGTGCTGGAGCAGGTCCAAAGAAGGGCAACAGAGCTAGGGAAGGGTCTGGAACACATGTCCTATGAGAAACAGCTGAGGGAGCTGGGGGTGTTTAGCCTGGAGAAAAGGAGTGTCAGAAGAGACTTTATTGTTCTCTACAACTGCCTGAAAGGAGGTTGTAGCCAGGTGGGGGTCAGTCTCTCCCAGGTAACAAGAGATAACACAAAGGAAATGGCCTCAAATTACACCAAGGAATGTTTAAATTGGCTGTTAGGAAACATTTTTTCACTGATAAGGTGGCCAGACATTGAGACAGGCTGCCATGGGAAGTGGTAGAGTCACCATCCCTGGAAGCGTTCAGAAAACATGTAGATGTGGCACTTGGGGACAGAGTTTAGAGGTGAACATGGTGGTTCTGCGTGAACAGTTGGACTTGACAACCCTGGAGGTCTTTCTCAACCTTAACAACTCTACGATTTTATGAAAAACATGGACAGGAAGAAAACAGGACAAACATTAAAAGGCACGAATAGGATGACTTGAGGGGTTAGTTCTAACTAATTTTTGCTTGTGTAATCAATGATGTGAGTAAGCAGTGATATGTGACCACACAACTCACCAGTGCACAGATTTATTGGGCAAAAGAACGTGAACGATTTAAGAGCCTGGAGAACACAACTGCTTTAATTTGCTTTAATTTGAATTCAAGGTTTTAAATGCAGAGAGGAAGTTCAGTAAGTCTTTATATCCAAAAGGTAATGCTGAGCCAACAAGTCACCATATTTAATGAATTGAAGAGATACTTCTGGGTCTGAGTATAATAAATATTTGTCTGCTTTCAGGTGCAGACCTAGCAAGAGACTTGTAAAATGCATGTTTGTACACATTAAATTCACCCTATTTTTTCTGTAAAGTGGAAACAAGTAAAAAATACAAACACTTTTCATTAATGTAGATGCTTTTATGAACGTTAATACTTCAGTATTTTGGCAAGTTAAGTCAGTCTGCAAGGCCTCACTTTAAGGCTGACAGCTATAAAATAGAGGTACAGATGGAATCACAGAATCACAAAATCGTTTGAGTTGGAAAAGACCTTTAAAGAGCATCTACTCCACCCCCATTGCAATGGGCAGGAATAAAAGGTGACACCTAGTTAACACAAGTTATTCTATCCAACAACTTAGGTAAAATTGCAGAGGGATTTACAGACAGGAGGAATTTACACCCTGTGTTTGAAATACAGCCAAAAACACAGGATAAGCACTAGTCCTCAATAGCACCACCATATTCATGGCAAAAATCGGAAGTTTGTATACAAGTCTTAGAACTGCTTGAAAAGGGATCAAATTCAAGTACCCAGGCAGACATGCAGTGAGGTTGAAGATGCCACGGTGTCCTTCCTGATATCCTTGAACATATGGGTTTCCCAAAGTTCTGTGGTATATATACATGGGGTGCCTTCAGAATCTACATTCAGGTAACTCAATTAAGACCTCCTACACCAACACCCCCCTAAAGGATTCCTGAACAGGAGACCTACAAGTAAAAAGGCCAAGCACAGCCCAAATTAGAGCAACCAGAACAGACAGCAGCACAAGGAAATATGCCAAAGCATCAAGAAAAAACTGGTTTGTAAAGGAGCTTGTAAACATGTGTGTCAATCTGCTTCTTTCTGCCTAAGAGGAATGAAACAAGTACTGTTCAAAACACAGTAAACAGGGTTAAGTCACAGTACCCTGAGCTTAGAGACAAGATACAACAAGTTCTAAGTAATCTCTTAAAGAGAATTAGGGTCTCTTACAATATTGACTCCTAAAATTGGATCATATTTAAACCTACAAAAGGAATTTAGAAGAATTCAGCTTATAAAGCACCAAAGCAGTAGCCACCTGGTACCAAGATCTTCCTTGACTGTGTAATATGAAGCTGGACACAGTAAGTTCTTTAAAAAGTCACGATAATTGTTGTCACAAAGAATGGAATTACAGTAGTGGTTTTTAAAAACCCAAGTATTTCAAAAGATGCTAAAAAGATGCAAAACCCTGCATTTAATATTTAAGTGCCTATTCAAAACAGTAGCAGAAGGAAGACTAATGTAAGAGAAATTAAAAAATTTTTAAAGGAATAAATGCTTCAAACCAGTACTGGGGGCTTTTTTCTCTTTCACACTGAAAAGCTTCCTCTAAAGATCCTTCACTGTCTCACTAATTCAATTACAGGATGATTAAAACACAGGGTTTACTTCACGCCACCTGCTGTAATGAAAAGGGACCAGGCAAACCATTAGAAGCAAAACCCACACTTCTGACTGCTGGGGGAAGACAGCCTGAAAATTCATTGCAATCTTTTAGCTGATCATTATGCATTACTCCTCTGTGCTCCTGGGGATTAGTCTGGGTTTGAGGGGCTTTGTGCATGTGTTGGGAGAGGGGAAAGTGGTGATTTTTTGAGTATTTTCAAGTGCTGGACCAATCACTCCTGTGACTTCAGGGATGCTGTAAGGTTTTCTACCAGGACTAATCGATCTCGGTGTAACTGAGGGGATGGAACCTTGTGTGTCATAAGCACAGGACCTATTGATTTTAGCTCCATCCTGGAGAGGGCAGCAGGACAAAACCTCTCCTGATATTTCCAGAAGAAAGCATCTCAAATAGTCAGCACCCTTAAAGGGAATATCTTGGCTCCAGTGAATTAGTATGCTGAGCTGGGAGCAGAGCAATGTGGGAATGCACATTTCCAATTACGCTGAACATCCCTGGATGAGACCAGCTGTGCCCCACAACGATGACAGAAAAGATCAATACAATTTCTTCAACCTTCAGTCTTTCTCTGCTTCAGCTGCAAACTCCACGGCAGGGATTATAATTTGCTGTGTATCACACTTCAGACCACGTGCTTCCCAAATATATTTAGACGTACTACAAGTGGAAAACAAAACAGAGGCAGTGAAGTTTGAGGACTCACCCTGAGCTGTGAAATTGCTGCTCTGCCTTCCTCACTTTCTTCATCTAGTTCATCATCACTCCATTCCCAGCCACCATCTTCAGTCTTATGAAGACGCCCACTGGAGCCTGGGACCCTCCGGACCTGCTCAGAACAAAGACAGAGAGCTTGTACCAAACAAACAGTTTCTACAGTTGGTCTTTTTTTAGGAGGTACAGCACCAGAGCATCTTCAGGTTGCATCACCTGCCAGGGTACCTGAGTATTTTATTGAAATGTCTAGTTTTGTATCTAGAAAATGCTGTACTACACTAATTATCATTAAAAATGTGAACACAAACCTAAAATACTAGTACAACAGCAACAGCAAGAGCCCGGGAGGTTTTCAGTACCTTTTTGGATCTTTCAGTGATTGTTGGTGCTCTCTGCAACATCTTCTCTTGCAAAAATTCTTTATTCTGCAAAAGAAAAAAATACCAAACATTTGCTTTGCTGAAAATGCCCTTTGATTCCTTCAGTGTCTCTGATAAAGTAACTGTTAAGCTATTTCTAGCAGAAAGTGGTTCATGTGTTTCACCCCCATACTAACCACTTCCTTACTCTCAACTACCGTCTATGAAGTTTCATCCTAAATACCTTTTCAGGTAGCAGTGACACTTTCCCTTTGCAAAGTGATATGGAATTAACAACTGAGGAGTTGGATATTATTATGATTTACTGGCAAACACACTTATTATACTGTAGCATCTGACACCCTGCTGAGGCATTTGGCATTCTTCCACCAGCAGATACTACACCACCTGGATCCAACCCCTTTGCTTTATCTTACTCCTAAATTTATGCCTGTCCAACTGTCAAAGGCAAATCTCAGATGTCAGGCAGGCTGGGATGCAGGAATCCCTTTATGCTGGAGTAATAAGATCGAGGAATTAGGGCAGCAACATTGAAAGTGAATGAAAAAACATACAGCATTTACGTTTAGAGAGGAAGTAAATGCAGTGATCATGACAGAATAAATATTGGGAAACTGCTGTGATGCTTTATTGTATTAAATTTCCTCTTCAGCAAGATGCTCCAGACTGGAATGTGGGCTCCTGGTAGTATAATTTTCTGACTGCTGGACTGCAGGGCCAAACTTCAGGATGGAGAGGAGGTGGGAGAAGCCAGGTAGGGACCGTGGCATTGGCACTGGGATTTAGCTGGGTATTCCACAGCACACGAGTGAGGATGGAAAGCCCTGTTGTCTCTGGCCATGCAGTGCTGCTCCCAGAACTCCCCTGCAATGGTTGCTTGCAGGCAGGATGGGGAGTCTCAAGACACATGCTGTCATTCCTGATAAGTGGCTCTCAGCATTATCAAACCATACTTTCACATAACATAAACTGCATTTAAATATATGACTCAATATAGATGTGTAGAAGTTGGATTCTTCAGCCCTCAAGTTCCAGCTGTCAGCTTGGCAGTGGCTGATGTATGACAGTAATTTAACCCTAAGTGTGAACTGGAACACGTTTTCACTTCAGATGCCAGGTTAAGTATTGCCTCATTTGCAATAATGTTAATTTTCTATCACCACACGTGCTAATATGTTATTCTATGGCAGCTTAATGAAAGCACAAAGGAGATTTAACACACAATGAAGTGTAAAGTGATCCAGAACTCGCATAACAAAACAGAGAAAGGTCAGCAATGTGTAAGCCATCTTGTCACTTTGGACACCAAGTGTGCATCCAGCATACAGATGCCTAAAATCCCACCACAGACAGTGAAAACCCAGTTAATATTGTCAAGAGCCCAGACATCAATTAAACATGCCCTAAAGCAAACTGCTACATTTCATAAACTGGATCAATCTCTAGACTTCCTTAGTTCACAGAATTATCAAATCACAGAATACCCTGAGGTTGAAGGGACAGGCAGGGATCATCAGCTCCTGGCCCTGCATAGGACAGCCCCAAGAATCCTTCCACGTGCCTGAGAGTGTTGTCCAAACACTTCTTGCCCTCTGTCAGGCTTGGTGCCATGACCACTGGCACGGGGAGCCTGTTCCAATGTCCAGCCACCCTCTGGGTGAAGAACCTTTTTCCTAATATCCAACCTAAACCTCCCCTGATGCAGCTCCATGCTCTTCCCTCGGGTCCTGCCACTGGTCACTAAAGAGATCAGTGCCCACCTCTCCACCTTCTCTCATGAGGAGGAAGTGCAACCTTCCCTTGGTTGCACCTGTTGGATTTCTGTCAGCTTTAATAGAACATCCAGTTCCTGAACAGCTATCTGGATTGGCCACTTCCATTTAAGCATCTTAATCTGGGAAAACTACTTTGATTAATTGGTGATGCAGCCGTGCTATCCCAAGCATCGAATCTCTTTTTGACAGTTTAATCTGTATTCTGCTACAAACCCTGTGCATTTTGATCACAAACATGCCACAGAAAAAATAAGGAAACAGAAAATATTTCCTCAGGCCCATGAAAATACAAATTCTCCCTTGTATTATTCCTGTCTCCCTCAATAAGACCCTGCACATTGCATATGCAGTAATCTCCAGGCAGTAATTACATAATGCTTGCTGGCAGTTCACTTCAAGGCTAGAAATGGGAGTTTCCTACTGTTTTGTATCACAGGATCCTCACTTTCCATATGGCAACACAGGGTGAAATAGATTTAGGTAGTCCTGGCACAGTGGGCCTCATTCACCCCTTTGCATACAGACTAATTATAGAGTTTATTAAAATATAAGTTACACTCGCTGCCACAGAGACCTTTATGGTTGGACAGGCAGCCAGAATGGAACCATTACAAGAGAAGAACAAAACCAAAAGGCACACTGAAAGACATTTAAATGCTGAAGAATTTCTAGATAATTTCTCTAATGACAGCACACACAGGAGGTACAGAAGGGGGGTTTCATTCTGTTCCTTCACAATGACCCATTCAACTCACTCAGCTATGCTGGCCCCGAGTGAAATAGCCCACACTCTTGCCAATAAAGCTGTCACCACACCTATCATGCTTCTGAAAAGTCCTCTCCACAGATCAGTTTAGGAAGTGTGTCCTTACCTTTGCTTTCGTGAAAAATTTGTGTCTTAAGAGTTCTGCTGCTGTGGGTCTGTCAATAAAAACAGATGCAGAAAAGACAATTATAAGTGCTCCCTTTCAACACAACGGTCTTCCAGGTTGCTGTAGCTTCTTGTAACATGGCATCTCTTAAGGGCATCAGCTTCTCCTGCACAATTCCCTAAAAATTAGTCAATGCATTCCAAGTGAATTTTATAACACCAGCAGTCTTTTAAACACTCAGTGTATTCTGACCAAAGCCTATTCTGTTCCAAAGCAATTAGTTACTTGGGGCTGGGGGGGGAGAAATTGCCCCCTTTTTGATGCTGAGCTTGAGACTCTTAGTTAAGAACAGGATCACAGGAACAATTTGCTCAAAATTGAAATCACAGAATCATCACCTACCACAGGAGTGCAGCACTCACTGTGTGTGAGTAACAGCTATTTCAGAGATACTTGATTAAATGTGTGTAATTAGTTCTATTAAACACAGGCAGGATGATCAATCTTTGTCTATTGGAACAGGCACAATTACAAACTATTTTCTCCTTTAAGTCAAACTTTGGAATAAATACTGGAAAGTAAGAGACACCCCTTGGTCAGTTTAGGAGGAGTTTTCTAAAGACTCAAGCCCGAATGAGAAAGTAGCAGCTTAGAGCATTTCCCACACTGCAAACGGTGCTTAAACAGTAACAGAGTTTAATGAGTAACTTGTAAAGGCCATTCATCTCAGGGTTTATTTCATCTCAGACTACTCTAACAAAAAACATTCACCTTATAGCAAGGGAGTCCCTAAAATTATTAAACAGCAACTGCACTAAATTCTCCTCTTTGAGAACTCATGGAATATGCCTCCTGCTCCCAGAGTCGGGATGATGCCAGTGGCTGTTAGTGGTGCTTGGGGAGAGAGAAGGGGTGTGCCACGATCCAGAGTGATTATGTATAATCTGATCAGCACACATCCTAACCTGCAGGGATAGGATATGCTTTAGAAAGGTGAAAAAAATATCATGCTGTGAAAAAGCCCCAGCTATCAGCATTTTTATCAAGCACTCCACTGGATTCATTAAGCATTTGAAGTGCATCACAGGATGCGTGAGAAGCCTGTGCTCCTGGATCTGACACAAGAGGGAACTGAAAAATGTCTTCATTATTATTATTATTTTATGAAAGCGCTTTTTCCTTTCCAGAATTAAGTTTGCTTACTGAGGAGGAAAAGGAGGGGGCAAAAAGAAACCCTAAGAGGTATTAAAAACAACACAACACACACCCCCTCAGTACTATTTCCTACAAAGCTGAGTAGTCAAGATATTGTTCAAGGAAGGCTGAAAGTGTCATCAGGTCACTTAAGCAATCTGCATTGATGAAAACATGCTGGTAAAATTTGCCAGTGTTTGTCCTAATTTCTCCTCCAAACCAAATATTACTTGTAATTAAACAAGTCAAAACTACACTGAAAGCCTTCTTTGCACTGGCAAATTTTTAAAAAGTTCATTTACGCAGTTTTGTAAGTAAACACACATTGCCCAACCTGCAATTTCTAGTTTATAAATACAGAGCAGTTTTGACTGGGAACAAAACATGAACTGCAGTCACCTGCTGGAGGTGGCAAGGGGAGAACAGCCCTGCCCACACAGTGGACTGGGATGCACTCTCATTAACCCAAATGGGGGATGTGTGCCCTGGCCAGGCACCATGCCAGACATTTATCCACAAAAATAAGGACAGCCAAGAGAATTTCTTGCCACACAGCAAGATTGCTGTGTTCATTGTGACTGAAAGGCTGGAGGGGCAGAGAGTGCATCAACTTCAAAAAAATAGGGACTACAATGAGGTTTGTGAGTTTGTTGGGTTTTTTATAAAATTTATTTTGGTGTCACCTGTTCTTACCTTTTTTCAGGGTCTTTTTGTAGGCACGATGAAATCATCTTCCTAAATGATTTCCCATACTTCTTCAGCATCTCCTTATCTTGCACACCAGTTTCCAAAGATGGGGGATCATTTTGTAGCGTCAGCATTAAAACCTGTAAGAATTATGTCTATTGGCAATGAGATTTTTCTTGGCCTTTGTTAGAGACAGATCTTGGGAAAAATGTATTTTTAGATAAGCATTTTCATCAAGCATCTGAGTCCACCAGGACGTGTTAGCAATTTAAGTTACTCTTTCCCATCCCATCTCCTGGCCCACAGGGGAGCCTGTGGGCCAAACACAAGGTTGGGATGTGATTTCAGGCCTGTTTAGTGTGATTAAAGGTGCAAGCAGAGCAGAACATCTACCAGCTTTCCTCCTTTGAGATGAGCAGTTGTGCAAGGCATTTGAATCAGTACACCTCCCTGCAGGTATTTCTTAGCTAGAAATCAAATTAATGTAAAGGCAGAAAGGCAACCTAAAAAAATACAAAGGTTTACTTCCATGTACCAGTGCAACAGCAGGTGAAGACATTTCTCACATAAGCACCCATCAAGCCAAACTGATTATTTCCTTCACATCACTTAGATATTCTGAAGGAAAGGAAGAAAATTACTCATTTCCATTTCCACTTGTCACCTACATACAGATGAATATCTATTTTTAGAAAAGGAAGCAGCACATAGCATATTTAAATAGCTTTCAACAGCTATATTGCTTAGGGCAGCAAAAGCCCATCAATCTAGCTGGAATTATACAGTCCATGACAGAATTCCCTGCTTTTTTCAGCACTCCTTGGAGGGTCACTTAATGCATGGGTAATTTTCCTACATAACAAAATTAATCTGCAGTGCAGTACGATTACATTCAATAAGTAAAAGACAGAAGTCTTCTTTGAAGGCTGCACAACTGGAACCCAAACCTAAAAGAACTGGGGACTCAATTCTATCTACCATATACAGAACATGATACTAAATAGGTGATGTTGGTATTCAAAGCTTCATCCCAGGCATTCAAACCACAATAAACAGAAGTACAACTTGCAGAAGCTGCTGAAAAACGCTACCAATAATCACAGCACAGAAGGAAATATCAATGAAAGCAGCAACAGCTAAACCAGCAACACATTTTCCTCAGCTCCTCCCTGCTCTGCCACAGTCTGTAGGAACTTTGATGGCATTTCTGAACCACTCAGCTACTCAACAGTCCCTACACAGACATGACAAGTCTTAAAATTAATTCTATAAGAGTTAAACCTGTGCAAAGTCCTGGCATTTAAAGGGATACATGGATGTGCCTGTTCTGAGTTGGGAGTTACTGGATTTCCAAACGCTACTGTAATTGTGGGGTGGGAGGGGATTCACCCAGGTCCTGAAGAGGTGACCCACAACTCATACAGCACTCCAGCAGGCAGGACTCAGAAAAGGAAAGTTTGTCCCATGGTATCATTGAATGATTTGGGTTGGAAGGGACTTCAAAGCTCATTTAATTCCAACCCCCCTGCCATGGGCAGGGACACCTTCTACTAGCCCAGGTTGCTTCAAGCTTCATCCGACCTGGCCTTGAACACTTCCAAGGATGTGGCATCCATAATTCCTCTGGGCAACCTGCTTCAGTGCCTCATTGCCCTCACAGGGAAGAATTTCTTCTTCACATCTAATCTAAATCTTTCCTCTTTTAGTTTAAAGCTGTTCTCCCTTGTCCTATCACTATCTGTCCATGTAAAAGTCCCTCTCCCAATGCCAAAAACAGAGAGACTTGGTACCCATAGGCTTCATATCCCAGGTAATTACTCTAACCATAAGGTATGGGGGTATCAAAAAGGGTCTCCAGCCCCTCGTGTTTGATCCAAGGGAGCATTCCTCCCAATAAGAGAAGCAAAGTGGCCTTCAAGAGGGTCAGCCAAAGGGGCTTAAAGTTTTGTGATTGAGACAAGGCCTCATCAGATATCACAAAGGAGGTAAGAAAAAAGATCTCAAAGCTCTGTAGACAGACAGGATGCTTCAGAATTCAACTGGTGAGTGTCAGTTCTTAACTTTAAGAGGTACCCTCCCCCGAAAGAGCAGCATGTTGGAAGTAACTCCTCGTTCCAGAGTCAGAAAATAGGGAAACTTAGCCAAACCATAAGGCACTCTGAAGTTCAAGATATTTGACAAAGATTTTTGAAGTGTCAGCAAAAAGCATTTCCTTCACTTCAACCTTAATAAAACACCAGTGTTGCCAACACCACACCATTTCACACTGATGTGGTACTTTGCACTGCACGACAAGACTGTGTCGGCGTTAAACAAAATTAGAAATTCTTTGGGATAACTGGGAACATGAGAGGTATCAAGAGAATTTCTGAGAGGTGTCAAGAAGGATTATCAGTGCAGGAAAAAGAATGGCTCGCCATCCTAGTGTCACTGGATGCCAGATAACACATTCTGGATCATTATTTATAGCCATAAAAACATCTGCTGCCTTCAGAGGTTCCAGGATTAAAACACGCAGCGTTTTCCTCAATAATGGTGAGACTCAGGATCTAAGTAAAAGCTGTGCAGTTTCAGGCAATGCTGATTAAGTGGCGTATTTTTAAAAGGTGACTTCAGATAAATCCAAGAACATCAGGATCCACAGGTGCAAGTTGAGAGGACAAACTCTTCTATACAACATGCCGGCCGAATTCTTGGAAACACCCACAGAACACACTGATGCTTTATCTTGCTCAAGTATTTGGAGACCTGCTCACCTTCATCGGGGGGTATTTATGGTAAGGAGCTGCCCCTGTAGCCAGCTCGATAGCAGTGATCCCAAAGCTCCAGATGTCTGCCTTGAAATCGTATCCTCTGACCTGAAAAATACGAAGAGGATGTTAGCCTGTGCCTCTTATTGTCCTACACTACAATCCCTTTCACCCTTTCCTTCCATTCCCCTCAAATTTGGAGAGATCAGCATTACAGAGATGGAAGGAAGGCTTTCTCCCTCCTCTCCCCCAGCTTCTTGTACCTCGAGGAGCTGTTTTAGAAGTGACAGTCTGAGGAAAATCGTGGTTGTGGACTGTACAACTAAGACAGCTCTGCTGTAAACCTCTACATGTGCAGAACATAAAGGGGCACTGCGTTAAACCAGGCTCTGACTTCTACACAAAGACACAGAGAGTCATTAAACAGCATAATGAAACTCTCATAGTTAATAGATGGGCTGTTACCCCTTGGGACACACGGCTCACTACACTTTTAGTCAACCGCTTAATCAATCTGACTGCAAACATGCTCCATCCTGGAACTTCAGGACACACCAGCTCAGTAAAAGCCCCCTGCTCCTGCCTGCAGACTAATATTTCCCTCCACTAATTAACAGTAGCTTCTGCACTTGACATTAAACACAGGCTTGTTCAGGAAAATTTATAGCATTTACTTCCCCTCCTGCACAGGAAAAAATATTTCATATGCCAAAGCAGTTACTTCCTCATTATTATTAGGTAATATTTTGGCACTTGCTTTCTCCGCTGCAGGGGAGAGACACTATGTACTAACTTCAAGAGCAGCCACGAAAATCAAAGCGTTTTGGTTGCTCAGGATGGTTTGTATTCCTTCTCATTAGACTATGGAAAAAGGAGAACTGAATCAGAGCAAAGCTAACAGGGACATTGTGCTCAGCTAACCTAACAAGCTTAAGAAAGACACTCATTGTGAGGAAACCAAACAACATTCCCCAAACTACCTTTAGGATAATCTTTAATTTTGGCAAACAAACAAAAAACCCTCCTGCACTATTTGTCATGTAATACTGCAGCTGAACTGAAACTTACTATAGCAACACAAATTTATATCTTGCAGTAATGCCTCCAACACTGTAAGCATCATTTTCACGAGGCTTAAATGTCTGAAATGTTTCTTGCAGTGCCTCAGTTTATGAGTGCCATGATTTTGAACAGGTTTCAAGCCAGTTAACTAAACAAGCACAGATATGTAGTATAATTTAAAAGAGCACAGGGCAAGAAGAAATATGCTGCAAGGGTGGGTTTTTTCCCCCCTCACATTATTTTTAGGTTTTAAGAATAACTTTGGGACATTTCTTAGCTCTGTTTTTCAGTTAATCTTGCAGCACATCAATACACTGCACAAAGCCCCATTCCCCAACGGGATTTTAACTGTGTGTGGGGTTTTGAATTATTTCACATAATCCTGCTTGCAAGTGAAAACTATTAAGTTAAAAACTGTCTACAGCAGTTCATCTTGACATCTGTCCAATACATGACTCACTACCCTGCAGTTAGTTTATATCAACAACATCTATTTTTCTCATCAATTTTTTTTTTGCCATAAATCTGTGAAGTGAACATACATTAAAAGACAATGCTGGGCCATTATATATTAACATGGTAAAGGAAATTAATGATGCTGAAGCAAACCAGGTGCAATTGGGTTGATAATATCTACATATCTAAGGCCAACCTACAGCAACCCCTTTGTCCCTTTTCCCGGTTGGATCTAGTGGCTCAGAGTGACACCTGCTGGAAGGCAGCAAGATGATCTAATGGTCATTGAAGGATTTCACATCAGCATCCAAAATACTGCTTTAACATCTGATATTTGCATCCAGCTAGATGTGCACAGCCTTGATGGAAGTATTGTACTCCCTAGACAACCTGTCTCCTCTGGAAACATATCTGTGGGGGACCACCCCTCACTTTGTCACTGAAACCTTTATTTCCCCTTTATAGCTTGCTCCTTGGGATTTTTTTTCCATTTTGTCCTGAGGACTGCAGCTGCAAAGAGGCTGGAGCAGCAGCAGTAGTGCTGCAGCACCACAGGACACAACTGACAGAATATCAAGGGACAACTCTGATCTGGCTTTGGAAACACCAAATACTCTATTTTTATTTATTTTCAAATCAACATTAAATTAAAAAATCCAGAAGAATATGACAGTGAAGCAGTTCAGAATCAAATTTGCAAAGACAGATCTTGACTTGGGAAGTGTGTCTTTCTTCTGCAGTGTTAGACTTACACTCTGAGGATGTTGCAGCAGTGCTGTAACGCACCAGCCCCTCAGTGCCACCATGGGGAGCCACTGGAAAGGCCAAACACTGAAAAAGCCTTTAATCAATAATACATTTAAGCTACTCCGAAGTTACCTCCATTCCTCAAGAAGTTTTAGATATAGGAAAGGATGCATTAAAGTGCTACCACGGTTTTACCTCCACTTCATTTTATAGATATACATGGAGATCTCGTTCCAAGTTCTTCTTAAGCTTCAAAATATTTTATTGCAAACAACAGCAAGGAGAAAAGTAACAAGGTGGGATTACTTTAATAAAACATTGTTTTCCCAAAATATTTTTGTTAAAAAAAAATGTGGAAGGAAAAAAGGAAAAACATTTATAGCCTGTTACAATTCAGCTTAGGACACCTGTCAAAAACCCTGAGTCCAGCCCCCTCTGTCAAACTGATTTTAAGGGAATACGGGATAGTTTTCAGAATGCCCACGGCACTGAACGTCAATGCCATCAACAGCTACTGCAAATGCCCTGTCAGGACTGAGAGGTAATTTTGTTTGTGGATCTTGCTCAGAAATGGGCAATGATATTTTACAGTAAACAGAGCTTCCAGGTGGCCTTCATCAGAAGTCACACAGACAATGCTTCTGAAGTTTAGTCTAGAAGCAGCAGAGGACAACAAGTGACATATCTCCACCCAAGGGGAAGAACTACGACATCTTTTAGAGAGCCAAAAGAGCAGCGGAGGAAGGGGGAAATGCAAGCATTCCTCAGCTTTTACAGTCTGGATACTCACAAGCCAAGAGAAGCTAAATACCTGAATAAAGTCAACTGCATGTTATTTTCCTGTAATAACTCCCCACTTTGACACGTCCCAATTAACTACCCTAAACTGATGTTTGCAAATGCAGAAGAGCATGTTACTGAGCTGTGAATGTGCATATTTACCACAGGTGAAACTATTTATATTCTACCTAATATTTATGCAAGAGGGAGGGGCAGGTTAATCTTCTTTATGCAACAGCTGAGCTGTCTCAATCTCACCTTAAGCAGGAGCCTGAAGAGAAGCAATTGGGCAAAAATCTACCCAACACTTAGTATTCCACAGTACAAGCCTGTCTGCAACAGGCAAACTGAAGAAAATCCTGTGGTTTTAGGAAAACCTTAGAGGATGCCAAATTATCATCTTAGTTTGAAGCAAATACAGCCCTTGCTGATAACAGGGGATTCCAGGTGCAGATCGGCTCAGAGGACAGTAGGAAAAACAATTCACCTGCTCCATAACTTCTGGTGCCATCCAGCAAGGCGTGCCCACAAAAGTTTTCCTGACTTTATTCCTGGTAATGTCACCACCAGTGGCCAGAAACGCGCTAACGCCAAAGTCTGAAAAGAAAACAAAAGCAGAATTTAATAAGAATTTATTAAGAACACATCCTGAGCAAACTGAAGGGCTGTCCCCTCTTTCCCCTCATATTCCCAGCCACCTATTAAGTACCAGACCATGCAGTCATGCATGAGGAGTTTCCTAATAAAGGAAGAATGATCAACAGTTAGCAAAGAGTGCTGGTACACGAACTGCCATTCAGCAGTTCGCCATTCAGTTCCTGGGGACAGCAGAGCTTTCAGCCCTGGCCGGCAGAGAGGAAAATTCCACTTTCCATTACAGCCCACTGGCCACATTAGAGCCTGCCTGTGCTCCCCCAGCAGACCTGCTGCTGTACAGACCTGCCCCTGCCAGCCACAGTTTATTTAATTTGCATACATTCATAATGAGAACTGACCCTCCAGGAGCATCCTGGTAACATTCCCAGCAAGGAAGGTGGGCGCATAAAAAAATTACTTGATAACATGTAACTGTCCTAACTGCACCCTGCAGATGAGGTATCAGCTCCTTATTCTTGATGATTTATTACCAGAACATGTTTTCCTTGATAATCTCCCATGGCCCAAATGCTCCTTTAACAGGAGTTTGAACTAGTTCCTGGTGACACAGCAGCATTAATTCACACACCCCCCAACCAGCCCAACCAGCTCAGGGAAGCCTCACAGACAGGTATTCACACCCTGCACAGCATCACCCTCACCTGGAACATCTTTCACAAGCTGAAGGATGCTCAAGGATGCCCTTTCCACTCACTGGTAATTGTATTTCTTAAGGTAAATCACTCTTATGTGAAAACTATGCTGTCAAAGGTAACCCTGATATCTTATGCAACTAAGAATTAAATGGAAAACAGGATCTGTTACCAGCAGCAGCAGTATGCAGGGATAGCTATGGGATACAGTATGTTTGTTGAGAGAAGAGCATTACAAAAGATTTGGCAATCAAGTCATTCAGAAGAGGATGGCACTTGAGAAAAAAAAAAATCATGTGATGGGGAAACTGTAAACACAGAACTGTGTATGTCTTCCCAATTTTCTCCAAACTACACTGCTTATGTATTACTGAATTATAGGCCTGCAATGGGCCACTCTCCATAACTCAACTTTTTTTTTTAAACACACTACAAGCAATCAGAATCTTGAATGCCAATTTTAAGACTGATGACAGGCTTGGAGTGCAAGTCTCTGAAATTCCAGGGCTATTTCACATAAAACCAGAACATTATTGACCACAACTGGTTTGAAAATTCTTGAAACTCTGGTGACAGTTAACTGCAAATGCAAAAGCCTTTCCCTCTGTGGCCAGAGGAGCCAAAGTTACTCCATGTCTTAAGGATGTTATACTGAGGCAACAACTGCAACAAAAGATCCCCCTTCACAATTTGCAAGGAATGGTGTCCCTGTGAGGACAGCCTCAGGCTTCCCTCTGCATCACACCAGCAGTGCAACGAGTCCCTTCTCATTAGACTTTCAATATTTGAGAAACACCACTGAAATCACCACTCAGAAAGCTTCCAGCTCACTTCAGTGAGAGACTTCCAAGGACAGGGACTTAGTGCTCACTGAAGTCACTACACATGGATAACTGCAAGGTGACATTGCAGGAAGTTTCACAGCAATCACAGGGCTAAAACCAGCACTAGCCAGGGTCTATCATATCATTAAGATTCAGCTTTAGAGATGTGCTGTCCAGTTCTCTTCCCTGTTCCCAAAGGCATCTTGGCTTCCTTCTAACCTTGAAGTTTTAGAACTCTTAGATGGATCCCTGTCCCATCAGCACTACAACCCTTATTTTTCTGGAAACATGCTTTTTGCAACACTAATTTTGCTTTGAGATCTGCCATGTGAGTATCAACCATCCTTGCTTTTCTCAGAAACTGAAGGAGCTTCCTAAAAGATTCAAAGTTATTTGCCTCTTACTGCTCATTACAGGAAGTCTTGCAAGATCTATTGTTCTAAACACAAGAGCAATTAGAAGTTCTTTTAAATAAGATAATACCAACAGAAACTTGTCCAAGTGCCATCAGTATTTTATTGTGATGTGCTGTATTTGAACTTGCATGTATTATCTTACCTCAAGTTTCCATGCAGTCATTTTGAGGGGAAAGGAAATGCTATTCAAAGCAAAAGCATTCCAGCAGTAAAAACACAAGTCCTTTAAACAATATTCACCACATCTCACATCAAACATGGGTTTACAAATTCCAGATGGAAACTGGGCCCCTACATCTGCCATCTGAGGTCAGCAAAAAGCTTAAATGGAATTAAAGTTTATTTCATTACATGGTTGATTTATTCAATGTTTTCCCAATCAATTTCCCTCATTTCCAGTGGGCTAAAACAGGCTCAACCAGCCTGTACTACTCTGCTGTAAGGAATGACTTTAAGACCATCTTCTCAAATGTCACCTTACTAACTTTATCCAAGCCCCAGCTACTAAGAATGTGCCTGCTCTCAAGAAATATCTACAAAGCAATAAAATACAATCCTAACCACAAGTTGAGATTCAGTTTTTACTTCTGAGCAGTTGGTACAATTCTGAGTCTCCATTCTTGAACAGAAACAGGTTATTTCAAGTGAATTTAACTCTAGAAAATGGGAAAAGCCATGAAATTCAAGATAGCTCAGAAGTGTTTACATTTGTACTCTTCCTTGGCAGCTCAACAGTTTATATTGGCTCACTATGGTGACAACTGGAAAGGACTGAATCACCAGAAACAGGGAGGAATTGGAAACGCTTGGACCTGGCTTGCAATACCAGTAACCACCACTGCTGGGGATCTACCGACTGTCAGATATTCTAAAGGAGCCCAAATACTGCAGACTTCCAGCAGTCTGTTGGCAAATAACAGTCTCCAGGATGTCTGGACGAAAGCAGTAGGATCTTTTTTTTTCAATCGTTTTTCTGAAGCAGTGCAGAAAATATTCATCTGCTGGAGCTGTGTCAGTGATATAAACCAAAGACTTCTTAAAAAAAGAGAAAAACATATATATCTCTATATATAGATATATAGAGATATATATCTCCAGACTCTCTTATCACAGTAAAATCAGTCCAGGATGGGAATGTCAATTCTGCTGATGCAGACTTTGCAAAAAACATGGCAAATGTTGTCTTTTCCAGTAGAAACATCACATGTTTCAGACCACATACCCTACAGGACACCCTGCAGTGGCAACAAAGTTGCAGACCAGTGTTTGAAAAGCATGGCACTAGGCAAAAATTCCGGCTATTAAGGTATCCAAGTTATCAAACTTGAAAACTATCCTGGCCACTCAAGAAATATAAAAGCTGAAAGGAAACACTCCATCTGAACAACTCACCGATGCAAGAATGCTGTGACAGGACCACATCACAATGTGTATTACCACAGGAAGATACATTTCTACCATATTATGCATTGTTTTACCCAAATCTAGAAGTCAGCTTTTAAAATCATCTCTCCTTGGCCATCTCACACTGTAACATTATCTTAATCCTAAAAAGCTACTGCACGTAGCTGCCTACAATATACATAGAAGGGAAAGATAGGAAGAATGTGCACTAAGAACCAGGACAAAAGCTTGCTGATATCAGAAGGGCTCCTACAGAGTCTGGTGGGTTTGGATCAGACCCTAAAGCAGTTCCCAACTTCAATAGGGGTTGAAAAACTGAATAATCCAATCTTGACTTCAAACCACTCAGAGCTGTTTTGAAACAAAAAGTATTTCAGAAGACAGCACTAAGTGTTTTTGTCACCAGTCACTTTCCTTCTTGTTCAGCTGTTCTCCATCAGAAAATATCTACAGTTGTAGCTAAGTGTTTTCCTGCAAACCTTACAGCTTTTAGAGCACTGAAGATGAACAAACCTGGCAGGAAGAGGAGGAAGGCCGTGGCAAACAGCAATTTTGTGCTGAGAAAGCAGTAGGTGATCGGACACCAGAGAAAAGGAAGGTTAGTGGAGAACAAAAATCAAAAGCTTCTTTCAAGTTTATATGGATATACAGTGGTATTGGATCTGTAAATACACACTTGTTCTCCTACTGCACAAAGTAACTTCAGGATGACAAAGCCCAGGCTGGGTGAATCCACCCACTGCCCTTGGAGAAGTGGTTTCAACAACAAAACAGCGCAACATCTCTTCAGGAAACACAGACAGTACAAGTGACACAGAGAAGAAGTTACTTCACATCATGCTGCTGCAGGAGAGGCACTAAAACTCTCCACTAGACACAGAAAAATACCTCTGGCCCTTTTTTTGAAAGGGAGAAGCAGCTCCTGATACAACAAGAGTCATGATACAACACTGGTTGCAATCGACCCTTCCCTCCCAAGTCAGATTTGCGCCTTGCCCCTTCTTAGAGCCACTTAATCTCCCAAAGTTAGAGTTTCCTAAGGGAAAGTGGGGAATGACACTGCCTGCACCATAGCTCGATGTTTATGTAGAGCGCTATTTTAGTACAATGAATTAAGAGCAGTCAGGAACACAGCGAACCGGTGACAAGCTGGCAGGGATTTGTGGAAAGTTACACAAATTCAGTTACACAAGTTTTGCCTGGCCTTAACTATCCCCATTTTATAAATAGATAAAGCGAGAGGGGTTGGGCAATTTGCCCAGGATCAATTAGCAAGTCCTGAACAACTTTGTGAAATCTCAATCTACTTCAACCGCTTGGCAGCGCGGCCATCCCGGGCCATGGCAGGCACTCCGGGCACCTCTCGGATTGCGCGTTAATAATTCCCTGGTTTCAAATCCCGAAGATACTCTGCAACCAAAAAATCCCACCCATGGAGGGATGTGCGCTCTCAGCCCTCAGCAGGCTCTTCTATCATCACATTCAATCACAGAGGGATGGGCAACAGCATTATTTAATACCCCAGTGGACAAAATCAAGGAAAAAACAAGATTTATTCTGTATTCCGACTCAGTAGGATGCTGATATCGTGCCATGGTTGGAGTGTGGCTCACACTGAGCAAGTCTTGTGCACCCTGGGAGAGTTTCCCCTCAACCTCTCCCATCCCTTTCCCATCTATCAAGATGCTCACTTCATTTCACAATAATTTATAGGGCCTGCAAAGTTAAGTAAACTGACAAATGCTAAGTCTTGCTTACTGTGAGAAGTCATCTCCTGGTTTATGCAGCAATATTGGTGCTGATGCAGTTTATGTTGACAAGAGTGCTTTTACCCGTACAGCTTTTAGACTCCAGGGAGCCAATAAATGCCAGGGCAAAGAGGTTTTATGCCCTGATTAAAAGAAATAACTGCCATGGAGAGGCTGGAACACAAAAGAACATGGCTATCTCAATTTACATTGCAACCACAGCCCAGAACAACGGTATCTGGGAAAGAGTCCTGCTCTCTCCAGAAGACAGATTAATTCAGTGTGCAGGAAAACACTTCAAACTGAGAAAGCGATGCTGAATTGTAACAGGCTCTGAAAACCTCATGCCAAGCCACCACCCCAAGCCAGTGCCCTTGGAAAAAAAAAAATAAAGTGTTAAGACAGAAGCAAACTGCCTCAGTTTAGTTCTCGCTGGTCAGCTCGGTCTGTTAAAGACAATTTTCTCCTTGGTTCAGTGGATGCACATTTTGAAAGCAAAAGGAGCTACAGAGTTAAAAATAGAGCCATGAGTAAAAATACCAAGTCTCAAGACTTGGGGAGGAGTTTCAACCTGGGAATTTGTGCAGGCCATTAGAGGAATTTTTAGAAATCCCACTCCCAGCAAATGCCCCCAAGTTCACAGATTTCTCCTCCACCCCTTCACCTGCTCCCACAGCAGCTTTCACACCGGATGCACAACCACCAATTCAGAGCTACAAACAGAACCTGAGAAATGTCTGACACACTTTCATCAAGTTGCTTTTTCTGTTCAGCCTTAACAGAATTGCATGGCCCAAATTAACAAAGGAGGCTTTAATTTTCACTAGTTAGAACTGTAGAGTCCTGCAGCAAAATTACCCCCATGAATTCTACACAGTGAAAGTTTCCCATAATTAAATTCACTGATACATTGTGGAGGTACAGCCCAGCAGTGAGGTTTCCTCCATTACGGGGATGAGCATTTTTTTCCAAACCTTGAAAGCACTTTGCTTCTTTTCTTCAAAGGATTTCCAGTTCGAGATATACACTCCTTATTTACATTTAAGAATTACATTTCTTCTGAGACAAGAAGCAGGAATTGTGTCAAGCAGTAGGAAACACACAGGAACACAAGGCTGCAAAGGCCAAACATTGAATAAGACCTTCTTAACAAATGTTCACAGGCAGTGTGGCTTGAGGAATGGCAAGAGGGAAAGGAGTCATTATAAAAGAATGGAAGTCATTCTTCCCTGCTACATTATTTAAATTTTTCATGTACACCAAACCAGCTCCTAGCAGGGAGGTGCCCCATTCACTCTGACCCTCAGGCTTCATTCCACAGCTGATCCATCTTTTGGGTTTTTCCTTCTGGTGTAACTTTCCAGTGAAACTTAAACATGTTCGTTTCATGGGAACGCAGTGATGTCATCTAGCTCAGAACTGAAGCACTCAATCAACAGAATTATTCATAATATGCATTAATATTATTATCAAAGGCAAGTGCTTTGATCTCGTTGAAACAAATCTCATTTTATTGGGATTGGTTTGCTTCCAGCATTTTTTCCTCCCCAAAGAATTCGCTAGAAATTTTGCTATTTCATCCTGGGTCAGGAGGAAAGGAAGCTTAAGTGTCAGAAATTCCCACAGAAACGAAATCTCGTGTTATGACCAGGTCAGGCTCTTCTCTATTATTCATTAATTTATTTTCGTTTCTTTCAAGTCATCAGCTGCCTCCACAGAAACGAAAGTGCTTCCTGCCACCGGGTGAACTCGCTGACCTTGGTTGAGTTTAGTGGCCCTGCTGTGGCTGATGAAAAGTCACAGAGTCTCACTGGACCTTCTGCATGTTCAAAGGAAGAGTTTGTAAAGAGGGAACTTTGCACATCTCACAATGCTGCTTTCACAGGATAGGCTGAGAGGTGGATTTCATCATTTAAATGTTGCACATACAAACCACAAGTAGTTCAGTCTAGGGGAGCATGTACAAATTACAGACAAAATAAATCCTCTGGAATTCATACAGTTAAGATCAGTCAACCTTAAAGTTACTTATCAACTAAACATTATTCAGCAGAAAAAAGTACAAACAGGTACCTATTACCAGTGAGACTTAATATAAAAAAAGCCAAGCCCTGGCACCCTTGTGGAAGAGAAACACAAGCAGCTTTCTCTAGGCTGGCAGAAACACTCAGAATAACAGCTATTTGCAGCCTTTCCCAAAACAGAATCTAAAGTTCCATGCAAGCACAAATCCAAAAAGTTATATCTTGGCCCCATTATGGAAAAAAATCTAGGATTTTATCGTAAAAAGTTTCCTCCTTTGAGCGTTTTAGAAGCCACTCCCTACCTTCCATCAGCTGCCACACAGATTAATTATTTACACCTCAGGCATTAAGGGCACTGGGAGACTTAAAAAGGAAAACAAAGCAACTTCAGGTTTTAAACAGAAATAGGTGTTATGTTCTGTAAAAGGGATTATTGTCCTCTGCACAGAGGGGAGAGCTACCTATAAAAACCGCATTGCAACGTGTTCTGCTTCCTGGTGGATAATCCACAGCTTTCATTCCAAGATGCAAAGCCAGGCATAGATATTCCAAAGGAATAAAAAATGCAGCAGGCACTTCCCCCGACACAACAGTCACTGCCCTATCCCTTAACCCCCAGCACACTGGCTTGACCCACTGCTGTGCCTGCACCAGCAGGACAGGGAACTAAACAGACCTTATCACCCACAGATACGTCTCTTCCCAATTAAATATGGGATTGAAAATGTTAAACATTTACAAGGATGTTTGCCAAGATGGCAGGACCAGGCACGAGCTCTGCCCTCCAGCTAGAAATGGCACAGGGGCTGGAAAAGCACTGTGAGATCCACAGAAAGAATGGAGTCCTGAGAGAAAGGACAGCTGGAGAAGAATCGTGATCAGTAGAGGAAAACAGCACCCTGGGAAGAGGAGGAAAAGCAAATATCACAGGCTCTAAATGTACTCTCCAAAAATCTTGTCTTACTTAATAGCCTGCAATACTAATAATCACAAAATCACGGCCTAGTTCAGGTTGGAAGGGACATTTAAATGTCACCTAATCCAACCCCCTGCAGCGAGCAGGGACACTTTCAACCAGAACTGGCTGCTCAGAGCCCCATCCAACCTGGCCTTGAACGTTTCCAAGGATGGGGTGTAATTCTTGGTTTCTGGAAAGAAGAGTGAAGTCTGTAAAAACATGTATGAAAGAAAATATCAGAGGAGGGCTGGAGGGGAGGCACACCCCTTTTCCACAGACACACTGTCCACCCACACCAAGGACTGTTTCCAACACACGTGTGTTGCTGCAGCTCATGACAGCCCTGACTACAACACACAACTCCAGGCAGATCTGTATTAACTAAAGAAACTGCCTTTACAGTTTTCCCTACCCTATTCCTAAGCTTGCATGACTGCTCCCAAGACTTCCAGCTCACTCCAGGTTGGGTTGGGTCAGGGCAGCCAGTTAAATACCCCCTCTGCCACCCAATTCAACTGGAGCAGACCGGGGAACATCCACATGAGCAGTTTGATCAGCAGCTCTTTCCATAAGGCAAAGTTGTAAGGGACCTTTACTATCAGATATACCCATTTCCTTCTGATAAATCAATCCACCCTTTGCCACAGTCCTTTGGAAAGCCACCTTACACACTGACAATAAATCAGTGAGGTCTGTGCACTCCACTTCCAAGCCTATAAATCTGTTGAGTTAAAAATCTGACTAGCTTATGCCAAGAATTTTATCTGATCTATTGATTCTGAGCACTTGACAGTCAAATGATTTATTTCTGTTTATTGTCATCGTTCCAAATAAGAGTATTTTAAGATAACAAGATGTAGTAAATTCTGGTTCAGTTTCTTGTTTTGGTTTGTGGTTTGTTTATTGTTGGCGTTTTTGGTGTTGTTGGTTTTGTTTGTTTGTTTTAAGAACTGTGGGGCTTTTTGAGGCTAACAATTTTTTGTGAATTTCTCCTTGATCATTAAATAATTTCTTTGGATATGCAGTTATGCCTAAAGTTTACTCAAAGTTACCAGGAAAGTTACCTGCAATTTGCACTGAGCCATCTTCTCCAAGAAGAATATTTCCTGCTTTCACATCCCTGCAGAAAGATAAAGCAACAATAAGTGGAAGCCATTAAATATTTCCTTCAACCAACAAAAATACACAAAACAGTTACTATTTCTTACATTTTGTTTCTTGCGTTAGCACCTCCTGCCTCTAATCATGCAGAAATAGTAGGGGCTTAACATCAATTGTAACTTCATAGACAGACACTAAGTAGTATTTGTATGATTTATAGCTAGTAGCATTTCAGGTACTATGTACAAAAAAAAAAAAAAATATTACAACTTAGCAGAAGGCACCCTTAAAAATGCAAGGAAAGTGGTTTGTCCCAGGTTTTTAAACTTAGCTAAAAATGTGAAAACAGAACCTAGCACTGATCTGATCCTCATGCATCCCTTCAGCAGGAGCAACTTCGAGACACAATGAGTTGATCTCCTGCTGAATGAACCATGTTCTCCCCCCAGCCCCATGTCTTGCTCCTCTCCTGCCCTGGAGGAGTTCACATGCTGCCTTAGGAAATCAGTTTACCCCCACACACTGGTGAAAATACAGACAAAAGAAAAACCTTTGCTCGTGGCTTAATGAACAGAACCTCAATACCAACGGTCAGGTGAGCAGAGTTGGTACAAGAGAGATGGTGAGAGTGGGAAAGTGGGGTCACTCAATTGTCCTGTGAAGCCTCAGCTTTAGTGAAAAAGTCTCCTTGAATTTTTTTTTACCAAAGTCAATGAACACACAAGAACATCCAGTACAAAACTATGAAAGTTTTGTACTGCCCTCTTCCTAGACAAAAAAAGCTCTAAGCTTTTAGGTTTACAGCAGCACTTCTCCATCTTTGAAGGAATGCTACATTCCCTCCAAACACTTTGAAGTTTTCTAGTTTGTTTTCATGGGCTGCTCCCCCCATCAAGCCAAAAGAAGCACCTTTATAGTTGACATTTGGGTTCACCAGCACTGCTGCTAAACCTGTGCTGCCCAGGAACCCACACAGACCCGGAGCGAAAAGAGGAAAACAACACCAAAACAAGCAAATTTTCCCTCCACTGCCTTTGACAAATATTCCAAATCATTTCACATAGAGAAAAAAGTCA
Organism: Lepidothrix coronata; assembly: GCF_001604755.1. Lineage (NCBI taxonomy): Eukaryota > Metazoa > Chordata > Aves > Passeriformes > Pipridae > Lepidothrix > Lepidothrix coronata. The sequence continues at coordinate 1,731,913 of NW_016690331.1, read as the reverse complement.
AAAGCTATTTTTTCCCTCCTCCCTTGTGCATCATGAGAACAGAACTGGCTTGATGGTCTGGCCAAAGAGGCCCGGTCAGGCCCTGGAAATCAGCTCCTTCCTGGCTTTGCTCTTCTCAAGAGGAGGCTGGGCCACTGCCAGTTCCAGGCCAGGATAATTTTAAACACATCCTCTCCAGCATTAGCATTTATCACACTCTTCCCAATACCCAGTCTAGGATATTGGCATGGCAAAGCTTTCCCCCAGCATACAGTGGAACAAAACAGACCATAAGACAGTCCCACTGAAGATGAACACCAAACTGCAGCTGACAGCACCTTGACCCTTCAAACAAGTTTTTCAAGTCCTGCCAAATGTACACCTCCTGCTAGCAGCTGGATAGATCTATATGGAAACTCTGAAGTTATATGACATGACAGAATTGAGGAGCTGACTTTCCCTCCAAGGAGCATTATTTTGTTCTCCTCCTGCAATTAGTGGCTGCAGCAATTGGAGACCAGACAGCATCAGCACCTCACTGGATGGAGACTCTTAAAGAGACGAAGGCCCTGAGGGGATTAAATACCCAATTAAGCATGTAGCTGTGCTCCTCCCCTTAGCATCCTCTGGCAAAATCCAATACAACTGGAGCTGTAGAGCTAATTGCTGTGAGAGATCCAAACCTGACTGACCCCTGCGCTCCCACAAAGTGTTCATAGTCTGTAACAGGGAGGAATGGAAAAGCTCCCTGCCAATAGTTAGGCAGATGATTCCTCTGGGATCCAACAGCGTGAGCATGTGGAGACACTGGAGTCAAGTGCTCAAGTTGCTGCTTCCTAGGTAAGGAACTGGCTCACACGGTGTGAAATGTGCTTGGCACAGGCACAGCCATCTCCAGGAATCGCCCTGCGCACCAGCACTAATTCAGAGGGAACACAGGGTGCTCAGGAAACTCTCCAATCCTACTGGAAATGTTTATCCACAGCTGATTCTCCTGCAACAGCCAGGATGCACAAGGCCCTTTCAGAGCTGCCTGCCAGTTCCAGGTTATAGGGAAAGGAATAGGATGCACTGAGGTTGCTCACTGAAGTTATAATTTCTCTTACTGGAGCAAGAGTAATTTCCTCTTCCATCTGTACTCCAGGGCAGCCCAGGATGCTGGAGCATTTCCCCAGTAAGCTGGGCCATGCGGTATTTTAGGGCCTTTCCAAACCTCCCCTCTGGCACAACAAGCATGTGTGGCTCACTCAGCCCCCGGAGCAGACCATACTCAGCTGAGAAGGAAGTGCCAGGGAAGTTTTTAAGCAAAACTAAGGATGTGGGGAAAAAAAAAAAAAATCAATCGGGCTTCACTGGTGTAGCAACAGTGGCCAGAAAACAGGACACATTCAATACCACCACACCATCCCACCACAACAGAGCAAGCTGGACAGGCTTAGAATGCAAAAAGTAGTGAAACAAGCACTCAGATTGAATCCCATAGAAAAAAGAGCCAAAGTACTCCAGTCCCTTAACCTCCCCCACCAATGCAGAGGCTTGTTTTCTTTTTAACTTCAGCTTGGATTAATTAAAATTCATATATTTTCTTGTTGAAAACAAAAGTTGGTAAATACGATGCTTAAAGTTGGTTCAAGAAATTAAAACAAGTCATTGCCACAATTCCAAATCCAAGAGGCTGAAACTGCCACTGCCAAATACCCAAGTCAAGCTGCAGAATTAAATCACCACTTCATGTGGCATTTCCTCACAGTGACCAGCCCTCTGCAAAGGCCATTACTCACCCCAGCCTGGTGCACTCCACCCTGGAGCAGCAAAACTGATGGGGCACCTAGATGTTTGGGGACACCAACTCCATTTTGGAGTTACTGTACCATACAGGCAACTTCCAGCTTTCCCATTCCTCACCCCAGCCTATACATAACACCATAACACTGGGAGAGCACAAACCCATTTCCTTAGCATATACTGGTGCACTGGCAGTGTCTTCAAAGTAGGTTCTCCTCTAAAATCATCTTTAAGATTAATTAATTGCATTTCAAGCAACGGGGCAGGGAAGAGAGGGTAAGTGCTTTCCTGTTTATTCTCCTCAGGAGATGCTTATAAACTCACACACTGAATGGCGAGAAGTTTGTTACTCCAGGATATAGTTATTGCCAAGTATAACAATTTGAAGGTACTTCCTATTAATGTGGTAATGACCATATCCTGGGCTGATACACTGGGAATAAATGGTGTGCCTCTGGCACAATTACTACACTGGAAACAGGAAGCAGCTTTAGGCTTTAGCATAAACAGTAATTATACCAAGTTTTAAATGAAGTTACAGAAGGATGGAGTAAACTTTCTTGTTGGTAGCTTAACAAATGCTACAGTAGTTCCAGACATTCCCGCCCTGTAGCTGTCACCTTCCCTTCTTCTAAAGCCTTCAGAAGCCCTTCCACAAAATAACAATTATGTTTTTATTTACCTTGTACTTCACAACCTGAGTGGGAAGAGGGGTTTGGACTTGCTCCAGTGCAAAGCTGGATTCTCCACATCAGCCTTGAGAGGTTTCGCAGCAGGGCAGAAGTCCCTCCTCATCTGCATCCCAAACTGGTTTAGCTTCCCACTAATGTACCAGTTACATCACATTAATGCCTTCAGGGTGGGGCTGGGCCATAGGCATCATGTGCTTTATAACCAAATCTGACCCCAACAACAAAATTATAACCACGCTTCCAGCTACAGGAGGCTTGGGAGCACAGGAAGACAATGAGATGACAGTCCCCAGTTTTGAGTGCTGTGTTCCCACATCCTCCACAAATTATTTTTTAGCAGGGCGGGGGGGGGAACTACAGGAACTGTATCCTGATGGTTTGTTCCCACTATAAAAAGCCTACATAAGTACTTGGAATTCTGCTTAATGATCAGATCTGCCCTCACCCATAGCCCTCAATCCTTGGCACCAACATACAGTGCTTGCTAAGGATGCTTTGTTAAGGCCACTGCAGCCACAATACAAGGGACCTGAGCAAAGAGTGGCATTCCAGGAGCTCTGCAGGCCAGCACTGGGAAGAAAATTATCCCAGGAAAGAGGAAAGAGAAATAAGCCCTGTTTACTCTGCCTATGCTTCCAGCCTGCTGGTATGTGCCTTTAGGATGCAAAGCTGGATGTCAGCACAGCCATGAGTCATCTGCCCATTAGATGCAATTTACATCAACTGCAACAATAAAATTTCATGGACTGAGCTCCACAGTGCATAATTTGGCATGAGGAAGGAGTGGTTGGTCCTGCCAAGTTTCATTTAAAAAAAGAGAAGGTGCAAGATGCAACAATTACTATTTTCTGTTAATAGTAATGAAGAACTCAAAATATTTATGCTGAATGCAACCAACTGCTGGAGCTGATGTTGTTCTGAGTCATGCAGAAAATGCTCCCTGGACAATATCTCTACATACAGTTAAATATGAAGCAATCTGTGACATTATACACCAAATGAGCACTATACTCTCTCTACCATGAAACATTCCCTTCCCTTCAATGATACGCTGTTACCTGTGTCACCTCTTCCCTTTGCCTTATAAGCCAAGATATAAAAAGCTGGTGACATGCAAGTGCTTTACCATTTAGAGCTGCCAAATGTAAACTAGGCTTGGAGCGTGCAGGCAGATCAGTATTTTTACACCCTCAAATGTCAGTAAGTTCAGTACAACACAGGAGAAGGCATTCAAGACAGCGCTGGAAGTGCTGTACACATTAACATGCCCCTGCTCCTGCTCAGGAAAGCTGTGTGCACTAATATTTTCCTGTGACAGAGTTGAGCTTTAAGTCCCAAACTCCTGGGTGAGGTGCAATTGCTGTCTACTACTGTGCTGTACTTAACTGCAGAGCCGGCCTCAGGAACATCTCCCAAAGCTTGAAGGTTTTCCAATGGCAGAGAGCTGGCAGAGCAGCTTCCATACTCCTCTCCAGCCTCCCTGCTGAGCCAGGCATAAGCAGAGGGAGGAGAGGGCCAAGTCCACAGCTTGCTTCATCCCTGCTCATCCACAGCCCTCTCAGCAGGCCCTCGTGGCCACTGGCAGCCGGGCCCCGCGGCAGCAGCCAGGCTACCATAAATTACAGCGGGGGACCAGCCCAGGGACACGCGCTATTGCTCAGGATCAGGGAAGCACAGCGACTGCTGCTTCCCTCCTCTCCGAGCTGCTCTGTCAGCTGCTGGGCTGTGCTCAAAGACCAGGGCCTCGGTGCAGGAACTCAATGCCAGCAGCACAAGGCAACTCATGATTTACCCGAGGGCTCAAATGAGACAGGCATTTTTAAAGGCACAACTTCTCAGGGGCTACAAAGGTAGGAACACTTAAAAGCTTTTTAACTGTCATTTTAACAGCTGGAGAAAGTTAGATGAATAATCCAATGTAACCAGGAATTAAAAAGGTTCTTTTTGTGCTTTTAAGCAGTGTGAAGCAAGGCTTTGGCAGGCAGAAGTGACTGTTTGCAAAACCACAGTCTGTCACAGTCATGTGTAGACAAAGCCCAATGGAAAGGACTGTCAGCATCCATCAAAATGAGCTGTAAGAGTGCATCAAGTACTTGTTTTCTCTGTGCCCCTACCCTTAAGATCCAGGCAGATCACTCTGAGTGTAATGAAGAGACCTCTTGGGAGAGATAACTCCATCCTGTGTCTTGGCATAGGCAAATAGAAACCCCAGTGAGGGCTATATGAGAAATTAATCTCCCATTGCACTTTATTGTAGCTAAATCATAAAACACCTTTCAAGAGGCTGCATGACACACTTTCTTGGTGCAATCCCTCTTGATTTTTTGCCCTCCAATGCTGCTTTAAGTAGAGGGTTTGGGGCCCAAGAAACCACAACGTGAATTGGATTTCTTTTAGGTTAAGTCACTGTGTCAGCTCAGACAAGGGACGACTCACTAAGGAAAGCTGCAGGAGATCTGTCTGAAATTCACTGTCATCCTCCTTGACTGAACAGCTCCAGGAGCTGGGAAGATGCTGAGGCAGTACAGAATGAGTTGCAGACCTTGGGCTAACCCAGTGTGAGTCTCTGTTATGAAGTGTCACATCCCTCACTGTGTCCCTGTCTGTCACTGTTATCGCAGCGTCTGCAACTTCCCTTTATCTCAGCAAATTACGCCCAACTTACACTTTTCACTCCTGTGCCAACTCTGCCTTTGATGTTTTCACACTCTCTTTAATTCCTTCTCTTCCCACGTGGTTACAGCCTAATGAGGGTTAAAGGGTGGTGCAGTTCAAGGACAGATCCTGTCTGCCTTGGACTCCACCACCCATCCATCACCAAGCCAGCCCAGCATCAGTGCTCAAGTAACTTCACCTGCACATCACTGTGGGGAAGTTGCTCCAGGTGATCCAAAACCTTAAAAAACAGTTTTCAGACAGATCAGCTCCTTAAACCAGAAAATAAAGTGCTACAAACACTGGATTTAGCCCTGCTTCCCAACATGGAGATGATCTAATCACACCAACCTTCACAGCCCCACTTCTTCCTCCAGCAAAAGACTCTGTTGTTTCACACATTCACCCCAATGCATGTCACTGCTGTAACAGCAGCTCATGACAAGGAGGATTTGCCAATCAACCAGGGCTTCTGACACCCTTCAGCAGTCAATGCAAGAGAGAAGCTATATCTCTAACTTCACACACCGCTTTTAAAGTTTCCCCGAGTCTGTCAGAACTTCAGGGTTTTTTCTCTTGTATAAGGAAAGGACCCTGCCCAGCAGGCTTTAAAATCAAGTTTTCATACCGCTGAACAGCAGCTAAAAATGTACCAGTATTTCTTCCACAAATTCATCTCTTTAGCCCTTCCATTTCCTGATCCTACTTCCTAAAGACTGCAGTGGGGACAAGGCACAAAGACCCTTTAACAGCTGCAGCATGAAAAGCAACACACACATCGCAAGCTGTGGAGTCACAAGGTCTGTTCCTACCCCTGGAGGCCCAGGTATTTTTGGGACACCCTGGCTTAGTCAGTGGTAACAGGAAAACAGTCAAGTTATAACGTGGTCTTGTTTCAATATTTCATGTCAAATGATTTAACGTGCAAAGAGGCAGGCTTGCTCCGCGTGGCAGTACCAGTGATGCACGTCACCATGCTGCAGTATCTCCTGCGTGTTATAACATGTTCCTAGTGTCCTCAGAAATAGGAATTTCCCAGAAATTACCCCATGTAGATCACCCCAGTTTGAGTACAAGATGCATCAGGTAGCAGAAGAAATGGGAATATCAAGTGATTTGCACATCCCCCTGCCACAATGGAAAGAGGAAAGATCATTCCAGTACAGACAGAACCAATCTGGATCAAATAAGGCCCAAAAAACGTATATAGGGTGGCTTAAAAAGGTCTTAATTTCCAAAAGGCAAAAAGCACCCCTCTTCTGGAGAAGCAGTATGTATATCTATACACACACAAGGTCCAAGGCATTCCCCTATGCAGCCAAGAGCCGCCCCTATCTACAAAGCCACCCACAGCTCCTGCTCAGCCATGTCTGCAACGTGACACAGGAGGAGAAATTCGAGACACCCAGAGCCCTGTCAGCTCAGCTTCCTCCTCCAAAATCTAGGAAACAACAGTTTTAAGCATGACCAGCATAGGAAGAAGAAAGATCTCCATATTTCATCCAGTAATTCCTATAAAATGGAGAAAGCAGTTATAAAATTGGGTATGCATACAATGGAAACAGTGCTCTCTCAACTCCCAGTCTCACTTGGTGATGCTTTCCAGGCTACCACTAAGTGATAGATTTCTCTGTGGCAGTTCCCTATTTGTTGTCCTAAATGTGTGTGGGTTTTGTCTCACTTTTTTTTTTTTAAAGTATTAACTTTACTTTTTAATATCAAAGTTTTATTAGAACTCTACTAGGCAGGATATAATTTGATTTAGTAAACATACAAAAATAACTTCTGATGTAACCTTACAAAATTTTCAAGAGCTTAATATGTTACCACACAAATTCAGCAAGTGACCCTTTTTTCTCATGCTTTAGCAGAAGACATGAAGTGGTCTGAATAAATGCCTAAGGCAACTCCAAAAATGCAGCTTTTAGGATCTGTAAAGGCCAGAAAATCTGCTGCATCACAACAGGGGACAATACCCAAAGCCCCCTTTTTGAAGGGAGTTATTTACTTCATATATCACAGTGGAAAAGATGAACATGATTATTTAAACAGTCACTCTGCTGCTGGGTAGATGCTGCAAGAGCCTATACCAGGCAATCTCGTCCCAGTAATCTACACCAGATAACTGCAGTGACATGAGACAGATGTCACAAACACTGTTGTACACAGGTGTGAATGGCACTTGGTTTCTGCAGAGTAGAAAGCTAAAAGAATCTGTTACATTTTCACCTGATACATTTAATGCTGCAGACAGCAGATGACTATTCTCCCTGGAAACACATCGAATTCAAATGCTCCTGACAATTCAAGAACTGCTGGAAACTACATTAGTTGAGTGTGCAACTCATTCATGGATCACTGATCAAAACCTGTCACTGCTTTTGGAGATCACCCCAACCTCTATCTCCTGCTTTCCATGGTACTCTTCCCGCTTCACATCTCCATGCAGCAGAGGGAAAAACCTAAAAAACTTCCCCTCCTTCTAATGTGATGCATCGGAGTTCTACCAAAAGTAGCTTTTCCCCTGGACTACACCGAAGTTACTTTGAGTAAGTGCAGGAAATTGAGTGACAAAGTTCAGAGGCAGCACCTGGGTCTGAGGAGAAAACATGGGGGCAAACACCTGATTGGAACAGCCACACCTCCAGACATCACCCTGCAAACACACAGAGTCCCCTGGAGCTGCTGCAGGGCCCCCAGCACTCCTGTGATTTGAGCAGCAACAATATTTACCAGCAGAGGTTTAAATCCCAGGTTTTTAGGCTTCAGAGCAGAGACTGTTCTTTATCCACTTTGAGGAAAACTGTCTCCACAGGAGTTATTGTTTCTGGCTGTCTGCAGATTTGGGATTTACATCTGGTTCGTATTTTCTCTCCGCAACCACAGTGGGGTAGTTTTTGTTTTTGTTTTTTCTTTTTTTTGAACAATGAATTTCTGGATGATGCAGTGGAAGAAACAACCACCAGGAGAACATGCTGGTTTGCCAAACCACCACAATACACCCCCATCTGACTGTACAGAGAGTAGGATTTGGTGATCCTTGTGCCCTTCACACTGCGCACAGCAAGGTGTTTGTTGGGGGAACAAATCACCCAGTACAACCCAGAGCTGCATCTTGTCCTCCTTCCCACTGAAACAGCCAAGAGTAACATTTCTATGACTACTGAACTATTTACAAATTAAAGCTCTAAAATTTATATTAACTACCACCTCTAGGGGTTATTTCTACCCCTACCATACTATAAAAAAAAGAGACCAAAGTACACGTCTCTGAATAAAAAAATTCCACTTCCCACAGCTGAGCAATAGCCAACTTTCAAATTACCAGTGTCCTGACTTAAAATCAAACTGGCAATTAGAGGTGGAAAGGCTCCATCCGTTATCCATTCCTCCCCTACCAAACTTCACTTCCAAAACGCACTCCCCAAAGTAAGATTACAGCACTGTGGAGAGAAGGGCTTGATGTTCTCCCGCAGTATTGCTACAGAAACAAGAAAGTACAGTATTTCAGTCATCAAAATAATCAGAGGCATACTGGAATCCAGTTTAACCACAAGACCTGCCAGCACAGCTATCAATGCATTAATCAGCTACATGAAAATTAAGCTTGAATCCTGTAGGACAGCCAAGCTCTGCCGAAATATATCCATCAGCTCCTTCATCTTAAATACAAAACTTGCTACCGGAGCAGCGCTCTTGCAAAAGCCCACACATAAGTCTTGGTGATGTGCTCACTTCCTTTTTTCAGAAGTTATTTACTCTTAAGATAGGTAAAGAGGCAAAAAATTAAAATTTGATCCTCTGTCAAAACCATCCTAAGGTCCAAAAAATAAGTGAATATAGTTGGCATAGAAACACAGCAAGAATACTCTTTCCAGGGTCTCCTTTAAAGCAACATTCAAACAGCTGCCCCAGCACCCTGCTGCCCACACTCTTGATTTTCAAAAGACACCAAAAAACCCCTAAACATTCAGTACAGCAGCATAGGCTGATCTAACTCAGCAGATCAAATGTGCTTCTGCACCTCTCACCCTGTAAGAAGCAGAGCAGTGAACAAAGTAATAGCTGGACTGCTGCCATGCCAATATTTCGAGTGCATGCAATCCTAAACCACTTTCCAGGCTTTTTTGTATTTACAAAAAAAAGCAAGCAAGTATCACATTTATTGTGCTGCAATAGGAGAATCTGGTTATATTTGAGCAGCGTATCATTTCACCTGGACTAACTAAAATATTCAGTTACACAACAGCTAATCATGAACAGAAGATAAGCTCTGAGATAAAAATAGGGAGAAAGACAGAGAGACCTTGTAACAGTTAATCAGCATGATTCATTTGTCAGACTGCCATACGGAGCACCACCTGAAAAAGCCTTGAACTTCCCTCCAATAAATCTTTTTAAGCAATAAAACCTCTTGGGTTGGTTTTACTTTAGTTTTATTTCTAAGTCATTCATCAAACTCCTGCTAATCCCCAAATACACAGAGGAATCAGAGTCCAAATGGGGAAGAGGTACAACATACCCTGAGTGTCACCCAGACAAGATTAGCCCGGCAGCGACCCCTCACAGCACGTCAGTCTTGCTCGACTTCCATAAAAAAAAAAAAGTGCCTGAGCACGTTCCTGCAGGACAGCTTCATCCAAAGGCTTCCGAGTCTGGCCCTCCTCCTCAGCACACTGGCTGGTGCCCAGGTACTTAACTCACTCCACATGAGCCGGATCACTGGGATTTCAAATCCGCATTGGGATCGCTGTGCTACGCAGGAAGCCACAATGGGGACAGCAGCAGCAGCTGGCACAGGAGAGATGGGCAGGGATGGGCACATGGCAGGGAAGGCAGGGAGTTGCTAACTCTGCAATACAGAGGCAGTGGTGATTTTGGAGAAAGATGGGCATCATTTGTAATCGTCACCTTGGTATAGAGTGTTTCATGAAAATAAAACTGATTTTGCCTTCTCCTTTGTCTTTCCCATAAGGCCTCAAGACACTTACCAACAGCCTTTGGAAGATGAAAGCAAAAAAAACATCACTTTGGGCAAATGGGGGAAACTTCAGCATTTGTTGCTGAACAATGGTGCCTATTCAAGTCTCGGACTTGCTCTGGCTGTTAATTAGGAAAGTAAACAAAAAAAAGAATTATAATTTAAGCCTTCACTAGATATTTGGCTTTCTAATCTCCTCTAGAGAATACTGTCAAACTCCTCTCCTGTCCAAAGCAGGGATTTACACTTCCACGCCAACCCAGTTCCCCAAACCTTAATTGGAAGTGGCACTAAGTTCAAGGTGGACTTATGCAGAGTAAGATTCAGCAGCAGAATTTCATTAAGCCAGTTTTTCACGTGTTAACTTCATTTACCCGTTTAAGATGATGAATAATTCAGAAGTATGAAGCAGCTCTGCTGTCAGACATATGTTCTCTGATCTCACCAATGATTTATGGCCCCACTTCAGGTCAGCAGCGCCCACAAAATCACATTTGGGTCCTGATATTCATCCTTTGGGCTTTGCCACCAGCCTGGCTGTCCATCTTTGGATGAGCTAATTACAGTCACTCACTCATACTACGTCTCTAATTTTATCAAGTTGTTTTCTCCTAGGTGTAATATGAACAGAGATGGGATATTTAGTGCAACCAGCTGAACACTTCGCTCTGCTGGACGGCTGCTTGCTTCGAGTTGGATCTTCCGGGTCTGGCCAAAGCCCTTCAATTTTGATCCTTCACAGCTGATCTTGCCCTGGCCTCAAGTTCACCCCAAGCACAGCTGCCCCACACTGCAGACACGATACAGCAGTTCAGCCATCACCTGATGTGGTTTCCTTTGGAGCCAGATACTTTAAGCTGACCCAGGGGACTGAAGTTTAGTTATTTTAAACACTTCCTCTCAGAGCATCTCTGGCACGGCTTTAAGATTTCCACCTGCCTTTCCCATCAGGCATGACCAATATTGTGACCCCTGGCGTTAAGCAAAACGGGAAAACCATACAGATATTCCTATGGATGAGGAAAGGTCCCATTTGCGCCACATCTTTAAACTGTGTTTTCCTCAGCAGCACACACACATCTGGATAAAATGGAACACAGCAGGATGAACTCCATTAAGGAAACATGTTTCATCCCTCAAAGGCATGTCAGCTTGCTTTCTGCCAACACTTAAAACCCATCCTTTGCATCACAGGCAGGAAACCTCACAACTTTCCTTGTGTATCCCACTTCTCCAAATTCCCCAGACCACTGTGCCCAACACAAGGAGGTAATCCAAACACTTTTCCATGATAAAACACTACACAATTGTTGGAGCAGCCCCAAAATACAGGGATGCAACACATGCAAAGCAGCTGATGCACAACCACAACCTGGAGCTGCATCAATGACACAGCTCTGATTTCTTTGCTGAAGTTCCCTAAATATGGGCAAAATGCTTCAACCAGCAAGATGAGAATGGTCACAGCAGGTTTGGTCCAGTTCACTTCCAAATGATTCAATGTGAATCACATTTTCTTCAGACCAAGCAGTTTAAACTTTGTGAACACGGTATTTTTGCTGAGACCAGTAAAAAACCCCCACACCACACACATGAATATATTCTCTCTAATCTTTACCACATTTACTAGCTTCGCTCTTCCAATCCACCCAGCCAAATGGAGAACCACCACTCTTTCAGTACAGAAAACATTATGTGATACCTTCAGAAAAACTGAAATTTAACAGCTTACTGCTGCTTTAACATATATATTTCAGTACCACTAGACCAGAAGATGGACTATATCAGCCAAGCAAACCAACTGCAAGTCACAGATGAACACGGTTCTATTAATTACTTCTGGCACAGTGAAAAGTTACCAAGTACTTGGCAAGTAAGTTGGTTTATCACTTTTCTCTGAATTCCCAGAGCTGCCTGAAGTATTACCTCTAAAAAACGAAGTTAAGCAACCAGCTATGAAATCAAAACTGTCTTCAGTGAAGACAACGGCTCTTGTTGAAGGATTTTAATGGAGACTGGAAAATGAAATTTGACACTTCTTTCAGGGGAAAAAAACTCCAATTAGTTCCATTTTTTTTCTTTTTCAACCCAAAATAACCTACAAAAGCCAGTCAGTTTGATTATAAATATGAAATAAATATTGGATTTTCTAAATAAATAGAATTTTGGCAAAAAGTAACCTCTTCTTGTGCAGCTATAAGAGGACAGAAACTTACTCCAGCAGAGCAGCAGCAGCAGCAATGCTTGTAATGGCATTGTCCCAGAAGACAGCCAAGCTCACAAAATTCCCAAGAAAGAAGAGGCTGCTCCAGCAGCAGTCTGTGGCTGGGATGGTGAATATTACCCAGAAGCAGTATATTCTATTTTCAGCACATATTTAGGATTGAAAATCTCAGTCTTTTTAATGCAGAACAGACTGACAGCATCTTCTCTTACTGAACTAACTACACCACACCTTGACACAGGGGGAGAGGAAAATATGATTTAAAAGTATCTCTCAAACAAGAGAGCAGCACAGAAACCCTCATGTTTCAGTGATCTGTCAAATCACAGGCCATTAGTTAACTGGGCTTTGCCTACAGAAGTTGTTTTTCCATTAATTTTGTTTTCATTTTCTTTTTTTAATGAAATCACTCAAATTCAAATTTCATTATGTTGATCTTGCAGTGAACCTTAAAAAGAAAAATCAGGGCTTGAAGGGCTCCTTATTCAATTGCTCAACACTGCTTATGCAGTGCTCTTGGTGATTTGTAGCTCAGCAAGAAACAAAACCAGTTGAAGTTTTCCAGCTCCAACAACTGTACTTTGCAGCTGGTTGTTGACATTTTGAATGAGATTCTCTGTGTCAGAACTTTCAATCTCCCAAAGTTTACCGAAATTTGGCCTAGTATACAGATGTAGTCTATAGACTACAGACATTTGAATTCTGCACTTTGATTAAGCTCCCACCTTTACTTTCCTCTCTTCATGCCCTCACAGTGAGTTGTGGGATGAGACTGTGTGTGCTCAGCTACTCTGTTTCAAGAACATTTTATGACAAAGGTGAGAAAAATGTAAAATACCTGTGGATTTGCCCATTTTTATGCAGGTAGTCCAGTCCCTCCAGCACCTCCTTAAGGATTGTGGCTATACAGGGTTCATCCAGGACACCAGTCTTGTGTTCTCCTTTGGCCACAATGTGCTTGATAATATCCAAAACAGAGCCTAGAGAAGAGAGTTGAACACCTTAGTTCAAACTAGAAGTATTTATTCACAGTTAAGTGTAGTTTATAATCATTTAATATACAAGTCCAAGGAATTCAGGATCAAACTCAGTGGCTGAAGTCTTTGCTGCAGGAAGGCAGAGGCAACAATGCACACCTGGGTGCAGATCCTCAAGGTTGACTACAAAACCCCTGTGATCACAAGTAACTGAGAAGTTATTTGAACAAGCCAAAATGTGGCATGTACATACACAAGACTCTTGGAAGGTTTTTAAGTAGATCCTGATGCTACAGCTGGTTTAGTGCTGAGCACTGGAGAAGCTGGAGCAAGGAAATGGAAAAAGCAGGGGGCTGCCAGGACTCACAAGCCGAAGGCAACAAGCTTGATAAAATTAAACTCTCAGCTCCTACAAATCCTAGGCAGAGAAATAGCATGAAAAATCTAACCTGTTAAAGGGCTGACACCACCCTAACAGTAAAAAAGTGGAAATCGTTAAATAGAGAACAAATGAGGCTGAATTCTGACAATAAGTCACTTCTCCACTGTGCACTAAACTGGACTGGCTTAGATCCTTCCCTAGAAGCATCATGTTTAGTCTCTCTCCCAAGCATGGTGTGAATGACATCATCTTCCATGACAAACCACACTTTACAGAACAAACCACCTCTTTGAATTGCACCCAGGAATAAGCAGAACCAACGACTCCTTACATGCCTCTTGTGCAAGGTCCTGTTTTCATGATACACTGGGTACTGTACTCTTTGTATTTGCATCTGGACTGAAGACAGTCTTCTCAGAACTTTTTATTGGTCCAGTATGGGATGTCTAAGCCTCTGCTGTTTAGCTCCTTCAAACTCAAGTTTCTATGGTTTAATGACTGAATAGGGACTAGCAGGATTTTTACAGCTATGGGCACAAAGCAATGTCAGCGGTACTGGGAAGTTCTTAAAGAATGAGAAAAGCAGGCACAACTACACAGCACAAATTCCAGCTTTGCTTGTCTTTGAACAGGGAGCTTACAGGGAAAGAACATCTCGGTACGAACTCAGCTAGTTTAGAAGAGCTGAGCTCAGTTTTAGAAAAGTTTAGAGAAGTTCATTCTTCCTAATCCACAACCAAAAAAACATAAGTTTTTTTGTATCTGAAGAACAGAAACTTACTCTCATGAGTTTGGTCAATGGGGGAATTACAAATTCCACCCTGTAAATTCTTGAAGTGGAAAAATACAATGGAGGTTTTTGGTTCGATTTTCTTCTCATTCTTCAGGTTCAGGTAGACAAAACCCCCTTCCTCCTTTAACATTTATTTTATTAACTATCCCGTTTGAATTTCTAGGCCAAAACAATTGTGCAGATCATTTTTATTTTCCTTTTGGATTCTCAGACAAAAGCAAAAAGGCTGCAACGTTTGAACACAAACAACATATGCAAAGGCTCATTTTGCACAATTCAAACTGCACGGGCAACAATTCCCTGGGTTCCCAGTGTCCCTCAGTTTGTGTAAAGCAGTATGTGCTGAGCTCATCTAACAGCTTGCTGAAGCCAGGAGAGCCACTATTCCCACTTTCCATCTCCTCTGGCCCTCCAGCACCAGTCCTCACACTGTATACACCAAGACACCCACTAAATCCACTGAAAAACAAACTGAGGGAGAAATGGGTTGGTAGTGAGCACAACCTGTGAACAGATGAGGTTTTGGAGACAACAAAGAGGAAAAGGAAGGTAGGAAGGAGGGAGAAACATTTGTGAATGGGGGAGTAAAGCCCTTCTGTGAGCAGCAAGTGGTTAGACCAGCTCCCTGGCTGCCCTGAATGCTACCTCCAGCTTTCTCTTCACAAAAAATCTTTGCTTGGTTCAGGATATTTGCAGAGGATGCAATCTTAACACAGCAGAAATTAACAGAAATAGGAAAAAAAACAAAGGAAAATTAAAAAAAAATACAGAAATGTAGTTACATAACATCCCCCCAACATTTTATGCAAGAGTACTCTTCAGCCTTCCTTCACCCCACCTGAGCAGAGAAACACACTCATGCTTAGTGAGTCTGGACATGGGTCTCAACCAAAGGTTTCACCCAGACATAATTCAGGCTGTTTTGACATATACACTGGACTTCCTGAATGAGAGCAAGATTATCTCTACTGAAGGAAACTGCAAAACCCCAGATGTCAGAGCATGTTCCCCTTCACTGAAGTCTCACCTTCATGTTCTGAGAAAAGGATCTTCTGTTGTGTGCCATGAGGACTCGAGGGGACTTCAGCCTGTCACGTTTTCATATTTAAACAGTTCATGTTTACAAACCTCAATGTTTCTTATTTTGGACAAGAATTTTTGTGACACCAAGAAAAAAAACCACCAAAATCCCCTCTACTTTCACTGTTCAGGTCTTTCCTCTCAAATGTGCCTTTATCTGGAGAACAAACTGTCACTTGTTTTGGAAGTCCAGTGAAAATATGTGGTTCTTCACGTACTCGTTTTGTCCTCTTTCCACCCACAACTCTGTTAGCAGACTTTGTTCACAAGCATTTCCCTTCTCCTGCAAAGGGCTCAGGGAACATGAGGAGGCAGATCATATGGTGCTCAAATTCATTTGGTCAAAAATTCCTCTGTTTAGCCAAGTCAGAGGTTGTATTTAACCCAGAAAAGGGGGTGGAGGGCAGACAGACAAGAGGGCACGCACAGAGCCAGCCTTGGTTGTGAAAGGGCTGATTCACACCCAGGCTGTATCTGCTCCCAGTCCTGCCTGCCACTTTTTAAGCACAATTTTTTTTTAAAAACCACTTTCACATTGAGGTGTTCATAGAAGTGGGGGGAATTTGCCAGTCATCTACAGAAAGGAGAACAGCAAAAAAAAGGATCAGCAAAATGCTTAGTGCAGGAAACAGCAGAAAAGCAACACAAAAGCCACCTTTCTGTTGGAGAAAATGTTATTAGGATTATCCCCACTTTGTCTGCTCAGGGTTTGGCTTACTGGCACCACAACACCATGAAGTTGGGATTTTTCCACCTCACAAATCAATACATTTGGGAGGTGATCTCAATTCCCACCTCAATTGCAACTTCATAAAGCACAGAACCATGGAATACAAAGAAAGAAGCCAAGCTGCACTTCCAAGCACTGCTTCGTGCCATGTTCGAAATCTTCCAGCATTCTGGCTCAGGAAGCCTGGCATGGAGCAGTGGAATACCCAGAACTCCAAACAGAAACACACAGCCAAACAAAAAACTACTTTGAAAGCAGAAGTCATGGGAATTTCGCCGTTAAGAAAAACATCTTCAGCTAGGTCAGGATTGGATTTTAGAACCAGGCTGATAAACTCAATGCAGAATTGTTCCCAAGGGTCCCAGTTCAGTGTGTGACACACTCACCAGGGTAAGAACTCCACTGCACCAGGATGCAGACAAATACTCACACCAACTCCACAAGAGAGCAGTGGATCAGAGCCCCATCCTGAGTCCAAGGGGAAAACCAGATCATTTTGCACAAAGTGGGCTGTTCCCAGTCCACCAATACAATAACTGCTAAAATGAACTGGAAACTAATTCAGCTGAACTGGAACCTTGATCTAAAGCACACAAGAGCATGTGCTTTACAAACTGACCACACTGCTTGAAAACACCAGCATGACAGCAGGCACTGCCAGCTCCTGAGCCAGCTTCCAAACCAGTTTAGGAGTAACTGGAGAAGTGAGAGAACATCTGAATGCAGCTGGATCTCTGATTAAATGCAGTTTCACTATGGATTTGTGCTCCATGTGCAAACTGTTCTATCTCACTGTGTAAGACAGAAGTCTCCCATAATCTAGTGGCCAGAAGATGGGATTCACATTGGAAATAAGGCACCTAGCTCTGTATTATAGAACAGTTGCAAGATTTTCAAGGGGAAAACAAATCCACTGCAATGCCTCTAAAAGAAAAAACAACATCTTTGATTCCTCCCTAAAATAAAACTTCAATTTTAGATAACATTATGAAGCACTCTGGTGTGTATCACACATGGTATTAGGTTTGATTACAACAATTCCCTCACGATTTTCTTCATTAAAAATGCACAAGTAGCAAGTACAGACTCACAGCACAGGAGGGTCAGTCAGCCTCAAGTGAGAGAGAACAAAAGAAATTAGGTTTGGCTGAAGCTGACTGGAAAGCTCTTCCAAGCCCAGAAGGGAAGCATATCAGGAAAAGACAAAACAAGACACAGAGAAAAGGGTCAGAACTGGAGTCTAACCATAAATATAAATAATGCTGTCATTAACAAGGATGTTTAAAGAAATCTAGTGATGAGCAGCTAATCTCAAAGCCCAACAGAAGACAAAAGAAAGGAGACAACGTTTAGGGATTGATGGGGAAAAAATGTAGCTATAAACAAATTTCTGCCCATCAAATATGCACTGTGCAGCACATCAACAGGAAGCCTACGAGATGTTGTGCAATCTGATAAAGCATTTAGCATGGTTTGTCATTCATCACTGAAATGTCTCAATGTACTCTCACACTAGTGGTCATGGAATACATCTACTCTGTACTGCTGTACTCAACTGTACAGCAACTGAAACCTAAGTGGTTTTCTGCTGAAATTCCCAAGTTTCCCAGTCTGCTCCGAAAGCTGTTAATGCAGTAGCTCCTAATGACAGCACAAGTGACCAGGAACTCCCAGGACACAGACTTATCCTCACATGATAGAGCCCCACCTGTAACTAGTGCAGGTCAAAGGCAAACATGCAGTGAGTGACTTTTTCTGGAGTCCTTATTGCTCACACCAGCTCTTCAGACAGACAGACTCATGTCTGTAGAGCTGCACAATAGGAACAGGGGTCCCACTGCTCCCTCCAGTTTCCCCCAGGAGTAAAGAGCAAGAAGCCCCACAGTTGTCTTGTCCCGTTTTGGCAAGGCTAGAGACTATCTGATTAGGCCTGACTCAATCCACCAAAGCCAACTTTCCAGAAGCAAGTAGAGCTGATTTCCACCCATGACAACAGTATCTGAACAATGAAGACACAAGTAACCCACCAGCAGATTAATATCCTGAATTTGTAAGAGACACATATTCAGTTTTTGTACACTGACATCAGACAGACCATTTGCAATGGACTGTCTTGGATCCCAGCAAATGCAGTCCTGTCTTGCACCCTACACACGTATCCAGTAAAACTGCCTCTTTCAACACCCTGCACTATGTGCTGCTCCAAAGACATGGGGTTTTGTATCGCAGCAAAATGAGATGACAGAGTCCCACAGTTCACCAGCTCCCTGTTGTGCCCATGCACCAGCTTACAAAGCCATGCTGTAAGTGGGATCACTGCAGTAACTGGTAATCCGGTTTTGCAAGGCAGGGTGGAGACCAAACAGCCAGGAACTCCTTAAATCAGCTTTGCTGCTGAAGAAAACTTCCATGTAATCACACCCTCAGGGCAAGAAGTCCTAATTGTTCCACTGATTCGATTTCGACAGCAAACCACCACAAACATCAACACTTCCTCTTCCAAATCCAGAGCACATTTCTTTGGCCTCACCTACTCCAGCAAGCCTGTGGAATGGCATTTAGGAAGCCTGTTTCTGACATTCTTCCTCAGGAAAGGAAGAAAGTATCCACATGACAGTCTTCAGTGACACTGCTTAATGTTTCAGCACGTGGGGCTGAGCAGAGAAGGGCACGAAAACCTGAGCAGAAAGAAAAGCTGGTTTGGAACAAGATCACAGATAAATGCAGGAGCATTCCAGCTGGAATTTTACGTGTCCCCAGAGGCAAAAGAAATGTACAGCAGAGCTGGTTGCTGTGGGAACCATATCTTGCGTGTTATAATATAACTTAGGTGACAGAGCAAAGATACAGGATAAGTTAAATGCAAAGAAAATTCCTCCTTTAACTTGGTCTGGCAAGCAGAGCAGGAAAATTTAATGCCTTAATTTAATTTCCAATTAAAAAAAAAAAAGGCAGGTAACAGTACCTGCATTGATTTGCCATTTGAAGGCCTGGCACAAATAGGATGTAAAACAGTGCTGGGGATTACTACAAAACTTTGTGAGAACCAAAATCTGCCCCAAATCTGATGAACACTGATGCTGAACAGGCTGCATCTTTGAGAACTGGGAGCTGGCAGATTCATCACTGCTTCTTTTAAGACATCCCAGCACTAGCCAGCGGTTTCGTTGAGCCTGACTGTCACCAGAGCCAGGAACTGAATCTGCACCTTGTCAGTCTCTGGCAAACAGATGAAGAAAATGCAAAAGGAAGAGCTGCTTGGATTCGGTACTTCTGGGGCTGAGAAATACAGATACAGCAAGAGAACACTGAAGGAAGGGAAAGGACAAATTATATAAAGCAAAGGAAAAGACTTTTCAGTAGATTGCTGGAGTTTCTAGTTTTGAAGTTTCTTCTTAACCCTGGTTAAACCTCCTGAGAGGGAAAGTTGAGGAAAATTCCATTTTTTGCCTCCTTCCCTCTAGAGCACTTGCATTGATGCCTAAGAAACATGACAAGATCAAGGCAGAAAATAAGATAATACAATAAAGGGAGCAAAACAGCCTATTGCAGTTGAGATCAAAACATTTATAGGAGAAAAATCTGAAGACAAACTATTTATTTTTTCATGCTTTTCCTATTACAGGGGACAATGGTGATGTATCTACACACAATCATGTACATTCTGCAATCATGTACAGTCCCATCTCCTGCTTCTTATCCTTAATTGTTTGAAATTAAGTTGTGCTTCTACAAATAAAATTAAAACCCCTCAGGATGGATTAAAAACAGCATAGCTCTCTCCTAAGAAAATAATTCAACATAAACACAAGGATTTCTAAGAACCCGTGGCTTACGCTTTGATCATAATTCAGTTGGAATTCGGAGAGGCCAGATCAGAGATTAACACAGCAGAAATGGAACACGATGTCCTGTGTCCCCAGTGGAGACCTAAGACTTGCCTACCTCCTTTTTGGTCTGGCTTGCTGAACTTGAGATCAAAGGTTGAAGTAAGAAGTTGATCAGATAATCTGTAAACTTTTGGAAAATAAAAGGTTTAACTATTTCAATACAGTAATCTCCTTAGCAGATTTAATTAGAAGGCTTCCAGAAGGCAGAATATCCAAGAGCCCCATTTGGAAATGTTTCAATATTTAAAGGTTTTGCATACAGTTTAAAAAATATTTTAGAGGTCTCATTGGCTGTGGGCTAGGACAGTAAAAATTGTTGTGTGATGTAGCAAGTCACCAGAGCCAGCTGTTTCATAGCAGCAACTGTTTTACAGAGTTATCTACAGCCCTGGGTCACCTGTGAAATGAGAGCTCTTGTTAAATGCAGTGAGAATTTAGAAGAGCAAGCAGGTCACGGTCAGTAAAAGCATAAGAACAAAAGGACAGCTGCTCTTCTTCCTACTAAAAAGCCACAGGAGTTTGAGAGCAGGACTGGGCTTCAGCTGGCTTTAAAAAGGCATGAGTAAAATTCATGACAGGGGAATGCCAGGGAGGCAAAGAGCAGGTCAGCAGTTGTCTAGAAATAGCCATTGGAGTTTAGCTTGGAGTAACACCGGACCCAAAGGCTGGGGTGTCAAGTTGACATTGCTAAGCTTAGATCCCTACAAAACTTCCATCATTAGAGAAAAGGGTCTGAAATTTCTACCGAAGGGAACAGAAACAGAAAGCTGACACAGACACACGTCACCACATCTGAAAGAGGGTGTCACAGTAACTGGACACACTGGCACCTCGTGTCAGGACCAGCTGGATCTCATCACAGCCACGTTTCTGCCATCAGCAACTCCACACCTGCTTCGGTGTCAAATCTGCCAGTTCAAACTGCTCCCAGCAGTGATTCCAACCAGCCTGACTGGGCTCTGATGCATATCAGCAGCTCTGTGCTGCTCCCCAGCACATCACCTCCTCACTGCTGGAGATTTCCAAAGACACAAAACAGTATCTTCCACCAACACAGCACTTGTGGAGACAAACAGCTCTGTTTCAGTGACAATGTCAGTCAGGTAATTAAGGTACCTCTGAGTGCACTGTCAGCCGGCTCAGAGGAGCCAGGCACTGTCAGACTATAGCACTCCATGGATTTAGAGTATTTTCCCTTAGAGACATTTCTGAAACACTTGCATGTATGGCTAGATTAGGATTTCATCAAAAAGACTGCAGCCAGAAAATAAATTAAACTGCACTTACAACAACAACAAAAAAGGCTTGCATTACAGACTGGGCTGTCTTGTGGGCTGTTTATCAAAGTAATAAGGTCAGAGTAAGTAGGCTGAAATTAAAACTAGTTTCAGCCTGAAAGCACACGCCAGCGTACACTGATGGAAAAGAAGCAATTAGATTCTGAACTTTTACCCAGAATAAATTCTCAAGTACAAAAGTCACAATCGAGATACAGAATGGACATCAAAACATATGTCACATGTGCTCACTGGGATGTACAAATCTCGGTCCACACTTCCTGAGTAGTTCGATGGAATGAAAGAGTTAGGCTGCACCCTGGCTTGGGTTTTGTTTGTTTGGGGTTTTTGTTTGGTTGGTTTTTGTTTGTTGTTCTTGTTGGTTTTTTTTTTTTTTTGCTTTCTGATTTATAAACCAGCCCAAAGGTTTTTCCTGTTGAGAAACCCAGGTCATTATTTTTCCCACTGGATGACAAATGACAGCAAAACGAGACACTTTATTACTGATAAGGACTACGCTCAAAGGAATGAGAAGCAGTGTTAAAAGTGTCTCTTGTTACATAAATCACTCAGCCTAAAACCAACTGAAAACAGTCTCATTAAAAGTGAATGAAAAAGCTCTTCAGTCAGAAAGCTCCAAACACAAGTTTCTTTCTCCATCCTTAAGACTGTCCTGTAGAATTTGCCTATGAGATCTGAGATTTCTCAAGCATAGACTTAAAAAAAGTATAAAGTGAAAACAGCTGAAAAATACCTCTCAAGGTACCCTCTTGCTTAGAAACTGCCAGGTCATTCTCAAACTCTTTCCATTTACTTTAGCAATTCCTCCAGCCCTCAAATTATTGATTTTAAGTGAGAAAATTTAACAGACTCCCAGAAATGTTGGGAGGGGGAAGAATTACACTAGTCTGTCTTTTATTGTCTGACCCTGGTCTCCAACATATGCAACAGAGTAAGAAGCAGTAAAATTTCCTAGCACTGCTTTACTGGAAGTCCCCCACTGAATGCCAGAGCTGAACAAGGGTCAATTATCAGGCTGTATAACATAAAAGCCCATTAAAAAGGAATATTAAATGAGAAGCAGGTCTTCATTCACACCTCCAAGAGGCTGGTTCTGAAGCAATGATTATTTTTCCAGAAATTTTCCAGCATAGTCTTTACATCTGTGGTGCCTCAATAATGAAATGATGGTCCATAAAGAGCCTGACTTTTTCCCAGCTTTACATAAAAAAAAAAACAAACCACCTCCACACAAAATTGAGAACAAACAGAAACAGCATTTGGTGGTTCAAGGATGAGCCTCTTCGTGACTTGATTCAGACAGAAAACTGCTGTGAAATGACTGAGGCAGCTGTGCATTTTCTTCAAAGAGGTTGTGTACTCTTCTGGAAAAGGCCAAGCCCATTGCTGCTGCATCTCCAGCACCCCTGAAATGCCATTTCCTCATGTTGTGGAAATTTTCCCATAGATACACATTTTACACACACACCAAAACTTGCTGTAAGCTGGCAGGGGACTCTTTTCCACACACAACCAGCCATCATATCTTTAATGACCTGTTACATGTCCCTCCAAGAAAAGACAGAGTACTGCTTAACAACACATGAGCACAGGAGACATTAAAAACTCTTTAAGACAGACTTAAGTTGGTATGAAATGAGATTTCCCTCAAGAGAACTGCTAAAATCCTCTAAAGAGCATCTTCAAAGACACATGTTTTATGGGCACTGTTGAGCTCTTGTGGAAAAAGCCAACAGGTTTAGCCAGATTTTTCCACATCATCTTCTGGCATTTTACAGTTTTCAGAATTAAGCCAAGAACAGAGAAGCCAAGAAGTTTTTGTTTGAAAGCAAGAAAACAGGGAGTTGTTTTTTTTTTTTTTTTCAGTTTTCAATTCCTTTTTACTAGGATGCCAGGAAAATGAAGTCTTCCTAAACACAGGCCTAAGATTTAGCAACAGTCCTTTGTGTTATTATCCAGAACTTGATTCCACTTCTTGTCTCAACTGTAACTTAAACAGGGATCCTGGAAAATATTATGACATCAAATAAAACATTACTGATAAGAACTTTTTAAACACTATCAAAAAAAGCTGTTTCTCCAGTGCCAGAGAGAATAAACTCAGAAAGAGGAAATTTCCCTGGCTCTGTGTAAACTATGCAGTGATTTTAAAAAGCTACACTATGTTTCAGTGTTAGTAGTGATGTACATAACATGAGAAGCTAATTCTGAGCTAAATGGGTTCAAGTTAAATATTGTTATTCATGTATTTAAAATATTTATTTCTTTTATTAATATTTACCCATCCCCATGAGCTGGAAGACAGGAATGGAGAAGCAGAAAGAAGCCCCCATAATCCAAGGGGAAATCCAAGGGGAAATCCAAGGGGAAATCCAAGGGGAAATCCAAGGTTAGCAAGCTGCTACACCACTTAGACACACACAAGACTACATGTGGATGGGATTCACCCAACAGTACTGAGGGGGCTGGTGGAAGTGCTCCCCAAGCCACTTTCCATCATTTACCAGCATTCCTGGCTCCCCAGAGATGTCCCAGTTGACTGGAGGTTGGCAAATATGACACCCATCTACAAGAAGGGCTGGGAGGATCCACGAAACTACAGGCCTGTCAGTCTGACCTCAGTGCCAGGGAAGATCATGGAGCAGATCATCTTGAGTGCCATCACACGACACATACAGGACAACCTGGTGATCAGGACCAGCCACTGTGAGTTTGTGAAAGGCAGGTCCTGCTTGACCTCCTTCTATGACAAGATGACCCTTGTCTGTGGATGAGGAAAAGGCTCTGGATGTTGTCTCCTAGACTTCAGTCAAGCCCTTGACACCATTTCCCACAGCATTCTGCCAGAGAAACTGGCTGGGTAAAAAGAGGCTGGATGGATAAGGTCAAAGAGTGGTGGTGGATGGTGCTACATCCAGTTGGCAGCCTGTCACCAGTGGTGTCCCTGAGGGCTCACCATCGGGGCCAGTCCTGTTTAACACCTTCATCGATGATCTGGACAAGGGGATCAAGTGCACCCTCAGTCAGTTTGCAGATGACACCAAGTTGGGTGGGAGCATTGATCTCCTGGAGAGCAGGAAGACTCTACAGAAGGATCTGGACAGGCTGGAGAGATGGGTTGAGGCCAATGGTATGAGGTTCAACAAGGCCAAGTGTCAGGTCCTTCACTTGGGTCACAACAACCCCAGGCAGTGCTACAGGCTGGAAAAGAGTGCCTGGGAAGCTGCCCAGTGGGGAAGGACCTGGGAGTGCTGGTTGACAGTAATTGAACATGAGCCAGGTGTGCCCAGGTGGGCAAGACAGCCAATGATATCCATTGGCTTGTATCAGGAACACTGTGGCCAGCAGGACCAGGGAAGTGATTCTGCCCCTGTACTTGGCACTGGTGAGGCACCTCCAGCACTGTGTGCACTTCTGGGCCCCTCATGAGCAGAAAGACATTGGGGTGCTGGAGCAGGTCCAGAGAAGGTTAGTGGAGCTGGAAAAGGTCTGGAGCACAAGTCTGATGCAGAGCAGCTGAGGGAGCTGGGGGTGTTTAGCCTGGAGAAAAGGCTCAGGAGAGACCTCATTACTCTCTACAAGGAGGTTGTAGCCAGGTGGGGGTCAAGCTCTTCTCCCAGGTAACAAGTGATAGGGCAAGAAGAAATGACCTCAAGTTGCACAGTGGAGGTTTTGATTGGATATTATGAAGAATTTCTTCATGGAAAGCATTGTCAAACATTGGAACAGGCTGCCCAGGCAGTCTGCAGGAGTCACCATCCCTGAAGGTATTTAAAAGACATGCAGATGTGGCACTTATGGATACAGTTTAGTGGTGGCCTTGGGAGGGTTGGGTTAATGGTTGAATTTGATGATCTTAAAGGTCTGTTCCAACCTAAACTCTACGAGTCTACGAAATCTCTTAATTCACAAGTGGGAAGCTTAGGAGGTAAATAAGGGAAGGGGTACTACAGGAAGACAGGTTTTTACGTTGCCTTTTAGGGTAAAGAAATTGCACCACTCACCTCCACTAAGTAACTTCATCACCAGCCAAAGCTCATCTTTCACCACGAA
>NW_016690331.1:1654904-1701720 GCF_001604755.1 Lepidothrix coronata | reverse complement strand
GTAAGATACAATGTTGGGGTGATGGCACTGACTCATGGCTTGAATTTCTTTCTGTAGAGAAAAATAAAGCATTAGCAGTTGGACCCAGTGATTATTACCCCTCGGGCACAGAAGTTATCTTCAGCTTCCTCAAGACACAAAGAGGGTGCAAAGGAAAAGGATAACTCGAAGCTAAACAAAGGAAATCCAGAAATACTCTAAACACTCAGACTGCATCAAAGGTATTTTAGGGTGCTCTGCCTGCCTGTCCAGAAGGAAGAAAAAACTGACCAAGAAGTCTTTGTCAAGGACAATGAAGTGGTGGCAACCAAAACACTTGCATGCAGCCTCAAGAGAATATTCCCAAAAATTCACACATCTCTGACCTAAGAAGTTCCTGTTGACGTCTCCTTTCATTAAGACATTACACAACAGATGCTTAATCTGTTGAAGACTATCATTTGGATGAGAAAGGGAAATATCTACCTCTGGGAAAAAAAGGCCTCTTATTCCTAATGTTTCTTCCCAGCAGGAAAGCAGATGGCTTAGCTCAATCAGGTTGAAGGCACAAAGGACAGCTGTATCCTTTGTCATACTGGAAGAAGAGGGAAATCACTTTGAGATTAGAAAGTCATTAGCTACTACAGATGGAGGACAATATGAAATATGTTCAGATATTAAACTGTTTTGAGTTTTGACCGTGCTTAGTCTTAGATTTGGTTATGGGTTAAGGGTCGAGGTGTTCCAGGTTTTGGGCAGGAACACCACCACAGAAAGCACTGACTGATTTCATTATGCAAGCACAAATCACCAGTCTGGACAGAAAGCCTCACAGTTTCTTGGCTGTCCATAGACAAAAGCCATCCCTTAAGCCAAGCCTGGCACCCTGCACTGCACCCAGCTGAGCCATTGTGCTTTAGCCAAGTTGTACCTTCAGCCAAGTTCCCCAACCTGTCAAGTTGTTCCCTCCAGCATCACCCACAGCAGACCCTCATACCCCAAACTTCAGCTCTCAACTAAGACATTCCTTCACTGAACATGTGGATGCCACTCACTTTTCAAAGGTTTAATCCCTGCTCACTGTCAGCCTCTTCCCCATGACACAGACTTAGCTGACCCCATAATCCCAAACTCATGGGGAAGGAGGAGAGCAAGGGTCCTTCACACCCTGATCCTTTCCTCCCTCTAAGCACAAGACCTCCCTGGTATGAAGTACAAGAGAGAGCTCTGAGAAGAATTTACTCATGCCCAGGACACCCCACAAACGCAGCACATTCTCCTGCTCATGTGCAAAGCTCTGCTTGTGACCGAGTACAGCGCAAAGGCAAACTGCTTCCCCTTGGCAAGGCTTTACTGGCAATCACAGCTCCAAAGGAACAGGCTCATGTTGATTTATCCACTTAATACTGCTTTTCAGGGAATAGGTGCATTTGAGGAATCCAAAGCAATCGGTTCCTCTTTCTGCTTCCCCAGAAGAGGCACCAACTTTCCAGGAAACTTCAACAAGCAGATTAAAGAAGAATCCTTCTAAACAGGAAAGGATATTTCAAGAATGGGGAATAGGCTATTCATCTCCATGTAGACACTCTTTGCCTAAAAACCACTCTGTGAAAATAAATACAGCTTAAAACAATATCCTCTGCTTACTCTGACAGCTCCAGCTCCCTTCCTTGCAAACATTCACTTGTATCAAGCCATTTTTCAAAAAGGAAATAAATCAGCAGCTTTGGGGTTTTCTGTGGCTTTCTATAGTTCTCTCTCTGACAACTAAAAAATACCACATGTGCACAAATGGTACCAGAGGAAACTGAGGCAGAAAGCAGCAGGCAGGACTGGTGATCCATCCTATCAGCCAGTCCTGCCCCAAACCCACCACTCAGAAATGATCTACAGGATCTGTTTTTATCTTTTTTTTAGCTAGACCAAATATTTTGAAGCAGCTCCCTGGGAGATCAAAAGAGTAATACAAGAAATATACACAAACATTGCATATTTTATATATATTAGTGTATTCCACTGCAGTTCAGGAGGCAATGACACAAAGTCTGGACCAAGTTTACTTC
Source organism: Lepidothrix coronata (assembly GCF_001604755.1). Lineage (NCBI taxonomy): Eukaryota > Metazoa > Chordata > Aves > Passeriformes > Pipridae > Lepidothrix > Lepidothrix coronata. The sequence goes on along the minus strand of NW_016690331.1, from coordinate 1,699,678 downwards.
AGAGCCTAGACCTGAATCAGATCTTTGCCGTTTGCACAACCCTGTAAAATGGCCTTTTTCAGGCATTCTGCAACACTTAGTTACTATTTTATTATTTTTCAAGAACTTCCTCTCTCATTCACTACCACAATCTGCTCCCCAGGCTGGGAAGCACAGTTAACAAAATAAATAAATTAAAGAAAAATAGCTCAAGCCTGTCATATGCTTTGGTGCACAAAGAAGGAAAATAAATAATCACAAACCTGATCTGTGCAATTAAACACCTCTGTCAGACAGAGGATGTGTAACACAGGCAGATTAATCCATTTCTCACACAGTGTAGCACAGCTCTGAATAATTAACTGCATCACAGCCCATGATTTTCAATGTTTTTACATTAATACCAATCAGAAGGAGCAGCAGCCAGGCAGACTTTTCCTCCCACCCACAGATCCCCACCTCATTTTCAGCAGTTTTCTAGGCTAATCTCACACCTACATCAAAGCTTGGTTCCTCTTCACCCTAAAGACGGTACCAACATCCTGAAGGCTCAGCACATACAATCGTTTTAAGTGATGGTGGCAAATCACAGCAGGATTTGTGTTAAAATGCTTCCTGGCATAACTGAAACCCAGCCAGCTCTGCCGTGCATGCACAGTCTGTGCTCCAGCAGCACAAATGCAAGGGCTGAAGGGCTGCTCCTAAAGCAGGAATCCCAGTCAAGGATCACTGGAAAGCTCTGCTCAAATGCATACTTACAGAATGAGGGAGCAGTTGGGGATAAAATGCAGCAACAGCCCTTCTGTGGGTAGTAAGCACAGCTTTAATACTATTTCTAAAGCTTTTTTGAGAGCTTGCTGCTCTTTAAACACAACAAAGCCAAAGCAGGCAGAGGTTTCCTCTCCCCACGCTCTTAACAGGACTGCTATCCCCAGATAACTGAGCTACAACTCTGCTTCCCTTATTTTCCCCAGCATCAAAATTCTATTGGAAGACTCCTAATAAAAATCTCAGCGGTTTCCACACCTCTGTAATTGTATGTCAGTGCTAAACATCAGCATTTATCTGGGCTGCTCTACACAAGTTTTAAGCTGGAAATGTTGCTTTATTCCCTCTGTGCCAACAGTCATGGGTCACTTGACACAGACCCCCCCAAGCCATGAGCAGATCCGGTGGGTGACGGGCAGCTCTTCCATCCAACACCCCTCACACTCCATGGCTCCAGCGATGAGAGACAGCCTTCCTGCCAATTCCCATAAAGTGCTCTGCTTTCTGCTCAGCTGTGGAGAATGAATTTCTGACAACAACGTGTCTAGACACAGGCAATGGTTTGGAAATGGTTACATGCTCACCCTGGGCAAGATATTAAAAATATCTGCATTGTCAAACACCAAAAGCAAATAGACTGGGATTAGCTCTAAATGCCTCCATGGCTTCCACTAAGGATTCTGACAAATGTTTTCAGTACCGCTACGGGCAATAAAAGAAACATTTCAAGGCTTGCAAAACAGTAATAAAACTGCTGTGAAGTATAATTTAGAATCATAAGAAACCTATTAGTCTCCTGTAAGTCAGACATACTTCTGGAGATCCGCTGTTTTGGAAGGGGGTTTATTTGCCCACCGCCTTATAACTGAAGTTTAAGTTAATAGGAGCGGGTAAGACTGTTTTAGCTACAGCTCAGCTTTCTTAATGGTGTTTTCTGTTCACATCATCACCTTCTACTCTTTGTGTTTATCTGCCCCTGAGGTTTGCTTCAAAGGCACTTGGCTCTCAAACACAAGGATAAAAATCGTGCTTTATTTAGTTTTACTTCCTACATGTTGACATGAACTCAAGAGATAGAGCACAGCAGCAGAATGCTTTCATGTGGCTACCTGCAACTTCAGAGGAATCCAGAAAGCTGCCAGCTTGACTGCCCTGTTTGAAGGCAATCACGACCATAAGAGAATTGGGGAAGGAAAAGCACAGCTTGGGGAGAAATCAAAGGAGGTCAGATGTGATCACCCCTTGAAAACACCAGTGCTTCAACTATGGCTGGCAAAGATCATAAACCATGAGATTTCAGCTGAGAGATAAGGCATTAAAGCTGTTCTTCATCCTTTTAAAGTAGGATTTATAGCCCCAGTCCTACAGGCAGCCATAACTGTTCACATTTTGCTCCAATTGAAATTCAAATGGTTTAGCTAAAAGGTTGGAAAATTGAGAATATTAATTCATTCCTCTTTCAAAACATAAGCATAACAACAAAGAAAAAAAAAACCCAAACATGTTCTTCCATCACAATCAATTTGAGAGATGTTTTTATAAGGAGGTGCAAAAAAAGCAAAAAGCTTAAAATCAGAGATTCTGATTCAACTTCCACTCCTTGGATTATTCAACTCCTTACCTCAAGATGTGGCTACAAGAGCTAGAGTGGCATGAGTAAAGAGGGGTTAGATAAGCCCTAGAACGACGCTGGAAAAGAAACAATTCTGAAAGGGATAAAGAGACTTCATCATTAATTAATCTTAGGTGATGGGAACAAAACACCCCCATGGCAAGTCATTCAGCAGTTGCCCATTTCAATGGCTACTCTTACTCTTCAGCATTATTCAGTGGATCATTAATTCATGCAGTATTAGTGACAACTTACTGAAGGAAGCAAACATTTAGGACTGTTGTGGTGTAGCAGCTCATCCACAGCCATTTTTATTGGTTTCAGCCACCAAGCAAATGGGCAAGTGACTGACAGCTTTACCCTCATCACCAACTAACCTATCACTGACCCTCAGTTGTTCAGATCTATACTAGGTGCTTACAGCTCAACAAAGCTTTAAATGTGTGATTAGTCCCCACAGACAACTGTGAACTCACTGAAGTTCTTTACATGCACCATCTCATGCTCATCCAGTACAAGTGAAGGAAGACATTCTACATTCAGGATTTCATGCACCATTAATCCTGATGTTCCTACTGAACTTTACTAAAATAAAACAAAACAAAAAAAAAAAAACAATAACAACAACAACAAAAAAAAACTTCGACCAGCCCAGCAATTACTACTTCTGTTGTTGCTGCTTTGAAAAGCAATACAACCAAGCTGTACCCAGCGTAGGTTTAAGTCTTGTGTAAAGCTGCAATCCCATCATGCAAGAAACACACAATATGGCATATCAAATGACCATGCAGAAGCCACATATTATACATCAGATTCCCTGGCATTGACACTTGGGGACTTTTTCCCCTGGGGCAAGTGTAAAGGTCCTCAGGCCTGAAAATGGAATTATAATGGCAATTCCCATCAGATGATAGACATGGATGAAAGGTCTGTACTACTACTACACCAGCCTGCTGCTTTGTTCCCAACAACCTTACAGGCTGGTTAATCCACTTGTAGGAACTGCTCTGTCAGATCAAAGGCAGCTCAATATCCTGTCCAAGTCTTCAAAAGAAGGTGTAAAAACCCTATAAAAAGCAGTTACACAGTTATCTGCCCAGAGGGGAGACTTCTGACTAAGCCTGGGCAGTTAACAGTTGGCTTATGCTTTAAACCAGGGGAGTTCGTAATCCTTTTTTTAAATCCTATCTAATTTAACCTTCTCAACTATAGGTTGATTTATTTAATCTCACGCAATGTTTGATCTCCGTATTTTTGGCAGAAGTTCCCCAGGTTAATTCCATGAAATTCTAAAGGACATTTCTGATTTACTGCAGTTCAACTTGTTCCCTCTGCCTCCCCAACTGCCCTCTGACCACAGCAGTGGAAGAGCAGTACTTTCCCTTCACTCTTCTTGTGTGTAGACCTGTCAGGCCCAGTCCTATTAGAATTTGGAATCTCTTCCTAGGAGCAGAAACACCACATCTCCCATGCTCTTTCCTTAACCTGTCTCCTGTTGAGTCACCCTAGCCCAGTGTAAAATATCCCATAGCTTATGTTGCCCTCTCTGCTGTTCAGCATTCCTGATAACTGCTAAGGTGACAATCCACATCATCTGCTACTCATGGAGGAAAAAAAAACCCAAACATTTGGATGAAAGAAAACTCAGCTTTAATTGCATGAAAATGAAGCGGAGCTTGTGGGCAGAGGGGAGGTTTAAGGCCTTTTAGATTAGTAATTCTTTAAAACAAGAAAACACTCATACAAGAAAAAAGCTGGAGGCAGGGTTTTTTTGAGGCAGATGTTACACCACTGTGTTTCAAGGATTGGCAACAGCAGCAAAGCAACCAGCATCCCACAATGGAAAAGAGTAAGAGCAAAACACAGCACTGAACAGTGTGCAGCTGTGAAGGACAACACATGGGCAGACTGCTTTCAAACACACACCAAATGCTACATGCTTGTTAACTACTCTGGGCTGCAAGACAAATAAGAAGTGGAACTTCAGTTATAAATCAAGAAGTCCAAGATGAATTGTAGGCCACACTGTATTTGACCACCTCTCCTTACACTCCACTCCCAGTCACACCCTTGAGTAACAGTCATTACAAGCTATATTGTACTTTGCTGTCAGCTGAATCCCACATGCAGGAAGGATCTGGGAGCATTCAAAAACGTACAGGGAAAAGGACAGAAATCAAGCACTGAAATAAATTCCTGATTAACATCACCTGATTCGGTAGCTGGGCTAGAAAAAAGCACATCTCTGCATGGCACTACTCCTGCTGCCTACATTCTTTACAGCAATTAGCTGAAGAGCTGAATGCCCTTGACTTGGCTCGCTCTTAATTCAAAAAATTGGTCCTTCCTGCATTTTCCATACCCTGTAGCAACAATAAATTAATCCATTGCATTAACCTAGAATGTCATACGGGGTATGCAAAGCGTGCAGGTTATCCCTGACCACCCACACGGTTCAAGTGTTGAAATACAAGGATAAAGATCAATACCTTTAACAAGCCAAGTCATACCACTTAAATCACTCTAAGCATGGCATCTCCACAAGCCAGAAGGTGGTCCAGGATTTCCTGGCCTCTGGGAACATGCCAGGCTCAAGGAAGCTCAAGGCCACTCGTCTGGAGATAGAGCCACTTACTCTGCATTTCCTAACCCCACTTCAAATTAACCTTCCTCTTCTCCTCCATCCCAAGCAGTGGAAGTGCCAACCACTAAGCAGCATGGACATTGAAAGAGATGGAGAAGAACCAAATCATCCTTATTAGGATGGCAGAACTGTTTGCTGCTCTCCCTACCCTCTCCCAAGCAACTGTTTTATCCTTTAGCTGGGAATAAAGAGAAGGCTATGGGTCTGAGGCACTGCAGAAAAATAATTATAAAATCATTTAAGCACAATCTTCCCTTTGCTACCACACTGCCCGATGAGTGGGCACTGCTCTAACACCAGAGCACTGTCCTGATCCCAGGCAGCCCAGCAAAGTTCACAGTGAACTGACTATTGTGCTCAGAAGCCTTCAGAGCAAGGAGAGCTAATGAAAGGCCAGCTCGTGTTTTTAACTGCACAGGGGGAAAGAAGAAAGCAAGGAGGGGGTATAACACACCCCAGTAGGAACTCATCATCTTTCTATTTGCATTTGCTTCTTTAAACAACTGTAATCTGTAAGGATTTATAGTTACCTTCCTTGGGAGAAAAAACCAAAAACCACACAATCCTTCAGTAAGAAGTAGTTGCTGAAAAAAGCTAATTAAACTAATTGGGGAAACTGCCATGAAGGGAGACTACAAGACTGTAAAACTTGAGAATATTTACTTTAGGGAAGAAGCAAATATGGAAACAAGATAAAAAGAAGTGAAGGTAAGAGCACAGAGCAGAGAAATCAGGAACTTCCATCCTTTCGACTCTTGCACTGGGAATCAACATCCCATAAACCTGACAAGTTCAAAACAAACCCAGGGAAAACACTTTTTACACAACATGCCTACCTCAGCAGCCAGTGCCCCAGGAAGCTGCTACAGCTCAGAACCATCCTCTCCCCTCCACCATGACTTTAGGTTTAAGAATATTTGCATACCCAAGCCTAGAGAAGGACTCAGTCTAGACCTGGTCACAAAACTGGAAGCTCCAGAGACCTGACAACTGCAAGACACTGCAATCCTACCCATAACAGGAAAAATCCTTGTGAGGACCAGGTCAGCCAGGGATTTAAAATATGCAATTAGAAGTACTTATATAAAATTACATGCCAAGTGTGCACAGCATCTCTTTCTGAACCCAACCCTTTTAGCCAGAATTGGCAATTACTCAAAGACTGACAATCTCAATTACTACATCGTGACAATGCAGTCAGGAATACAGCTGAGAGCAGTGTGGACAAGCCACATAAAAGGCTTGAAAAGGGTACCAAGGGTTGGTATCAGGACAAAAAGACCAACTGTGAAAAGGGAAGAGATCTTGAACTCCAGCATGAGCCATAAGAGGATTTGCACACAGGCCACCTTAAGAGTCCTACACGCAACCCTTCACAGAAGCACGAAAATGTGACAGCTTGGATGGAGCCTTTCCTCCTTACAAGGGCAGATTTGCAGATACCTATAATGATAAAAATATCATTAGTCACTAAACAGAAACCGGAACCATGGTTCAGGTGATTTGTTGAAGATCATACAGGTGTAAAGTTCACCAGGATTCCCAAATTCTGCCCGTTTTACTTTCTAACTGCAACCACAAAAACAAGTGCCTGAGGTAACACTATAGAAGTTGTTGTAAGTGGACAGACAGGCAGTATTATAAAAATCCTAGACAGTTGCTTTAGAAGAAAAGATGGTACAAGGCCTCATCTCCCTAGTTTTTACTACGCCAATATTTACTATAGAAAGTTTGACCCCAGAGAGCTTTCTCATTTTAGTGGAGACACCTCAATGTTCACAGGAATGTCCATTTCTGCCTGGCTTAAATCCAGGGATCTTCCACGTGTGAGGTGACAACTGCAGCACTGCAGAAGCACCAGGTCACACACACATAGGGAGAGGAGAAAACCAAGCCCAGCAACATCCGAGCCAGATGAGAAAAGGGCAGTTTCAGTTACCACAGCTACCTCTGCAAGAATCTGTTTTTCATTGAGATAACCTTGAGAAGAGACACACAGCAGAAGGAAATTACAGAGCTACAGCTCCAAAGGACTCTCTCCTGTCCTGAACTCGGAATTACGGGGGTTTCCATATGGCAGCTTGCAGTATGTCAGTGATCCCTTTAGCTGGCATCAGTACCAGAGAGAGATTAGGAACAACAGCTAATTCATTTAGTTTTTCTCTTTGCAGGTGAAGGGGAAAAAATGTGAAGAACTGCAGGAAGGGAAAAGAAAGCAAAACCATTCCCTTAAATTGTAAAGGTTCTGGAAGCATGTAGCTCTGGACCCCCTCAAACCACAGAGCTCTGGTGGGTACAGCTGAGCTTCACACTTGCACATTAACTCTGTTCAAAACAAAGGGATTATACAAAGTGCTTAGCTCTAAACAAACAGTCTGAAGTTCTGCAACAGTTGATCTTTTTAACATTTTAAGTACCATGTCCCACAACCAGGACAACCAAGCTGCCTCTAGTGGAGTCAGTCAAGTCCCCTCACCTTCACCCCACCTCAAGAAAGGCTGTTTAAGGCACTTGGCAAAGAGATATTTCAGAGATAACTGAAATACAACTCCCCAGACAATTTTGGTTGCATACCAGGAGTTCATCCATGCTCGTCTGACACTTCTCCAGATTGATCCGTTTAATTGCCACCTTCTCCTTCTTCGGAATGCAGAAGGCCGCCTGCACCACCGCAGTCGCTCCACTCCCTGTGGGTGAAAAAGAGAGTCAGCAACATCTTACAGACTTCAGCAGGAAGGGAGAGAGGCCAGACAACAAAATTACGAATGCCAGAGAGTAAAGACAGTAGAGCCAAGTGAAAATCCAGTGAAGGCTCTCCAGGTCTCCCCAGTCAGGTCTGTGCAGCCCCATGGGTCAGCTCAGCTGCCACAGCCAAGTGCTGGGCAAACCAAAGGAAAACAAGTGGATCTTTATGATCCCTTCCAGGGATCGTTACAGCTGTGCAGACAGAAAAACCCATCCAGACTCCAGCTTCCTTATAACAGAGGAGTGATTCTACTCATGTACTTTTAAAAGCAATGCCACTGAGGTCACACAGACTTTTAACCTGATGTATTCACCCAGAGTGTCAAAACAAGCCACAGTCTTTGCTACCAAAACTAATGAGATTTTTCAAATATTTTTAGGTACTAATTGCTGTTCTCATCTCTCCTCATTTCATGCAAAGACACGAGGTAGGTTTCATTCAAGCAGGTTCAGCTCCAGTTCTCACACCGCCTCGCTGTCTGGGCTGAGAACCACAGCCAGAGAACATTTAAATTCCAACAGAGAAAAAATACTGCATTTTAATGTACAGTTGTTCAAACTGCTACAACCAGGGATAAGAGTTCTGGATTTCAACTGCTCAGCAGTATCATACCCTTTGATATCAAAAGGAGATTGCAACAGTGAGACTTCAAATCTAGTTGATGTTAAGTCTATTTTTGCTGGCCTCCAAAAATTGTTGCAACATTCACATCTCATCAATAAGACACCTTGTTACTTTACTTTCTACCTTCATTCTGGTTCCCCACATTTACACACTTCACTGGAAAAGAGTAAATCCAAATTAATAAAAAAGGAGGTAGGATAGGTGGAAAATAGTTCAAGAGCTTCCTATTGCCAATACCCAAAAAATGCTAATAAAAATAAACCCACGGATATTTTGTTTATTATCCCAGGCATAACCCGTGAGCCCATTTAGGCTGAGGAGAGAGACGAGAACAACTACTCTGCATTTTGCAGTAACACACCTATTTTACCAGATTCTCCTGTCCTTAACACTATAAAAACTGCTTCCAGATTCTGAAATCCAGACAAAGCACATTTTTGCAAGCTTTGTGATTTTTGTCTAGTACATTCACATAAACTGGAGGCAAAAGTTTTCAATCTTCAAAGGCTACTGAAGCTCCCTACAACCACCATCAATGTTCTTCTCACACCAAGCTGCACCAAGATGAATTCAAATAAAGTTTCGAGGGGGGGGGGAAGAGCTTGAAATCCAGCCTTGAAAGACACAGAAAAACTTCTCCATTCAAAGTCACACTGAAATAAATTGAAAAGTCCTGAACTGTGGGACACTGCTCCTCTAATCTTCAACCAGAACCTGCTACAGTGGAGCTACAGGACTTTGACTTCACTTTATATGGCATTGCCAGTGCACCCTGGACAACAGCTTCAGCTTGCCAGGGATTCCCTGCATTCAGGAGTTTACATTTTAATCCCAGAAGGCAACAATGTGCAGAACACAAAATGCTAAGGTTGCTAAAGCTGAACTATTTCACAAAGCAAATGGGTTTTTAAGAAGTTCAAGACTGAGGCCATTTATTACTTGCACAAGTTTTTCAGAGCACGGAGCAAAGCAAAGCTTAGGTGGAAGAAAATAACAGCAATAGTAGCAAAAATATTTACAAGGGACTTTGAAAATGAAATTTGAGTGCTATAAGCAGGATCTTGAGCAAAGGCTGGAGATGATGTAGGAGTCTGGGCAGGTATTTAACACAAAGCGCTCAGAAAGAGCAAAGTGGGGAGGTTTTGACAGCAGAGTTTGGCTACACTGCCAGGAGCAGGGCTGAGATACACAACATTATGCAGGGGACAAACATCCCAAAAGCAAACCTCCACACACACTCCCTGTGGTCACTTTGCCTGGCAAGCAGCAGGTGCAGGAATTCAGCAGCAAAGCAGCAGTCCCAGCACAGATGTATTCCCATTCACTGGGAATCCCGGGTGGCACTGACCCTCTCCACCCAGTACCTGCTTTCCTAACTTTTTCTGCAGCTTCTCTGGTGGGGAAAAACAGTAAAACCACATAAAGAGTCAAGACAAAGAGGGCAGAGCACACAGAAATGCTGGCAAAAGGCAGAAGTGAGTTTGCACCTCCTAGCACTGCTGGTCTCCCTACTGCAATCGCCTTTTGGAAGTCAGAATAAAAAACAAACACGGTATAATTTCTTTGGAAAGTGTTAGATCCCAGAAGAAATGTTGCTGCTGACACATTCAAAGCACCAGTATTATGATTTCTTTCTTTGGATGTCTTGGTGCATAGTAATAGAGGCTGAAAACACAAGCCAGTAGCTGTTAAGAATATACAACTGCGCACCTCAGAGGACTGTCTTGTCACACAACCCTTTGCACTCCTCAGTTAGTTCTTCAATGTGTATTTTCATCTCACAGCCCTCATTGATATGAGAGTATCTGTGCTCAAAGACTATCTCAGATGCTCAGTAGTGTCAGCACACTCCTGCTTCCCCCACAGCATGACATCCTGGGATTTTTGTGCCAGTTAAACTCAGCTGGTGTAAGCACGACTGGCAGAGGTGCTTCTTACGATCCGGATGCAATACCACTCCTGTAGACCAAATCTTTCAGAAGATGAAGTCCAGGGGGTTATAGAAGTGACTACACAAAGAATAGCTTTGTGGTTTATTGTTTTAAGATGTTACTACCAGAAACAATAGATACAGACTAATTAAAAGCAGGACCACTCATGCTACAGATCCTTCCCACTCCCTGAGTCTGTGGGATCAATGCTCACCAGGACTTGAGGGCAAAAACTGCTTTTCACTAAGTGTTTGGACAATGCCCCAGCCTGCAGGGACCCGATCTGTTAGGACTGTGTGGCATTATTTTAACAGTAATGAAATCCCAAACTAAATCCTTCTGGGCACATGGCAGGGAATCATCTGAACTCGAGACTCCTCCCATTTAATTCCCTGCTGCTCCTACTTTTCTGGCAGCTCTGTTTAGTTCGATCACCACCTGCTCTCCCCACTCCCCCCTCTCCCGCTAATTCGTCATTTCTTTCAGCTCCTCTGTAGCACTAATTATAGAGAAACAATGAAATCTCAAAAGCGTATCAGGCAAGGATTAAGCCAAGCTGCAGCACGATGTGCCACAAGCAAGCTGCTCTTTGGTGGCAGCGGCAGCGTGCCGTGCTCCTGGGACCAAACAAAGGCGGGTTTCCATGCTTCTTGGAAGAGTACAGAAAACATGGCAACACGGGCACTTAAGGCTTTGAAGCCACACAATTTGTTTGTTGAATGCCAGGATGGCAAGAAAAGGAAAGGAGAGAAGCTGCAGCAAGGATGCTGAACACATTGCTAAGTGAAAACAGGCATAGAGAGAGATGATGACACCAACGGAGAGAAAAAGAAAAGGCTCATCAAGGAAGTTTTCTAAAGTTTTAAGAGCAGGTAACAAATATACAGGGAATGGTGGGAAAGAGAGGAGATTTCCTGGGCTGCTATGAACCACCTTCAGTGAGGAAAAAACCCCAAGGGCAATTTGTGCCAGGGGAGCACTGCTTGGTCACACCGACTCTCCCAGCAGGTCAGAGCCAAACGCGGTCCTGAGGGCGTGGGCAGCACTGGGTTAATGTTCCCGTGCTCAGTTCACACTCCCCAACTCCAGACTCTCCGATCAAGGTCAGCGCTGGGGCTCTTCCCTCCGCCTCTCTCAAGATCAGCTTTCGGAGAAAATTTGCTCCCTAGTTAATCTCTTCCAGCATAACAGCTTAGCAAAACAATAAAACCGGGCACAGCCAAATGCTTGCTGCTTTATTCCTGAAAAGCAGGAGATCGTTTTGTTGAAGGCTGGGGGTGGGGGGAGGAAAGAGACCCCAAATGGGTATTAGGATCTGCTTAATACCTCCTGCCTTCACCCCTGTAGGCTCTCATATATAGTTCCAACCCTTAGGATAGCAGCTGCAAAATTCCTGCATAAGAGGGTCACGACCTACTTTAGAAAACATTGCCTTAGGAGGAAAACATACCCTTTCTAACCCCTGCTTCTTTCATGTTTCTCGATTAAATGGCTCTTTCTGAAATAAAACCAAGCTCTGAAAGGATTAAAACAACCCAAACCAAAAACTCCCCAAGCACTCAGTTACTGAAGCCTCATTTTTCCAGGTTATCTCCTCTGCTCCCCTGGATCCATACTCCCTGAACCTTTAGCATCCACAGCTCCAGCCTGAACTTCTCCTTAAACTGAGACAAACCCCCCATGAAAGCCCAGCATCAGCCTTCAAGGGAGGCTGGACACAATCTCTTCTGCAGTTCCATAACTTACATGAAGCTTCCATTTTTGAAGATAAAGACAAGCCCAAGGAGATCTCTTGTTAGAGTTAATGGAAACCAATTATTTCAAGGTTAATTGGAGGAGCAGAAAGACAGGGGACTGACCAGAGGACACAGCATGTTCCTACACACTTTGTCTCCAAAGATAACTCAATCTCTGCAGCCACAAAAGGACTTTGCAGCTCTCCCAGTAAGAGTGGGATGAATTGCACTGATGCCTCCTCCCAGGCGAATGCAATTGAAGCCACAGATCCTCTTGGCAGAGGCATCTGCTTAAGCAATGGGAACAGTCGTGCCAAATGGTCACAAGACACACACCAAATCCTGGCTCTAGAACAGAATTCTCCTACCACGTGCAACGGTGATTTGAAGTAGTTACATGGAAAGAGGATTCACAAAACAGTGTTTTCCAAGCTCTAAATCTACTTCAGGTACCCTGGGAGATGTGAAATTTTCCCTTCATGGTAACTCAGTTGCTCACAAAGCTGTTAAAATCAACAGGGGACATGTTCCATAACAGTCTTGGAGCATCACTCCCTACCCTAATGCCATATCAAATCCCCTCTGTAGAGGAAACATGCTCTCCCAGGGCCCAATGCATGTTACAAACCAGTTAGGTTTGAAGGAACCTCCAGTGGCCTCTAGTCCACTCTCCTGATGAAAGCAGGGTCAAATCTCAATTTAGATAAGGTTCCTCAGCATCAAACTCAGTCTAGTTTGGATTTTCTTTAACAAGAGATATTTCTGCAACCTTTTTGGCTGCTTCTGTGTTTGACCACCCACACGGTAGAAAGCTTTTTACCCCCTGGATAGCTGAGGACAGCAACAACTCTTTTAAGGCTGAAGAAATCCAACTCTCCCCACAAGTCATATTGCCGAGTCTCCTTCAGCATTAGACTATGCCTAGCCAAAGACCTCTGCACAACCCTGCCCTCTGCTTTCCACCATTCCCCAGCACACACACGACCTCTCTATTTTTAAGCGAGATCTGGAATCCATCCTCCCCTATCTGGAGTGCGGTGCCAGAAAGCCGCTCGTGACGCAGGCTCTGTTTATAATTGTGCCCCCGGGTTTTCCTCTTATGAACAATGCACACAAAACACTTCCCTGCAAGGCTGCTCTGGACCAAGCAATGTCTGTCAGGTTCCAGGTACCCCAAAGCCCAGGAGACCTTTAATGCTTCACAACACGGACTCTGTGTCCGTGCCTGCAGAGCAGGCATGGGGATGGAATCCTCCATCTCTGGACGCCTCGACTCTTTGACAGCCTCATGCCAAAGAGCTGTGGGAGCCCTGCTCTGTGGTTACTTATTCCAAGGACAATACAGTAATAAAACTAGAAGCTACAAGACTGGGAATAGAATTTCTTAACTGTTCTTACAGAGCACAGTGCAGATACAGATCTAATTAAACTAGAAATTAAATACCATATTGCAAACTCTGACTGATCTTGCATTGTTTGGTCCATTTGCTATGAAGGCAAAGCGATGCCTCTATTTTCTGCACCTCATTTGAGGCTTCTGGTGAGAAGAGTCCTCTCACAAACAATGAGCCTCTTCTAAAAACAAGCCAGCAAAAAAAAAGCCTACTCTCAAATTTCTAGCCAACTCAGTATGGAGTGGGAATACTCCACTCCCCAAGGAGGTCTTGGTAACAAGAGTCCACTGGATGTCAAAGTCTTGCTGGCAGAAGCCCCACGATTCAGGAAGAGTGAAGTAATTCCATGTTAATGGTCCTTGAATACGGTTGTAGTTCTTCAAGCCATCTCCCCACTACGTGTCACATTCATACTACAAAATGGAAGATGCAATTCACAATAACAATTACAAATAGCATCAATAAAACCAATGGGAATTCATGATGGGACTCATATCTATTCCTAGTACTGTCACAGAGGGGACAAAAACATCTGCTCAGCTGTGGAGAGGAAAAAGCAAAGTGTCATCTATTCAGCCTGGTACTGCAGGAAGAGTATTAACAATGCCAGAAGTGAAGTTACAGTCTCAAATCAGGAGGGTCACTCGGGTGCCTCGAGCACTGCTCAGAGCAAAACCAAACAGCAAGGTGGCTCTGAATGCTGCCAGAGACACTGTGAGCAGCAGCGATACCAGCAGGGCAGAACTCAATTGGTTTTGCTCTGTGCCTGGTTGGGAAACCTACAGGAAACTAAAGCAGCAGCAGAGAATCCATGGCCAAGACGCAAAAAAGCTACAAAAGCACAGGAGTATGTGGAGCTGCGCTCCCACAGCAACACAGGGAGTGCAGATGTGCACCTACCGTCAGGAAGCTCCCAGATCTGTGCCAACACATCCACACTCGCTCCAGGACACCTTTCCACCACTCATTCCCAATATGGATTTACTATGAATAGTATTTCCCACAGAGAGAAGAACCAGGGTTTTACATTTATTTCTTTACAAGCTGCAGCACAAGAAGGTAATACCCTATTTAGAACACTGGTAGAGGTAGTAAGAGGCCAGGTTTAACTTTGTGCACCTTCTCTGCACTCCAGTCATGCAGCGTTTGATCCACAGCAGAGACGGGAATATACTGTGTAAAGAAGAGGTAAAGCAATACTTGCTGATACAGTGCAGGAAAGAAATAAATCAGAGAAGCATAAGCAAAGCCAGAAAGCAAAAGCAGATTTAACTGAAAAGTTGTGAGGGGGACAATTTTAAAGCCCATATTGGGGGGATGGAGGAAAACCAGCAATCCCCACTGACTACACATCACAGCGTAAGTACACACTACACATGAAGACACCTGCACTATGTGTGTGCAGCAGTCCTGCACGCAGGTGTAACAGCTGAACTCCCACATTTACAAGACAGTGGCCATGCTCGTATTTCTGAGGTAAAAGCTTTAAGGAGAACAACTCAACACTATTTTAAATAAACTCTTTCAAAACTTTGCACTTCCGTGTGGTCAATGTCAAAATGTCACCCCAGCCTTGAGCACAGCCTAACTCACACCACCGAATGCAGCACGTTCGTGCCTCGTTCAGGCTCACCTTGAGCACAGCCAAGTGCTGCGAACATTCAGCTGGGCTCAAGCCAAAGGTGGCTGCAGGTACATTAAGACACAGGGCATGTGCTGCACAACACACTGACAAAGGGCAAGGATTGGGAGGTAACATGTTCAAGCACAAAATTAAGGCCTAAATACAAATGACTCCTATTTTGCACCAGCACATCTGATGACAACAGCCTAGGCCTTTTACTGAAAGAATTGGAAATAGGAATGGGGAAAAGCACAGTTTTCATTTGTGAATTCTTGTTTGTTTCATTTAAATTGCAGGTGTATCTTTGCAATGACCTCTAATCATTTATTCCAGTACAGCCAGAGCTCAGGTAGTTTGTGATTCTGTGCAAGTTGCATGGCCAATGATTTCAAACAGTGCTCACACATGAGGGATTTCTGCTGTTAAGTCTCCATCACGTGTCTTCCCCAAAGCCTGGGTCTTTGCTCAATTCATGTCAGCACCTGCAGTGTCCAACAGACAATTGATATTCCAGTGTTAGCCCAGCATGTTCAAAGAATTTCAGAAAATAAGGAGAAACATATTTCTGAAACTCCACTGTCCAATTAGAAATAAAGCCAAAATATTTGAACTGCATGTAAACTTGCTGTCAGTGAGTTATTTACCATCTTGACAGAGCTCTCGCTGTTGACAATACCACTGAAAACCACACATTGTGCCCAGAGCTCAGAGGTTTCTGCCCATGTAAGACAATGCATTTCTCAAGATTCCCAATGCTCTGTGTACAGTGGAGAGGGATGATAAGCCAGCAAAGATCACACAGTGCTGCCAGCACTTGTTTAAACAGGCTTCCCATCCAGTGGTCCATCAATACAGGAACACTCGATGCCGCAGACTTATTGTCCAGGTCTTTAACTTGCATCTCAGACTCAGAAGGAAGAACACAAATCCACATCCAGGCACTTGTAAGAAGTCCAATTTGCAGAGCCATCAGCAACTGATGGGCAACACCCACAGCTGGACACATCTCCCCATGGCCCCACTGAACTCTACACTATAAATAAATAAATGACACTGATTTCTAAGCTGAAGGGAGATCTAGCTACTGTAATCTAAATGACCCAATGCCAAGGTTTCTGCAGAAAGGAAGGGGAGCTTTATGGAAATTTTCACCCCACCCCACACCGCATTGTTCTCTCAAAACACTTTCGATATCTCCTAGGCCCTGAATACAGAAAAACGTCATCTGCTTTCCACCTTTGGCAAACATTCCGGTTGAGAATCCTCACAGACTAAGCAAGGAAGTGACAGGTTTGGAGAGCAAATGATCATCAGCCTGTCAATATAACACAGGCCAGGACTGGAACAGAGGGTGAGGAATAGGGTTGGCCACACAGAGCATGTCAGCAAGATATCTGACCAAGCTGTCACTGGGTCACTTTGCTGTGTGATTTCACCAGCAGTCACCAGCTTACAGCACATCCAGCTGAGCCAGGCTTTCCACTGCCTCCCTACAACAAAGAGCTGCAGCCCCCCAGCAGCACACTCCACACCAGAACAAGAGATGCAAGGAAAAAAAACAGACAGGAGGAAAAGCCACTGGCCACAGAAGGTATCAGCTGAGAGAAGGATTACCAGGGACGAGCATCAGCCCATCTGATACTCCCTCAACATTTCCACCGCAAACACCAAGGCATGGACGCAAGGGTGCTGCTGTTGGCTGCATGCCCAACCTCCTGCAGCCCCCAGGATATCCCGAGTTAGTCCAGGCTAGCACACATCTCCATCACGTCCTTAAGGACACACCCTCCAGTTGCCTAAGGTGCCCAGGTGATTTGGGGAACACCTCTGAGACCATTTTCCCCACAGCAATAACTACAGTAAGCTCCAAGGGCCAGTTACACAAGTCCTGCGTGACCTGCCACATTTACTTAAGATGCTATTAGCATGCCTAAATTAGATTTTCAGTTTGAAACCAATTATATTTATTTGATTTCGTGCCAACATCCCTGCCTAATTTAAAGGGCACTGCAGCTATGCAGTGTTAATTCCACATGATGGAAAGCAGGCTCAAACATCTCATTTCCAAACACAGCAGTTTTAGTGGAGAAGGTTCATCCTTCCCTTTTAATCACTGCCAGTTGCCTTTATGGTATATGCAGCAATGTAAATATCATGCTGTCTGTCATCAGGTATTACCAAGGCTCAAAACATAGAGCTGGTATAGTAGCCAAGCCAGCGCTCTCCTTTCTTCCCCCCCAACCTTTATCTCTGAACTCTGTCTCAAATGTAATTGTCAGCTGTAGAGGATATTTTATTTGGCCAGGATTCCACTTAACAGAACAATCTATCTGCACGCAGTGCAGATGTTTGATAGTACCATGGTTATTTTATGTAAATAAGCTTTTAAGTATCAGATACCTCCTCTCTCGAAGGCTATTATCCTTTCTTTTCAGGGAATATCTACTAAATATTTTCCATATTTATTAGTCTGTTCAGCACACAAGATTAGCCCACTGGTTCAAAATTACATTCTTTAACCAAGAGTAATGAGAACCATCCTGAGCCTTAGGATCTGGACAAATAACTGTGCTCAGGCTGCCAGTCCATCAGCCCCTCAGCTGTTCAAATAAGATTTGCATTGGTGAGTCCTTCAACAGGAAAAAGATACTTCATGCTCAAGATACTTTTCCCAGCAAAGCACAGTTTGCTGGAAGTCAATACCAAGGTATTTGTTAGCTGTTAATACCAAGTTATTTATTAGACAGCACTTGGTATCCACAATGACAAGTTTTACTTTAGTGAAGGGATGGAACTTACAGCTTCACCTTTCAACTTTCCTGGGGGAACCTTCTCACTCTCTACAACTCCCCGAAAGGAGGTGGCAGCCCAATGGGGGTCAGCCTCTTCTCCCAGGTAACAAGTGACAGGATGAAAGGAAAGGGCCTCAAGTTGCATCAGGAGAGGTTCAGGTTAATTATCAGGAAGAATTTCTTCATTGATAGGGTGGTCCAGCATTGGAACAGGCTGTCCAGGGAAGTGGTGGAATCACCATCCTGGAAAGTGTTCAGAAAACGTGTGGATGTGGCACTTGGGGACATGGTTTAGTGGTGGACATGGCATTGCTGTGGTAAGGGTTGGACCCGATGATCTTAAAAGTCTGTTCCAATCTTAATAATCCCATGATTCTACAATTTTTATGACTGCCTCGTATGGTGAGAGACAGAAAGGTTCACAAAGAAGTGGCCTAGGACATGAAGACATATAACACATCAGGTTTCCGAAGGACTCCATTTTCACTGACAGATCTTAAGGAATCACAGATTGGAGACTTTCGTAGTCAACACCTTTAAGGTTTGGAGACAGCAGGAACACCAAGCTGCAGCTCTCCTGTGCCTTCACAGGGAAGTGTCTTTGCAGATACAGCCTGAACATACAACAAGAAGTGTAAGAAAACCATGGAGCCACAGACACGTGCTAGAGAAGACAAGGCATTGTTAGTTCCCACTGTCTTAGGGAATCCATTAAGCAGCTGTTTCACAGAGCGATGACAGGGTCACAGGGAGGTTCCAGTGTTTAATAGAACGTGTGCCGGTAATTCCCCCATGTGCCCCTTCCAGCACAAGCGTTCATTAATTCAGTATAGGGATTATACAATTTGGCATCAGCTGGAGCACACAACTGAGCTCCATGACCCTGGGAGTCCTTTCTAGCACTGTCTCAGCAAAATAAGTGACAGTAGCTTTCTGGTTTTGTTCTGAAAATTTACATCATGAAATCCCTCCCTGTGGATTTTGCGGGGAAGGTGCTTACCCCATGACAAGAAGCGTTGTCTTTAATTTACGAGTTTTCAAGCCATCGAGATAAGCTAATATTGTGTTGCCTGCCTGAGGCTGGAGATGGCCTGAAATTCCCAACTGCAGTTTCAGCTGCCACACTTCCCTCAACAGGTATCAGCTCGGAGCACAACCAGCTAATTTTCTTAGGAAAAATATTCTCTAAGTGCTCTCATCCCACAGCCATTAACTCACTCTCTCACTTTTCAAATACCATCATTTTCCACTACTCCCTGCACTGTTTTCAAAGCTTCCTTTTCAGAAGAGCTGGAATAAACCCTGGAACCTAAGGAAATCACCCTGAAGACTGAAAATGAGCAAGAGACTAATTCAGACCCAATTGAAATTGAAAATGCACAACCTGTCCAACAGTAACTATGGAGCTTTCCTCCAGTGTTTAGGAAAACATCAGTTTTACAAAACATACGGCAAATTGCCACAAAATGCAATAATCTCACACCCTGACCACAAGCACCTCAATACAATTCCACATTCACAACTAGTTTTTTTAGACATTTTCCTACCTGACAACACTCTTACCTCTAACTGCAAAACTCTGTCAATTAACTGTACTCCCAGGAGAAAAACAACTTCAATTCTTCCACACAACAAGCCAGCAGAGGATACCACAGGACAAGCCACGTGCTCAGTCAGATCTCACCAGGAGCAAGGTGGGTACTCAAGGTCAAATTTTCACTCCACAGTTTTAACTTAACTTAATTCTGTGGATGGATGAAAAGGGAACACCATCCTCCCACACAGCTTATTAATAGCAAGGTGCTAGCAGGAAAAAGAGTCAAGTTTGCACTTAAATTACCATTCATGACCATAAAACAGTAAAATTTTGGCAAAACCCAAGGAGAATTTACTACAGTAAGAAATGATCACTGAAGTATTTCAACTCACACTATTCTTTAACAGCTGCTTGTGCCTTTTCTTTCTAGAATGAATTTACATAGGCTCATTTCCTGCCTACCCATTGGGGAGAATGCTATAAAGTCAGCTTAGCATGAAACAGTGAAACACAACAAAACAAGAATTTTTTCTCTCCCCCACCCCAAACTCTCAAGACAAAGAGGATAGAGCAGAAAACTGAAATCTGGCAGAAAATTCAAACCTCATTCAGAAAAGCTTTTCTGTATTCCCTCAAAAATGCATTTTAATTTGGCTGAGTTATAAGAGTTTGAAGGTGTTGTTTCACAAGCACACAGTACAAGTTGTATAAAACTGTAATGGATGGGAAGTGGAAGGAAGATTTGGCTAAAATGGTAATTTTGTGAGAAAGTGAACCAGTGCTCTGAATTTACTCTGTGTTTCATTCATGGGTGGGATCTGTGAAGCCTTTAAGACTTGAAGACAGTTGTCCCCTGCAGACTTCACAGAGTGCAAAACCAAAGAAGCCTTATAAATCCTTGCAAGGCACATTAGACTCTCATTTGGTAAAAATTTACACATAACCAAGTATTTTTTCCAGGATGGAATTTCTCGTAATGACAAGAAAATCTGTGTTAAGCAAAAATTTTGCGTAAGGTGATGCACACCAGGAAACAATCTTTAAGAACCTTGGGAAGTGGTCAAAGGACTTTGAAAAAAAAACAAACCATTGCTGTGGAGTAGTGGTGAAAAGAAACACTGGATTTTTATTTTTTGCACTCGGATCACCACAAATCCCTACCTCTTGCACTGTGTGACAGGGCCACCTAATACAGTTAAAACCAAGCAATATTCAGGCTGTGATGATCACCATGAGAACCCCACACGTGAGCAGAGTTTCAAGGCAAACAACACTCTCACACAACCTGAGGGATCAAACTTACAGCTGGCAGAATCCCACACTAAGGTCAGTCCCTTCGCTTATGTTCATGCACGAGAGGAACATGAGAGAGGCTGAAGCAGTACCACAGACCCAGACAGGTACCTGTACCCCTGCTGTCATTTAGCTGTAGTTACACCATTTGTTGAAGTGATCTTGTCTTACTCAAGTCAGACAAGTGTGATTTTGTTCTTAGCCCAGCTCCCTTCATTAGCATATGCATTATTTTGCATACCAGAGGCACCACATCCCTTCTCACACACCAAGAGCGTCGATGACCTTCTGATAAAGAGCCGGGACTGCCTGTCAGCCAGGGACCTAACCCTGTCTCCGAGACTTTCCCGTGTGGCTGCCAGGAAGAGAGACAGAGTTTCATGTGCTTTTTAGAAATGTCAAGGCTGAACTCCCTTAGGTGAACTCACAGGAAACTGCAGCAACTTTGAGAGCCAAGTTCTTCATATCTGCGTCTCAGTTGTTTGATTCTAAAGAGAGCACAGGATAATAGGCTCAACTCATCTGGAAAGTCCCGGCATCCTGATATTTCAAAGATTTTGCAATGCCAAATTCCACTGCTCCAACAGCTATTCTTCTACACCCACAAAGCCCTCAAGTCTGTCTCTCCCTATTAAGAAAGTTTAATAACACCGAGTTTACAAGCACTCCATTAGCATGTCCACAGCTAAATTTACTGCTGCAGAGATTTACGACGGATATCGTGCATTTCTGGGGAAATCTTCCAAGAAAATTCGACCAAGATGTAGTTTTTCGCAACTCGCTAACGCAATTAGCAATAAGACCCACTGTTATTGCCATCACTTTGGAGAGCTCCAACTTTTATTAAAAGATTACATCTCTAGACACTGGCTTGGTGGGCAAGCTGCTAACACTTGGAAAGAAGAGAGGTGCTGCCAAGTTTAAACAGACAAACATTCTGGGGAAGAGCTGGTTCTCCTCAAGATTTCATCAGCTGCAGAAGGAAGAAGCCTCCCAGGCGTGCATTTGTCAGCCAGCACATCCACCCCTCAGGTGTGCTCAGGAGCACAGCACAGCAAAACATCCAAGCACCAGCCAAGAGATTTGGATTAAATTGAAACTATTTAAATGAGATTATTGAGAAATGAAAGTGTTAAACATTAATCAGTACAGGTACATAACAGTACTGGATGCAACTGCTACAGAGAAACCAGTCACAGGAAAGTGCGAGCTACTTCCACATGAAGCATCCCACATGTTGATTTTTTCCTTAATATCCCAGAACAGCTGAAAGCAGTGGGATCTGTCTCTGCTCTCCCCTCAAAGCAGCAGGCAAGGCTAACAAGGATGTATTCTCCCCAGCCAGCCTCCTTCACCACTGCTTGGCTTTCTAAGTCCTCACTCCGCTGCTTTGTGCATTTTATCCTTCTTCCTATCGGGGCACAAACAACAAAAGCATTAAACAAAGACACACACACACCTTTTCTTCCACCTCCCCAGAGGTGAAAAGTGACTCACTTCAACCTTGTTCTAGTAGGGCGACAGTATCAAAGGTCTTACAGGAATGAGATGTGCCAAGTATCCAAAGGAAAGGTAGCCTGGATAGAGGAGTAGCCTGGCTATTCTGTCACGCTCAGGAACACACAAGGTATATTTGTCTATACTCAAGCAGCTGAGAAACTGGCACTGAGCATCTCCCACGACATTGCCCAAGCAGATCATATACTATGAATGACCACTCACACTTTTTTTAACATATCTACATTTGCCCAAAGTTAATTTTATATAAGCTTTAACATAATACAAAACAACAAAGGATTTTCTAGCAACTTTAAGTGGAAAAACGAGCACAAAAAGCAAGTCTTTAAACGAATTAAGCAGCCTGAATACTGGGAATACGGTGTAGGAATCAATTTTGCTCAGCTAAGCTAGGGGGGAGGAGTGGGAATCTGTGAGGAAATGCTAAAACAAAACATATGGCACCAAGACTGAAGCCTAAACACTCCATTTAGAGCTCAGGCAGATATATTTTATAGAGGGTAACATTTTTCTTGAATGGGTTTTAAACAGTCAGGCGTGTGAAACTGGGTGCAGCCAGCACACGGGCACCACAGGTAGCAACCAACACTGTGCTCCAAAAAAGAAACCTAAAAAGTTATCATTGGACAAGAGCCTCCCATTCCAGTATGGTTTTTACATCCAAAGACTCCTGTTGTACCTGGTGAGCACCTACAGGCTGCTCTTTTTCAATGGTAGTGCTTTCTCAGTGTGTGAGACAACTACACAAGCACCAGATGGGTGACCACAGATATTCTGACAAAATTTGGGGAAGTGGAAATTTTAATTCTAAGAATTTCCTCTGTACCTGCAAAAGAAAATTTCTCCCACGCAGGCCACATATGCTCGCATGCAGAGCTTGGGAAGAATGTGGCCAGAAACCTAAATATTCAACCCCAAAAGATCAACGTGTTCACAGGCAAAGCCTGACTCCAAAGCTACAGAAACTGCAGTCATTAAAAATCCTAATCATTCTGTAAATGGTGACTTCAGTTTTCAATTTAGGTTTGATTTCTGAGGGGATAAGAAACTCCCACCACATCTGTTCATGTAGCCTGCGCTGTCCTCATCTCGCTGTGAAGGAATCTGTCAGGGGAGAGAGGGCACAGGAACAGAGCACAGGAGCACTCCCACCACTAATTTATCTCCTGCTTCTGGCACAGGCTGTTTGCAGCAGAGGGGATGCTCCTAAATCAAACAGCCACAGCCAGCACAGCTCTCATCTTTCCAAAAAAGTAGCAAAACGAGAATGACCCAGTTTCAACCAACTTCACTACTGCTACCAGCATTTCCAACAGGAATTGTGAGATCCAGGGAACCCACGTGTGTGAGTATCTGATCAGCACAAGCAGCATGGGGTCGAATTTTTTTCAGGCTTCAAAAAGAAGACTGCAGTGATTTATATGCAATCCACGCTCAGAAGACTGACCACCTTCACAACCACCAGCACAGTACAGACTACATTCTGCTTTTTAGATGAAAATTTGAGTATCTCCAGAGGCCTTATTCACCTGCAAAATTATGGCTACTCTGAGGGGACATGTCACTGAAACGCTTTATAAATTGTTTCCTCTACCCCAGCTCCACTTTATCCTTTTTTAACTTGAAGTCAGGTTTTCATCCTGATCAAGGTTCCTTGATTCAATGTACTAGAAGTTATTTAAGCCTAAGGAAGCTACTCAGCAGTTATTAACACTAACCAGGCATAATCAACACAGATATTAATCCATACCTTTATAATGGCATGAGTCATCCCCAGTGCTGAGTAATCCCTTTTTTTATAGTATTAGCCAGAATCAGGAGGGCAGTTTTACAGCAGAAGTTCTCTTTGCAGATAGAAAACTTGCACCTTTAATTCCTGCACCAAAACAGTATGGAACCATCCACATCCAATAAAAGCCACATATGGCAATTTTCAGGCAAAAACAGCACAAGTTAAGGAATTAGACTACACATGGATTTCCTGAATTCCGATGTGGAAAAATAGCTGAGCTGGTAATCTCAAAATTTACTCTAAATTTTAAGAGTAGTGTTTTTTTTTTTCCATCAGGAAACAAGTTAAATCCTTTAAAAGCACCGGTGCAAGGTTCATCTCCTTCCACACCAGGACGCCTCTTTGTTCTGTGCTGAAAGACCTTTACAGCTCTACATTAGTGAAGAGCTAAAAAAAAAAAAAAAAAAAAAAAAAGGGCAACCCACCAAAAACCCCTTGAGGTTTACAGGAGACATGAAGCAGGAGGCAAGGCAGTCCAGCTCAGTTAACACAGTGACATTTTGTCCCACAAATCATATACGTGCTAGGAAACTTGCGTCACATCTCCATCCAGGCTGCTGGCAGACACACCAGTGTTTGAAATGAGTAAAGGGGGGGCGGGGGACAGGAAAGTTAAAAAGAGAAACCATATGTTTGCAATATACACATCTCAGTGTACGCTCCATCACAGGCCAGAATGCCAACACAACCCCTGAGTGAGCAGGCGACATCCAGAAACTCGGTTTGCAGAGGGACAGAGAAAAGATATGGAAGAAATTAAGTACTTTTTACTGATTCCTCCCCAAGTTCTGTCAGTTAACGTGAGACAACACATCTCTGTGCTCCTCCTAATACTCTGAGGTGGGACGTGGGTCTCCAGCAGCAAGTTCTCCCAAGAGCAGAAGTGTATTTACATTCCCTTTTGTTCCCATCCCACCCTGCTCGCCAGCTACAAAGAGGCAGATTGTCCATTCGCTCCTATCCTTGGATACTCAGGTCCAAATCCTCGCTTTGTGCCACCACAGCAACCCTTTGCAGGCTCTCAAAAGAAAAGGAAGTATTTCCTACACAGACAAATCCAGTTCTCTTTCCCCAGGAAATGGGTAAATGTTCTGCTCCTTCCTCCCCACACCTGTATCTCCTGATCCTCATGTATCTCCCGCTCCCCAAAGAGGCTGAACATCTTCCTCCCCAGGGCACATTTTCCAGAGAAGGTTTAAAGGGTTGGTCTGTAGGATTACACCTTCCCTGTCTTTACAGAGAGTTTGTCTCTTTCCTAAAGCACTGCTGCTCCCCCTAAGCAAAGGGAGAGGACAAAGCCTGATCCCACAGAGCAACAGGGATTTCCAGAAGGATTTCCCCCCCTCCACAGCTTTAGTTCCTTCCTACTTTTAAACAATGCCAAGTATTTAATCTCTTAAAACAGCATTCTCACAAACTCTCCCACCTTCCTTAACAGAAAACAAGCCTCCCCACGAGGCAGAGATGGGAAGCCTGGGCATGACAGTGCTACGTCATTTAGAAACTTCAAATAAAAGCACTCTCAGAGAGATTACCCCAAAAATTAACCTCCTTCCTAAAAGCCTTTGGCCAGGAGCCTGCCCTGCCACCTCCTACTTTATTTCGCGCCTCCGGAAAGCGAGACGAGAGGCACTGACCTTAGAGTCACCTGTGGCACCACCTCTGATGTGTCACACACTCGCCCCAGAGCAATATATCCCTCACACACACCCCAACGAAATGGTCGAGACAGCCAATAAATCAGTACAGCGGGAGGCCTTTGGTAACTGGGCAGTTTAAAGTGAAGACAGAGCGAGGAAGGAGCAAAAGAAAAAAAAAAATCATTTAATGGAGAGAGCAAGGGCTGGGGCCTCGAGCTGTGAGGACAATGAATGAAAACGCAGAGCAGCAGCAAAATCCCAGGATAAAAGGCTCGTTCGGCGGCTCTACCAAACCCTCCGCGGAGGGACCAAAGCAACGCGGGGCTCCGAAAGTGCTGAGAGAGATGTGACCGCCCCAAAATGATCGGGGCTAAGCTGCGGAGTTCCCTCCTGCTGACCCCCTCACACCCAAACCACGCTGTGGTGGGGAGCAGAGCCCCCCCAGCGCGGACCCCGTCCCGCTCCCCCCGGCAGGATGATCCGCACACCCCGCACAGAGGGGGGGGCAGAGATCAGGGGTTAACACCCTGACGGGGGGTGTCCCTGAGACCAGCCCAACCCTCTGCTGGGGACGGGGCAGACCCACGTTCCCCTGCGAGGGTCCCTCACACACGTCAGGAAGGGCAGCAGAGGGGACCTCCAGACCCTCACACCCCTCGGGGCAGGACGACAGACCCTCTCACACCCTCCCGTGGCTGAAGCAGGGGGTCACACAGCCCCGCTCCTTGCTGGGTGTGCAACAGGGACCCCCCTCAGCTGAGGGGTACCCCAGATCCTCACACCCCTTAGGGCGGGGGGGGACAGACCCCTCAAACCCTGGCTGAGGGGAAGGGGGGGTCACCTAGTCCCGCTCCTGGGCGGGGGGTGTGTGACAGGACCCCGCCCTCAGCACAGGGGTCCCCCAGACCCCTCGGGGCAGGGGAGACAGACCCTCCCTCCCACCCTCTTACAGCTGAGGAGGAGGGTCACCCAGTCCCACTCCTGGGCGGGGGGTGTGTGACAGGACCCCCCTTGAGCTCAGGGGGTTCTGACCACCCCCCTTCCCTCAGCGGAGACCCACACACCCCATCCCCTCAGCGAGGGGCTGCGCGCACCCCCTCAACCCCCTCCACGGCCGCTCACCGATGACCTCCTGCAGCTCGTAGTCATCTTTATTGATGGACCAGGGCAGCGCGCTGGGCTCCTCGGCCATGGCCGCGCCGCGCCCGCCGCCCTCCGCGCCGCGAAGGGGAGCGACTCTGAGGGGTGAGGGAGCGGAGAGGAGGCGCCGCGGATGCCCCGGCTACCCCTCCGAACCCCGGCCGAAGTCCGGCCGAGCCCCCTCCTCCTCCTCCTCTCCCGCCGCTACCGCCGGCCCGACTCCGGCCGCCGCCGCCGCCTCCACCTGCCCATGCCCGGAGCGCCGCGCGTCACCCGCGCGCGCCCCGCCCGCCGCGGCCGGGGCGCCGCCCGCCGCCATCTTGAGCGTGGCTCAACGACCCTCCACCCACCCGCCCGCCGCCACGACCGCGGCTACGCCACGTTTTGCTCGGTTCGCCACCACCGCCCTCTTGGGACGGGCGAGTGAGAGGAGCGGGGGGGGTGGAAAGCGAAGGGCGGAGGAGGAGTGCTTAAGGAAGGGAAGGGCGGGGATGCCACACACAAGATGGCGGCGGCGCGCAGCGGCCCCTCCCTCAGGCACGGGGCGGGAGGGGCTGGCGGTTTAAGGCGCAGTGCGGGCGGTGATTGACTGCCGGCTGCCGGATCCGCCGCTCCTATTGGTGGAGCGGCTGTCAATCAAGTGCTGCCCGTCTCCTGGGTCCCTGTGCCCGCGGGGCCTCGGGTCGGGGCTGGGCCCGATCCTGCCCTGAGGGGATCCAGAGCCCGAGGGTGGGTGTGGAGAGCGGCCCAGGCGCACATTCCGTGTTTAAAAATAATCCCCGGGGTGTGGCGGATCAAGAGGTTTGCTCTTCTCGCTGCCTCCGAGAAGGAGGCCAATATCATCTTCTATTCTCCAGTGTATCCTTCTGCCTGCTCCACACTGCAATTCCAGCGTTCTTGGATGTGACCCTACACGCTCGTGGGGATGTCCAGCGCTCTCATCCTGCGTGTGGTTCATGGCTCCGTAGCTGAAGCTTTGTTGTCTGCATACATTCAGGAGTACATCTGGTGGTCACTGGGGAGAACAAATTGGGATTAAAAGAGTGAGGAATACGAGGCTGAGTGGCACCATGGACCCACAAAGGCTGATCTGTGTGTGTGTGTGTATACATATCTATATATACTTATATATAGATATACACACACTTACATATATACATATATACATTTAAAATGTTTGCAAGTTGAAGATCTATTTTTTAACCCCAACATAAAAAAGAGATAAAACAGTATCCCACTGTCACCAGGCACAGCAATAACCATCAGGAGAACCGACTGGGAATCTCAGTATCAGGTTTCATTCTTCTCTGTTGGTCACTGTTCTTCCTGTGTGGCCTGATGTCAGGCACTTCTGCGAGTCAAAGAACATCAGTTATATGTATTTTTAGCCTATTAGGACAAATTCCTGAGATGCCTCTGGTGAACCAGGCTTTGTGGAGGGCCACTGCCAAAGGCATGGTCTGACCACAGTGTTTTCACTTGTGCACTAATGCAGGACACCAACTCCTTCCTATACCCTTATTTTGTGTCCTACAGAAGCCCCATAGCCCCATCTCACTCACTGCTGTGCAGGCACTCCACAACTCTGTCATAAAGCAATTCCAACTGAAAACCTGTTTGTTTTCCTGCTTGTGTGCATTAAACATTCCCCTGCTGAGCAATTTTTAGTATTTGCTAAATATGCTTTAATTACTGCTCAGAACTATCTCTGTGATCTTATAACCATGTTATAAAAGGAGTTTATATAGCAATTAAAAACAGCTTTTACCCCAGAGCACGCACTCGGGTAACCGCTCTCATATTTCTGATAGCTAACAGCATGTTAGAAATGGATCTGAGCCAGACATCAACAACAAAAAGAGACTTATAAGGTTAATTTTACCACAGTGGTTTAAATTAAGAACCATCTTTTGGATTCTCTGATTTTGGGCTGAAAATCCTCCCCCTGTAGGCAATGCTAAATCTCTGTTTCTTTAGACCACTGCAACAGGATTATGTCCACGATGAACCTTGTTCTTTAAGAATTACCCCAGACTTTGACTGGAATTAAAATTTAAAATGTGCACTGACAAGACCACCAGTGGCTACACTAGCACAGAGAGTTGAGTGCTGCATTTTAGTTCTCCAGCTCTGCAATGAAAAATGCATTTCCACATTTTTAACCCAAATCTCTCATTTGCACAGACTACAGCTCCCATAAATTTTGTATTATTTTTTAAACGAACTCAGCATTTTTAGTCCCTCAAAAGTCAGAGGTTGCTGTTTCATTCATTCAGAGGGTTGTTCCAACCTGAGTCTGTTGACGGATGAAAAAATGGAGCTGGATTCCACAGAGCTTTTATTCCTTAGCCAACTTCGGGCCTCCCAGCAGCACCTTCTCCTCTTTCATCGTTTCTGCTCATCCTACTTTTCCCAATTTGCTTTATTTTGCCTGCCTTGTGTAGGCTGTGAGCTCCTCAGGGCAGAGGCAATGCCTCTATTTATAAAAGAGCCCGTGAAGTGGTGCTGCTGAATCAAGTGCTCTGTTGGAATAACGAGAAATTTTAGTTGAAATCTGAAGTGGAAAAGCAGTTTCCTGGTGTATCCACCTCCTCCCTGGACCGGGCTTTAGGGGAGACCGAGAAGTGGAAAAACTCCAGACGTCTTTCAGGTGAAAAGGCTGGAGCCTGAGGAAAAAAAATCTCAAGAGCTGAGTTTCCTGATTTTTTTGACTTCCAGTAAAACATCACGGATCAGGGCAGGCAGTGCCCTCCTCCCATGGATTGGGCTGCAGAGTAGAGGCTTTCTCCTGACTCCTGCATTTCACTGATGTCCTGGGGCTCGTGTTCCACTGTGAATGGCCTTGGCACACCAGGCACATGGCACATGCTCTCACACAAAATGCTCCCCTTCTCGTAAGGCGCATGGTTTCCTGCCTTTCTGGGCCAATTACTTATTGTTTCAACGAAACTTACTGGCACTGTGCAGCTCTTTGCCTGGGTTTTCCGTCCATGGAATCTTGGCTGTAGTAAAGCTGATGTTTAATGCACAGATTGGTGGCTGTGATACTTGGCACACAGACATTACTACCTTTAGTACCTGGAAAAGGGTCCTTGATTGTTTATGGATTTTTATCAGCAGGTCGAGGGAGGTGAACCTGCCCCTCTACTCCTCTCTTGTCAGACCCCACCTGCAGTGCTGCCTCCAGCTCTGGGATCCTCGGCACAGGAAGGACATGGACCTGTTGGAGCAAGTCCAGAGGAAGCCACGAAGATGCTCCAAGGGCTGGAGCCCCTCTGCTCTGGAGACAGGCTGGGAGAGCTGGGGGTGTTCAGGCTGGAGAAGGGGAGGCTCCAGGGAGACCTTATTGCAGCCCTCCGGTACTTAAAGGGGCCTATAAGAAAAATGGGGACAAACTTTTTAGCAGGGACTCTTGCAAAAGGCAGCAGGGAATGGCCTGTCTGAGGGACAGTCAATTTAAATTAGATATAAGAAAGAAGTTCTTTATAATTAAGGTGGTGAGGCACTGGCACAGGTTTCCCAGAAATGTGGTGGATGCTCCACCCCTGGAAACATTCAGGGCCCGGTTGGACAGGGCTCTGAGCAGCCTGGTCTAGTGGAAGATATCCCTTCTCACTGCAGGGGGGTTGGACTAGATGGCCTTTAAAGGTCCCTTCCAACCCAAACTGTTTTATGATTCTATGATCATCATCACAAGATGAACATAAACTAACTTAATTCACACTTGGGTTGTAGAAAACTAGTTTAAACTCCAGTTCGTGTATCCAGGCCCTGCAGATTTCATCTTTCTAGTTGTGTAGCCTCTCAGATATGTAATTTTCTTCTTGTTAGGGTTGAAGTTGCTCTTTCAGCACGGCCATGCAGAGGCATTTGCTGTCACAGCTCAGTGCTGTTCGGGGCCGCAGCACTTGTTGGTTAAAGGCTCTTTAAGGCATCACAGACCTCTGTCTGTGAGTGCCTGTGCATTGGCTCCCACGGCTGGAGCAAACAATGGCAGTTAATGTGCCTGTGGAACTGCCTGGCACGGGCCTGGTTTGAGGGGAGCCCAACAATGCCCATTTTATTGCCCTCAGAGCCGGGCAAGCGCGTGTCGGCGAGCAGAATGCCTGACCTTGTTCCGCTGCAAAATCTGCCTGCTGTTCTTTCTTCGTGGAAACACTTCCAGGTTTATTGAAGGGACCTCACTCTATCGAACAGCAGCTGATTATTTCACAAAGTACAAGGCAGTTTCCTCTCAGTCAACAAAGGCAGGCACTGCACTTGTTCTCCAGGGCTTTCTCCTGGCAGATTTGCTTTGGGTTTGGAGAAATTAAGCGAGAATCCTGCAGCAGAGGAGCAGTGCTTTAAAACCCTCCAACTACAGCAAGCTTTTAATAGTAGTTGTTTTCAAAACACAAGCCAGATGCCACTCTAAACCACACCTTCCTGAGGGATTCTGTATGCTACTCTGTATCTCCACCCCTTCACTGAACCCAGGTGTGCTAAGTCGTTTTAAATTCAGCTCTAAGGTCACTTTAAAGTCAAGTAGCTGAAGGCCCGGTTTTAACAGGTGAATTCTGGTTTTCACAGGGTGTTTACTGAAATCAGCTTTGGCTCTGCAAACACACTTCTCATCCCATCACCCTGCCTATCAACAGGAGCTCTGTGCTGTTCTCTTACTTCCTCCACTGAAAATATCACCCAGTTTTTAAGCTCCTGGAAACAAGTGTTTTTGACTAAGACAAGGTTCTTCTTCTTACTCTTTTCTCATAAGTTTATGATTTTGTAGTATATAAATTGAAAGGCAATTAACCCTCTCTGTAACAAATCAAAGCTTTGCTGCCTCCTTCAAATCTAACACAAAATCGATGCTAGGTTTGAGAAGTAATTATAACAAGATCTTGATTTTCACATACCTGAACCAAAGCTTAATAATCAGCCCTCTGCTCTGGTTTACACTAATGCTTTCTCCATACCTCTTTGTCTTTACAGAAGCCAGTGAAAGACACTTCACATGGTTGTGCCTCTTTTTGCCCTGGGAATGTCACAGCTCCTGAGGGCAGAAAGGTTTTCCCACTGGCATCTTCCGTGGAGAGTAAATCTCCATCATAAACCACTTTCTAAGCAGCTGAGCAGGACAGGGGATGAGAACATATTTTAGAGCTTTTCTCCTCGTTGTTGAAAGTGCAAAATAAGCCCCATGAAAGCACCCAGAGCCTGATGGACAAATGGATACCCCTGGGCTGACTCTTCTGCAGCTGATGAAGGATGGCCAAGGACTGTTGGTTCTATGATTTAAAGCTTTGCCTGTGTATTTAAAGCCATTTTGACATGTCTGGACATAACCCTTGACAGAGCTCTTTGGAAAATATCCCCTCCTTGCCACTTGCTCTTAAAGCAGAGAAGTCTCTGGATACTCCAGTCTCCTTCTGAGGATTGGCTATGGCAAGATTGAGGACAGAAAGCAGTTTTTGGAGGAGACACTGCTGCTCCCAGGTGTGCAGCACAGCATGGATGCTCTGCCAGCTGGGAGTGCTTGGACCCCATTTACAGCTGGCAAACTTTGAAGAAATAAAATAAAACACCTTTTGTAACATTCCAATGGAGCAAGAGGAATTCTCTTGAAAGGCAGTGAGAAGAGAAACCCTACGAATAGAAAGATAGGATTGGATAAGATTTCATTCAATTCTTGTCATCTGGGAATAAGATTTGTGAGGGAATATTGTTCTTATCCTTATAAATGGCCAATATCTTCTTGAACCCAGAGAAGCAGAGGCCAGGCAAGGTTTGTGGTTCACATTAGCAGATTCTAATGACATGAGTTTACAATTATAGTCTAATAGTTCAGTGTAACAGTGACTCATGGCTTATTACTGTGGTGATAGGAATGTAAAGAGATCTCCTTTGAAAAAAAATCTATTTGGATAGTTCACATCCTTTCCTCCCTACTCATGAATTCCTTTGCCATTGACTGCTAGCTGCTAAAAATAGGATTCTTTTTGTGTATCTAAAGGAAAACCTAGAATCAGAGAGACAGTTGGAGGGGACCAAGGCCCTTCCATACAGAGCCTTCAGGAAATATTTGTAATGAAAGCCCTCTGAGAGTGCAGGAATGTTTTTAAAATATGGGAACAATCTAGGAAGATATTTTGGAAGGAAGAAGGAGAGGAATTAATGAATCACAGCAGCTCCCAGCTTTGGTATTTTGCACCACGGGGATGGGAAGATTCATCTCTTTATTAGGTACAGGACCAAGCTCCAGCTTTGTCTTGGAGAAGCTGTTCCACTTCAGCAGCAGCAGAGGAAGATCTAGGGAACAGCCCAGGATCAGCCCTCTGGGCTGATGAGGAACCAGGAGAGGAGACTTCCTAGGAGTCACTTGAAATTGTTCAAGTCCCTTGAGGACAGCAGCAGGGAAGGGGAACTTACATGAGTAAGGTATCTGCAAATGGATTATCAGCACTGCTCCTTCGAAAAAAGGAGAAAAAAACCCACATGGCACCTCACAAACTGAAGTGTGAAATCATGTAGCAGGGAAAGCTGTCACAGAGAATCAGAAATTGATTTAATAGACAAAAGTTGACTGCTGCATAATTTGTGCAGATTGCTGCTGGCTGAGAGAGAGAGAGAGAGAGAGATCCACAGCTCCAAAGGACTTAGAGCAGGCACCCCCTGGCAAAAGGTGCGGAAAGCAAAATTCCATCGCTGGCAATTGTGCGTGTACTGAACGCTTCCTCTTCTTCAGTAGGGAACAATTAAAATCGATGGCAGGATGCAAGGTAACAAAGGGAAATGACTGATCAATATGCATGTCTTGGAGCTGAAGACAAGCCTGTCTGCCGGGAGCAGCATGCTGATGAGGCGAGATTCCCAGAGAAAACCTGAAAAGCTTCTCCTGCTGCTCGGTGACACAGCTGAGCAGATGCCAGGTGCAGTGCCAGGAGAGGTGAAGGCACCAAGGAGGCTAAAGAATAACTGTTAGGAAAACCAGGAAATATTAATTTTAAGACTAAATAGCTTTAAGGTAAAAAATGTGATGCTTCTCTTGTTTGCCTTTCTGAATATATCAGAAGCCCTTTACTGATATTGATAAATTATGGTCTTTACATACCTGTGCAAGGTTTTAGAGATGCTGAGACGTTGACATTTTAAGGCCGATGTCCATTTTATTCCTCATCTCAAAGCACTTTAAATCTCATTTCCCTGTATATTTCACTGGGGGGGGAGAGTCTCTGCCAAGTGCTGCCAAAAATCAAACACTAAATCTTTCATGATTCAGTAGTTTTGAAGCACTCACCCAGATTTCCGAACACTTTTGAAAATACTGCTGTAAAGGGTCTGCCACGGATCTGGTGGGACAGGGAATGGCACGTGGACCTCCAGGTTTGCTTTCCCAGTTTTTCCCCTCTTGAGTGGTATTTATTTTCTGAGGGAACAGCCTGGCACATGAGCAGTTAAGCACCTCAGGACTCGCAGCTCATACATCTCTTTCTGCTGACACAGACAGAAGGTGAACACAGTTGAAGATTAGAGCCAGAAAAATGCTGCAAAAACTTTGTGAAAGTTCACTTCACCCTAACCCCACATTTGCCTGAACATACTTCCCATGAGTTCCTAACTGTGGCATCCTAAAGGGTGGATGAATACCCATTTTGTCACCTCATGACTTTGATTTCGTTGACAAACCAGGGAAGATTGGTAGCGTTGAGACAGCATGTTCTCCCTGGGCTTGGAGCAAGGGTTCTCCTCCTCCTGGTCCTGCACCATGTCACCTGCTGCCTCTTCCTCAGAGCCCTCCTGTTCCCTCAGCACAGGTGAAGGAGCAGCCATTCCCTTAGGAGCCACTGCACCTTTCCCTGAGGCTGGTTCCCAGCAGGCACACTGCTTTGCTCTTTCCCTGCGGGAATGCACGGAAGGGCTGAGAGCTCTACAAAATCTGTGCAGTCCAGGGAGAGTTTGGATGCTTGGCTGTTGAGGAAAGCCTGGCACGTTCCTCCCAGTGCCTCTGTGCTAACCAGCCCTGTGCCACCTGCCTCCTCACTGGGGGTTCTCTGTGTTTGCTGGGAAGGGGAGGCTTGAAAGCACGGGATGGAACAGCCGTGCTTTCCTTGGGCTCAGCCCCAGACACTTGGCATTGTCCCATTCTGGAGGGTGGTGGGAAGGCCAGAAATAGGAGGAGGAAAAATTTCCAAGCAACCTTTTGTAGAAAGACTTAGTTAATTGTTTCATGGCCAGTGCAGAAATGTTTGGTCCCTCCTTCCAGTCCAGCCCCACCGAAACCCAACGTAAGCAAGACTAGGAACTGGGGAAATGGGAATCAAAACTCCCTCCACTGGCTGCCAGGCAGAAGAAAATCTGGCTGCAGCTGCTGAAACCTCCACACTTTGAACTGCAGGGGTACATCCCATCCTTTTGTGGAAACCATCTTATGCAGCTGAGATAGAAGAAACCACTGCCCACTGGGCATGGGCAGCTCCAACCTCTGCCATGGCAGGAGTGGCTTTATCAGCAGGAATGGGAGGAGGGAAAGGCACTGCTAAGCCGGGCTCTGCTGTGGAACAGAAAATGCATTGTTTGTAAATCAGACTTTGGAACAGCTTAAGACTTAAACACACCTTCAGTTAATTAACCTTTTTGCAGAGCAGCACAGCCCCAGAGCTAATAAAGCAATATTCAGTCCCATGACTGCAGATTTTGCTAGAAAACAAACAAATTTTCCAGGGCTAGGTTTGATAGTGCTGATCAAGAAGTTGGGTTGGGTTCAAATTCATCTCAGAATTCTAGTGGGGATTCAAAAATGGTTGTAACACCTAGAGAAAATTAACTTTAGCAAAATATTTGTACACAGCACGTGTCGTAAAGCCCCAAATGGTCTGAGAGATGCTCTTTAATAAGCTCTATGAGTGTGTTTCCCAGCAGTGTGAACCTTGTGGGGTTTGGTTTTTATTGCCTTATTAAAATATGTCTCCAGGATGCTCAAACAACATTTTTGAGCCATTTTTTGTGCACAATTACACTTTCTTCCCTATGCTAATTTTATTCCTTAAATGTGCCCTCTGGACCAAGCAGTGCCTCCATCATGGTAACACAACTGTTTTCATGTCAGTGTTAA
The DNA here is from genome assembly GCF_001604755.1 of Lepidothrix coronata. Classification (NCBI taxonomy): domain Eukaryota; kingdom Metazoa; phylum Chordata; class Aves; order Passeriformes; family Pipridae; genus Lepidothrix; species Lepidothrix coronata. The sequence goes on along the minus strand of NW_016690331.1, from coordinate 1,663,817 downwards.
TGAAGGATGGAATTTGATCCTTTGAGGTCAATATTTGACCTCTCACCCTCCATCTCTGGGGCTGAGAAGACTCTGCAGTGGTTACTGAGTTTCACCAGGTGAACACTGTCCTCCAGTAAACGAGGAAATGGCACCAACATTCCTGCACCAAGGAGAAACTGAGTACTGGGAATATTTCTTTGGCACGAGAGGAATGAGAGCTGGAAAAGAGCTGCTGCAGCAGGACCCCCTGACCCCAGCAGGACCTCTGACTCAGAGCTGCACTCATGCTCAAATACAGGCAAGAGTCATTAACTTCTCCAAATGGAACAGGGCAGTGGTGTAAAGCCACACTGGAAGTGATGGGATGCCAGCATTTCCAGGAGTGGGATTCTCCCGGCAGGCTGCTCTTGCCAGCAGTTTCTATCTAGAATATATCCAGGGATGGTTTCCATATCGCTGTCCATATGTTCACTCATAGCAGCCATAGCAGAGACACGACTTCATGTGCTTTATAGGGAACGTGGTCCTGCAAGTGGATTAGTGCGTGGCCCCTCCTGTTGTGGAGAGCAGCTCGTCCCTGACCTCCAGGAATTCCTTCCAACCAACACTTCCGTGATTCAGTGATCCTTGGTCTTTTCCAGTAGCAGGGCCTTGGCCTGACAGCTGCTGGGTTTGTAAGTTATTTCCCTGGCTTGGACTGACTCCGAGCCAGAGGAAATAAAGCTGGCAGGATCCCCTGGATCTCTGCACTGCAATATGTCCCTGCCAGGGCCTCCAGAAAGGGTGCAGAGCAGGAGTTAATGGCCCAAAATCCCAGGGGAATCCTGGCTCCATCCCCTCCAGCCTCCTGGGTACCAGAACTGAAGCAGATCCAGGACAGTGACAGACACAGACCACAAAGCCAAAAACGCAGCCTGGAGAGGAACCACATGTACAATGAAGTACAATTCCTTGATAATTTTCCTCCTGGAATGACACAACTCTACCTCCCCCTGTCCCAGCACAGCCAAAACCTCCCTGTTATGGAGTTATTTAGCCAAAGTTGAAGTTATTTAGCCGAAACATGAAAAAAATACTTAACTATCCCGTATCATTCCTCACTTACACTTCATTTTGAGACCAAATTTTATTCTCTGATGCCCAAGAAGGAGATTCAGCCTGCTGGATTTTCATTCTTTATTTTAAAATGTTTTCACAAGTAGCAAAAGTTTGTTCCTTTGAGGAGAAAACCCACAGAATCATTGACTATTTTCAGAATGGCTATAAACATGGATGCTTTGCCACAGATTTGTATCAGAATAAAAAGTAATATAAATATATAAGTCTGTATATAAAAATAAATGATTTGGTACTAACAGATCCAACTAGGACAATTTCAATGGGGGACAAAGTAGGGAAAAAAGTAACATCACAATTTTATAAATCCCTTTCTTAAAGGCGTTCAAAAATTTTGACCTTCCACTGAGCATGAAAGAGGGAAGAAGAACCCCAATTGCCACAATGTCTACATTTTGTATCATTCATGTCACACTTGAAGTTATCATGACAAGGCTGATACGAAAGTGTCAGAAGTGCATAAACTCTGGGGTTTACATAGAAGAGGACCCATATTTAAAGAATATTTTCTGGTTTAGGGCTGTTACCTCACTTTACTCCAAAATGATTATTTTAGCCAGTAAGACAAATTTTAACTGCTTGAAATAAAGCAACAGTCCCACAGCAATAAGACTTGTCTGGTGTCTGAGCCAGGCAGAAAAAAAGGGCCAGGGCACCACGAGTAGGGTGGTAACAAGATCCCAACATCTTCCACCATTAACTGGAATATGGCATTTACCTACTGGAATTCAGAAGGTTTAGAAATTCAGCTCCTATTTTTGCTTTTATCTTCCAGAACCAACATTTTTCCTGTCAGGTGATCACCAGATCATCTATTACCAACGTCATTATGTTTCCTGCTGTTATTTTTCACTCATTTGCAACACGCCAGGTCCCAAACCACCCACCAGGACTCAGGCAGGAGACACCACACCGCGTTCAAGCTGCCAAAATTCTCGCTGCTTTTGGTACAGCCTCCCCAAAAGAGGGTGCAGGGGGCAGAGGAAGAGAACTCACTCCTGTTTTCTGCATCCCGGACAAGGGGTCAGTGCCCAGCTGGCCCATCCCGGCCGTCTCTCCCCAGTCCCACCCCGCAGATCCCTCTCCGGGAGCCAGCACGGGCCATGGCCTCCCTCTAGCGTCCACAGCTCCTCTGCCTCAGCTCCTCCCCAAACCAGCCACCAGAGCCCTTCCAGCTCTCCAGGCAAGCGGGATCTGGTTTGGCCCTGCGAGTAATGACCCATAATTGATGTTTATAGGCACTCCAGAGTATGAGAATTCACCGAGCCCCCGGAGCGCCCGGGGATCAAGCAGCCTCCTGAAACTCTCCTACAATTAACATTTAACGATTATGCAGAAAGCCCGAGGCAAGCAGCTGTCTCCACTTCTGCAGGAGAGGCCCGAGGGCAACAGGACATGAAGACAAACTATTTAGAACCCCCCTCATCAGCTTAACTTTCCTCCTTCAGTGCCCGCAGACTTCTCACTTGTTCCAGCAAGACAGAAAGGTGCAAATGTCACCTTGGCACGATGGCAGCAGTTATTTTTGCAGGAAAAAACATCCAGCTCGTGGGTTTTATCTAAAAATGGTTCCTGATGCCAATGTGATGTGCATGAAGGAGCTTCCCCGAGCTCAGGTCAAGGGCTGCTGCTGCCAGCCAGGAGGAACCAGCAGCAGCATCCCTGGTGAAAGGATAATTCACTGACAGGGTGGGTGGGGGAGAAGCAGGGGCACGTTTCTGTCTGTGCCTCAGCCCCAGTAATGCTTTAAAACAAATCTAAAATTAAAAAAACCCTAAAAATTACACTCAGATGTAACCTTAAAAATGTAAACTAGTAAAACATTAAGCTGTAAAATCAACATGAGTCAGTGGCTGAAGTAATGAACAAAGGGGCAGAGTTCAAGCAACTGCAGATACATAAGCAAAATTCCTCTCTTCCCCAATTTAAAAAGTAAATATTTACTGTAAATCTGTTTAATATACCGTGGCTTTAAAACACTCATTTGGGCAGAACTCCTGACCCCCACCCAGGAGCACTGATGAGATCTACCAGTCATTGTGCAGGATTCAAGGCCAAGTCTAACAAGAACAGTCTCAACATTGCTCCAAGCCTTAGTCACAGAAACACAGTAATTATTGTGGCAGTTAATTAAAATAGGCTCTTTCTGTTAATGTAACATTTGCCTTTATATTTTAAACAGCCCAATTTTCAATTTAATACACTATTCAATATTTATCCCTGTGCCTTTGAGGCATCCCAAAAGCTGCTGGGTTTTGGAAGGCTTTTAAAGGTGAAAGAATTTAAGATCTGGACCCACTGAGGTGCACAGCTTGGTTCCTGGTCAAGTCAATGAGCAGCAGCAGCCCCTGCTTTGTGTAGTAAGGACTGTCACTGAAAATATGTATTTTAAGACTGAAGGCTCTACTGTAAAGATTTAATAATATCTAGGAATATTAAATGTTGGTATAAGATCACAGAATTAAATGTGACCTGAACAGAGACAGACATGACCAATATGGTACAATCCCACCAACCCCAGATTTTACTGTAGCTTTTAAAACAATAGGAAATGCTTGTTTGACAAAGCCTGCAGTTTGAGGCACTGAGGCCTTGCTCATGCTGACAACAGAGCCTTCCTGTATCAGACACTCGGTCTTTAAATGTGTATTTCCAGTATTTTCAGTGAAAGTGCTGACTGCACAAATGCTGGATGCTGCTGCTCACTGACTTAACCCAGAACACCCCCCGAGTTGCTCTAGTTCCCCTCAGAGTTATGAAGAAGTGCTAGAGAAAGTTCTTTGTTCCCAAGCACGGATTGCAAGTATCCAGGTTCTGAAGTGGTGGAAGACCCTGTGTGAACGACCCCCCCCAGTCCAAAGGCACATCCAGGGCAGGTTACAAGAGCACCCAGCTCTCGGGACTTTGCCTTATGGCAACATGAGGGATTTTGCCAGTCTCGTCCAGAACCATTTTTTGGTGCAAGGGTTGGTGTAATCACAGATGGTGATGAACCGTAAGATACTTGGAAACTCGTTCTTCATGGATTTGTACTTGACCGGGATCAGCCGTTTGCTACGAGCACCTGGAAGACAGGTCACACAGGCAGAGGTTACACACAGCCACAGCTGGACCCAAATCCATTTCCTCCCCACCACGGCACACACATCACCAGATCCAGGTTTGCTCCTGATTATGCTCTCATTACACTGCAACCAGCTCTCACCCTGCAGAGCAAGTTTCAAATCCTGATTTGCTCAGGTTGCAGATGTTTCCCAGCCAAGGGGCTGCGAGGAATCCCCCTGCTAACATGAACTGCTGGTTTGGAGGCACCAAGAGATGAGAACCATTCCCTGTGCCTGCTGCTGCTTAAAAGGAGCAGATCTTGTGCAGAGGAACTCCTCCCCTTGTAGTTCTCCACAGGACTCCTGCCATCACTTGCACTGTGCTGCTCAGTGCAACTGATGTCACTGAGACCTGGATAAGGCAAATAACCAATATTTCACAACTGCAGCAGATGCTGGAGTGATCCATGGAGCTCCCAGAACCTGCCACCAAACCCTTCTGTGCATTAGTTACACCCTGCACAAACAGGTGAATCTGTGAGTTCTCCAGTTCTACAGTTCTGTGTGTAAAATGTATTTACACACATTTTTACTGACAGAGTCATTCTATTCAGATGGAACTTCTCCTGTTCTAATGGAAGGTGTGATGCCCACAAGAAACTGGTGAAGAACTAAAAGGACTTTGCTACAAATCTTGATGACTGGGGGCTGATGCAACATGCTGGGGATGTTCAGTGGATTACTGCCATCATAGGAAATTGTTGTGTCAAGGAAGATGCAGCTAATTCCCAGCTCTGCCACTGGCTTCCAGTCTAACCCCTGGCATGTCATTTATAATACCATGTCAGATGCCTTATCTAGAAAAGAGACTTGAGGTGCAGACACTCCTCCTGATATTAGATATCCTCCATACTATTAGGCTGGGCTGCACTTACTTCCCAGCAACATAAACAAGTGTAGAATAACTAGAGGTTAGAGAAGAGCAATCAGAACAAACCTGACAGAAGTAAATTGGTGGCTTTTCAATTCAGAACAAAATATACAAAAAATTTTCCAACCTAAATTGAACACTCATTCCATATTTTATTTAACCTATCCGCAACACTCAAAGATCTCTACAAAAATCATAGAATCATGGAATGGTTTGGGTTGCGAGAGAGCTTAAAGATCATCTAGTTCCACCTCCCCTAGATCACACCTTCCACTAGACCAAGTTGCTCAGAGCCCCATCCAGTCTGGCCTTGAAATCTGCACGTCCATTACCTGACACCCTATTTCCAGCATTTACTCACACCCTAAATTTACTCAAATGCTTTTCTCTTTAGTAGCGAATTTCCCTGTATGGTCTCAAAGCCCTTCACAGGCCTGACATGCGGCTCTGACATCTCCAGAGCAGGCAGCATTATCCCACTGACAGCTGGAGCACTGCAGCACAGGCAGCTCCTCGCTCACAGTCACGTGGAAGGTCAACAGCAGGGCAAGGGACCGAGCCCAGGTCCCTGCCTGCACAACCAAAGTATGAAGCCAGTTAGTTCCAATGGTACAGAGCCCACTGACCTCAGATGCTTCAGGTGCCACTGCACTGAAAATAATAATGTGCAATGGTAAATGGGAGTATTTGTGATACCTTACCTGGGGAAAGACTAAGAGCAAATTTGGTCTGGAAATCACATTCATCGCTTTCCAGGTAATCATCTGAAATGACAACCACCATCCTCCGACACCTGGAGATGAAGAGTCAGGGGAAAAAATGATAAAATGTCAGAGGAGATGGTTCTCGATCTCATGGATAGAAGCACGTACTGCTCTGAATTGCTGTGGTGGAGAAGGACCTGGCAGCTGTGTTCCAGCAGGAATTAGCTGCAGAGCAGGAACGACTGACAGACAGATAGCGACGTTACACACAAAAACCTGATTACAGGTAACATTCATATACCAAAAAAAGAGGAAACAGCAAAGTCCAGATTGTCTGTGAAACCTTCATGTGACCCTCTGTCTATATATGACAAATAAGGCCAAGAAAAGCGATCAAACATAAGCAGCATCACTAAGCAGCACCCTCCCTCGTGAACACAATGTATCAACATGTTGGGGAATGCTCCAGTCTTGAGCCAAGAGCATAAAACAAACCCCATAAAGACATTCTTGTGGATTTTTGCTGTTTCACTGGCACCACACCGCAGACATCAGGGTAAACTGACTGTAATGTTCCATTACACCCAGCTGGCCCCACCAGCCACGGCTCACTTACCTCCTCTCTATAAGTTCTCCACTGATGGACCACACACAGGTTCCTGGCAAGACATCCCGATCAAACACACAGAGCTTCAGTTTGAACTCTGTTTGCTCCAGCTCCCTGATCATCTCCTGGACAAACTGCAGGTCTTTCTGACAGTAGCAGATGAAGGCATCAAATATCTCTGTTCCGCTCCCTGAAACCATTAAAAATGTAGCTGTCATCTCCTGCTAGAAATGAAGTTCACTCCTCTAGTGAGCTTTCACGAGCTCCCACAGACTTTGACTCGGAATCACGAGCTCTGACAGACAAGCTCTGGCCAAACTTGTGAAGGTAATTTAACATTTTATTAGACCAGCTGCCCTTCAGCCCAGACTCCTGTCCCTAACAGGGCTGGCAGGAGGTAAACCACGTCTGTGCCCCGACTGCTTCCACCAGCCAGGCTGTTCACACACACCCACACTGGCTGGCAGTGCTCAGGGAAGGGCATCTGAGATGCAGACGGGCAAAATCTGTGGAGGTAATAACATCCAGCCACAGGGAGACAAACGGGAGAGAGTCTGTGAAGAGTTGGAGGGAGCAGAATACCCCAGAGGATGCAACTCAGAGCCCCAGCGCTCTGGGATTTCACTGGGGGTTAGACATCTAAAATATCCTCGTGGCTCCAGGTCCTCGTTCTCTAGTTCAGCTCACAGAGATCCAAACTTCCCAGCCAAAACCTTCCTGCAGGCCCTTCATCCAGCAATGTCCTGTCATACTCTGTCCATGGAGCTAACGGGTCAATCTTGAAATCTGGAACCTGCCACTTTTATGGCTAAGATGTCAGACCTGGGTACCTGAAGTCGTATCCTAAGTAAATGGGCCTGTTTTCCAATTACACTAATGGCTGGCAGCTCTTGTTTATTTAGCAGTTATCCAAATAGTAAACTGCTGCATTTTAAGGGCAATGTCTCTCATAATTAAGCACCTTAATACTGCTGGATATCTTCCCACCATGTTATTTTTTTTTTCCCATATCAATGTCACTACAGATATCTTCAATTTTTTATGCCAGTTAAAGCCTATCACAGTGAAAAAATAGGTCAGAGACTCTAAAAGCTGCTGAGGAAAGTATCAACCCGGCAGGCAGATCCAGCCCAAGATGCATCCAGTGAAGCAGAAGGGGAATGTCTGCCAGGTCAGTCGAACTGAGGGTGCTGCTGGAGGGGCACAACGCTAACCTGGGGGTCACATCAGCCAAAGCTGCCGTGTACAAACACCAGCACATTGGTCTGTGGACATTTGGGGAGGGTTAGTGATGTCCCCACCCCAAAGGGGGTCAGGCTGGCCAGCACACACACGTGTGCACACACATGGCTGCACACGCAGGGCTGCACGTGGTGGCACATGCACGTGGCTGCCCAGGCAGAGCTGCACACACAGCCCAGCAACACACACACACACAGAGAACTGTATTTCCTCTCTCTGCCCACTTCACAGCCAGCTCTACTTCAAACCCGCTTCCTTTTCACTCAAGGTGGTTCCACCTGCCAAAGGCAGAGCAGGGAAATCAGCTCTGACGTTCCTCCCCCTGGACTCCAACCCCCTGAGCTTTCAGCGGCTGCTCTGCACCAGGCTGGGCTAAGGGACATGTTTCTGGGAAGTTTCCTCCCTATACATGTCCAGTGTCTCTGTGCCAGCCTGTTCCCAGGTATGGCATTCCCCAGGGTTGCTTTTCCTCTCTGCTCTAGGAAACAGAAAAAATGAAAATGCCCCGTGACTATCAGGCAAAGCATTCCGGCCTGGGTTATTAAAAGTCACAGGAGGAATGAAAGCAAACAGGTTCTCTGCACTTCTCAAGGGGATCTGCTACAGCTGAAGGCCATTCCCACACGAGGCATGAGGCCTTCCAGCAATGGAACCACGGGCACTTACCGTACGGATCATCCCTGATGGTGATGCCCATCAGCTCCGAGGTCTTTGGCACGCTGCTGTCTACTGCTGGCACTTGAAGAGGCTGGTTGGCCTGCTCCTGCTTCCTCTGCAAGTACTTCCTGCAGTCCTCCTCTGCAAAAACACAGAACCAAGGCAAGAGGCTCCTGTGATGTGGGGTTACACTGCTGGTGTTCATTAAAAAAGGAATAGCTATTTCATGGATCAGGGATATTAGAGGGAAACCCCCTGTCTGGTTTTTTGGTACGTAGAATTTCTCTCACCCCTTTCTGAACCTCTTGATGATGCCTCCACTACCTCCTCTAGCAATTAATTCCTGAAGCTCACTCTTGCTGTTTAAAGAAATAGTTCCTTTTACTTGTTTTAAACCAATCTCCTATTACCCTTGGTTCTAGTGTATCCCAGTACACCTTTAACAGCAGGCATCGGGCACAGAGCAGCTCCCAAATCTGCTGTCTGCTCTCATTGTTCTGCATTTTGGAGAATGTAAAAATCACAAAATAGTTGGGGAGGATTCTCAATTAAAAGTCTTCACAGTGTCAATGTCTTTTCCCAAATAACAGATCACAGGACAAGACGAAATGGCCTCAAATTGTGCCAGGG
>NW_016690331.1:1536404-1652444 GCF_001604755.1 Lepidothrix coronata | reverse complement strand
GGTTTAGAGGTGGGGTGGCCTTGGCAGTGCTGGGTTAATGGTTGGGCTCAATCATCTTGGAGCTCTTTTCCAACCTCTTTAGCAACTCTCTGCAGAAACACAGGAGCTGATTCACACCCCTGGCCTTTGTCAGCCACGACAACTGCAGGTGGCAATGAGTATCTACACTCACCACACACAGGAGGACACTAAAATTTTAAGGAACCCTTTAAACAGCTTTTATGTTGTGCAACACCTACAGGGGATCCTCTTATCCAAGGCAGAGTGGGTATGTACCCCACTTTGGGGTAACTGAAGGGCAAAGCCCTGTCACAGTCGCTGCTGTGAACTTCCCAATCAGGACAGTGAGGGACACAGATCTACTATGAACAGACTTGGTTTAAAAATAAATGATAAACCTAAATGTTAAATCTTTGGAGAAGCAAAAAGAAACCCTGCAGGCTCTTCTACTCTGCAATTACAGAAGAACTGAAAGTAAAAGGAGATTTGAAACCAGGAATTAAGAAAAAGATAAAACTCTCTAGAGCCTTTGCCTTTGCTTAAGATTAAAACAAAAACCTCAATAAGTATTAATCAGGAAACTCCTGATCACTCAGAGGGTTTGGCTGGCACAGTTGCAGAGCTCCTTGTGCAACAGCAGAGTAGAGGATCCCTGATCAGCATGAGCAGGTCTGCAGGAGGCCCATCCTGAGGCTCCATCCCCTGCTTCTGTCTCAGCTTTGCGTCTTGTGACTGGATTATCTCCACTCTAATAAGGCTCAGATCTGATCAGGGCTTTTCCTGAGGCTGAGGCATTCCCAATCTGCCTTTCTCCTCCCCTCTGCCTCCCCAGTCCTGCAGGGGGAAGAACCAGCCACACTCCTTACCAGCCAGAAGGTTCAGATTTCAGGTCTTCCCTCACTAAACTCAAATTCAGGCCCCACCTGAGGCCTGTCAGGTAAGTCAGTGTCTTTGAAATCATGATTGAAGCCACTCTGAATTTGCCAATGGGTTCAGCAATCATAGGTTTATTTTAAGTGCAAACTGGGGGCTCTGTGGCACTGCAGCTACCAAGAGGTCCCATGAGGCTGTAGGGACAAAAGGCATTCACTGATTTGGGATGGATCAGGTCCCGAGCTGGAAACAGCACCTGATTGTACATATTAATGAGAGTGAACAGAGATCAGGGATGACTTTGGGACTGTAAAGATAAGGGATGCTACACAACAAAACCAAGTAGCAAGAAACTCCTCCAAGCTAAGCTGTCCCACTCCACCCAGTACCTAACCAGGCTTTACATTTGAACACTCAAAGAAAAGCCTGAGGTATTGGAACGAAAGAATAAAAACATGAAACCTAAAGAGCAAAATGAGTAGCATGATGAGGAGACAGAGAAAACAGACCAAGTAACTGTCAGTCAGGAAAGCAGCACTTTTATAACAGGTCAGGGCAGAAATAAAAATCATTGAGTTTCAGCAGGAAAGAGCCCAAACCTTTCGAAGCAAAGAGCTTCAGGCGCCTAAAGATGACTGTACAGTGAAATAAGCTGCTGAGGAAGATCACAGTTAGGGCAGAGCTGCTGGGACATCAACACTGATGTCTTCTGATCCTGAGCTGGACCCCACTACAGGAGTGCCAACCGTGCACACAAAGATGCCCCTGGCATCAGGAAATACCGTGCACAAGAGCACACGAAACTGTCCATTTCCTTTCCTCTTATGAGTAAATACCTCCAACTTCTGCAAGAGCTCTGAGCACCAGCACAAGGTCACAGGCCCTCATTGCAGCCCTCACCCAAAATGACAGCAGAGAGGAACAGCCAATTGGTCAGACTGAGGGTCCATCTGCCTCAAGCACCATCCTATCTCAAGCACTGCACAAAACCAGATGTCTAGGGGGGAGCATAAGAATAAAATAAGCTTACAGAGATATTTCCCTAAAATAATTCATCTTTTAGGTATAATCTACAATGTATTTATTATAACCTATCTTTTGGACGATTTAGAGGGAAGGAATTTCCTGAGCCAGAGACAGGATTTTTGTGTTGAACAGCCCTTAGTGGGTCTTTTTCCCAATAATTTATCTGTCTCCTCTTATCAGTGTGACCTAACTCTGGGCAAAACCTGTGACTTTCCTGCACCCCAGGTTCCTCCCACTCCTTCTGCTGAAGTCTATTCTGGCTCTGGCAAAGCCTATCTACCACAGTTCCTTCCACTGGGCCAAATCCTGAGCTCAGGGCCAGAGCCACCCTGGGTGATCTCAACGTTTTTGTGAAGCCCCAGCTCTCTTGCACAGCTGGAAGCCTCCCCTAATTTGTTAGGAAACTCTGATCAGAGGATCACAAAGCACACTGATGCTTTTGTCTTTCCCAAAACCTGGTCTTTAGACTGTGTTCTTAAGTAGGAAGAATCACAGGAGCAAAGGGAAGTCCTCCACCACTTCTTGGTCAGGCTCTCTACAGTGATGGATTTCTACATCTTCCTTTATCTCTGTGAGTAACAGGAAGTGAGATTTATTACTTCCTCATCATTAACCCAGTAAATGCTATTGTACAACACAGGAGTCTCTGGCTTTGGAAGTCCTTTGGCAAAAAAATTCTCCTTCTGATAACAGCTGGCTTCCCTCCAAATTTCTCTGATTGCAAAGAGTACGAAGAGCCCATAAAGAAAAGGTTATCAAAACAGCACAAGGGCCTTATACTTCTCACTGACCCGCCCCAATTTTTTCAGTTTGCATGGAAACTTTCCCCCGACATCATCCAGTTCCACACATCCCTCACCTCCCCCAGTAAATATCTTCCTATCACACTATATCCACACATTATAATTTTCACACTGTCTGGTGTCAGTGCAAGCTGTCTCCTGGCTGACCTGGCCCAAAGCATCCTTTGACACACAGAAACTTTATTACTGAAGGTTTGGGAAAAGACGGGGCTTCAGGTCCCTTTGCACTTATCTCCTGGAAACTACATGAGGCTCCTGTGAATCCCAGAATGGTTTGGGTTGGAAGGGCTCTTAAAGATCATCTCATTCCAAGCCCTCTGCTGTGGGCAGGGACACCTTCCACAACCCCAGGTTGCTCAGAGCCTCATCCAATGTGGCCTTGAACACTTCCAGGGATGGGGCATCACAGCTTCTCTGGGCAACTCTGTGTGCCAGGGCCTCATGACCCACACAGGGAAGAATTTCTTCCTAATATTTAATCTAATATCCTAATATCTAATCTAAATCTCTTCTGTTTTAGTTTAAAACCATTCTCCCTTATCCTATCACTATCCATCCATGCAAGAAGTCCCTCTCTCCTCCTCTTTTTTATAAGCCCCCTCTAGGTACTGGAAGGGGCTCTAAGGTCTCCCTGAAGGCTGAATATCCCCAGCTCCCATCCTGTCTCCATAGCCGAGATGGTCCAGCCCTCGGAGCATCCCCGCGGCCCTCGTGAAAACACCGAGGATGTCACTCCACAGCCTGGAAAGGGCTTTTCTTTAAAAATCGCGTGAATTGAGTGAAATTTGTTTCTTAACATCACCTCCCCGGTCAGAGCAGCAAAGAAAGACCGGCAGGAACAGCAAAGACCGGCAGGAGCAGCATCCCCTCCCTACGAGCCATCACGGAAGCAGCACCGGGGGCAGGCTCGGTCCCACTGCCCCACCAGCGCCGGGATTCCCGGGGCCGTCCCGGTCTGTCTCGCTCTCCCCGTCCCCTCCCCGGCGCTCTCCCGTCCCGGGCTCCTCACCCACGCTGCCGGACAGGTCCATCAGCACATCATCGCGACCCAAGCGCCGCAGCACGTCCAGGAGCTGCCCCACGGTGGCACCGCCGGGGCAGCGCCCCGGCCACTCCTCCAGCAGCGCGGCCGTGGGGTCGGGCAGCCCCTCCAGCCGCCGGATCTCCAGGAAGCCGCATCCCAGCGCCTCCGCCAGCGCCGTCCAGTCGGCGGCCGCGGCCGCCCGCGGGTTGAGGTAGAGCCCGAGGCGGCGGCGGACGCCGTAGTTGAGCGCTACCAGGGGCACGGCGTGCAGGTCCAGCGGGACGGGGCTGGAGCCGGGCTCGGAGCCGGGCCCGGGCTCCGCCGGGGCCTTGGCCATGGCCGTGCCGCTCCCCGAACTTCCCCTTCCCGGCACTTTCGCTTCCCGGCTCGCCCCGCCTCCCTCCTCCCGCCCCCGCCGGGCTCTGCCCGCCCGCCCTCGGGGTGCGCGGCCGGGACGGGGCTTGGGGCAGAAAGGAGGGGGGAAGCGAGACTGCTGAGCCCTGTGCTCGGCACTGGCGAGGCCACACTCCCAGCCCTGTGTCCAGTTCAATTCGGGAAGGACCCTCAGGTGCTGGAGCAGGTCCAGAGAAGGGCATCGAAGCTGGGGAAGGGTCTGGAGCAGGCTGGGGGAAGAGTGCCTGGGAAGCTACCCAGTGGGAAAAGACCTGGGAGTGCTGGTTAACAGTAACTGAACATGAGCCAGGTGTGCCCAGGTGGGCAAGACAGCCAATGACATCCATTGGCTTGTATCAGGAACATCCATTGGGCAAGACAGCCAATGACATCCATTGGCTTGTATCAGGAACACTGTGGCCAGCAGGACCAGGGAAGTGATTCTGCCCCTGTACTCAGCACTGGTGAGGCACCTCCAGTACTGTGTGCACTTCTGGGCCCCTCACAAGAAGAAAGACATTAAGGTGCTAGAGCAGGTCCAGAGACAGGAAAGGAGCTGGTAGAGGGTCTTGAGCACAAATCCTATGAGGAGAGGCTGAGGGAGCTGGGGTTGTTTAGCTTGGAGAAGAAGAGGCTCAGGAGATACCTTCTCGCTCTCTACAACTCCCTGACAGGAGACTGTAGCCTGGTGGGGGTCGGACTCTTCTCCCAGGCAAATAGTGACAGGACAAGAGGCCCAATGGATCCCTAGTGGTAATAAATCCAGAGCCACGTCCCATCTTTGGGGGTCAAAGTGGGGAGGACCTGGGCTGCCCCTCAGGTGACAGTGCTCCACGACAGCACAAATACTGCCATCTCCAAATTCTCAAACTCTTCCAGCAAGTAAAACATTCTGCACAAAAATAAAATTATAAAAATAAAATTATGTAAAAATGGCCTGGGAACCATTTTAAACTGTTTTGACACCAAGTACAAAGCACAGTTCTTGGCTGTGAACTGAACACTTTCCAGCTTCCAGACTGGCACCAAAAGCAACAGGGTGCTGCGAAGACTTCAGGGAAGTTTTCAAGAGGAACATACTGATTCTCCAAAGTATTGCAGAAGACACAGTAAAAGAACATCCTCTGTCTATGGATCTCTGTGGAAATGAGGAAAATAAAATATTCTGCTAGCAAAACTTTTAATTGCACAACAATTTGTTGTTTTAAAGCTTAAAAACATGAAAAATTAGCATAAGAAGGTTCAGTTCTGACTGAAAACCTGCCACATAAACCATCATCTCCAGTTTGTAAGAAGAGGTGCTGATAGACAACCTCCAAATACCCACATCCAGAGGGTGTCCCAGGGGACACTGGACAGCAGATTCCGAGTAACTTTACTGTGGCCAGACCCATATCATAGGTTCTTCAAGGACATTAACCATTATCCAGGCATCCTGAGCAGCGAAACCTCCAGCTGAGTGCTCCTCCAGCCTTCAGCAAACATCTTTCTTGCGAGAGAAGTAAAAATCTATCCCTCTGTCCTTGTGCTGCGCTGGCACCTGTGCAGGTCCCCTCCTGCCCCTGGGGTGGGGACTCCCTCCCTGTGGCAAATGAAACATGAACAGGGAGAGATTTACTGATGTTTCAGAGTGAATCTGGTCCCAAAGCAGTGCTAAAATGCAGGAAAGCGTGGACAGGGCACTTCTGCTCCCCAGGTCCACTACAAAGGCAGGAAGGCCCAACAGGCACAGTTCTAGGTTTGGATTTAGGAAACCAGGGTTTCTGGTAAGGTGAGCTGGAAAAGCTGATCAAAATGGAACTCTTGCCTGGCAGAGGAGCTTTTTGACTTCCAGTTTCGTCACTGCCTGAAACCAGTGTCTCACCAAGGAGCTACTTCACAGAGTCCCTTCTCTGATCCCAGAAGGTCAGTAATCCAGGCCCTCCAACAGCACGGCCGAAGCAGAAGGCTTTGCTTCCACTAAACTTTCCACTCTTGGCAAAGGAATCTGGCCTGAAAAATTTGGTACTGCACCTTGGGATTAAAACCTGAAACGGAGATATGCTTCATTCTTCATTGAACGTAGTATGACATCTAAATTTGAGCCTCCACAAAGTATCCTCACCTGGGAGGAGGCAGGGACGGTGCAGAGGGGGAAGGCAAAATGCTGAAAACTCTTTGTAATACACAAGAATTGGTTACATCCATTTCTTTCCACACCCAACTCCTCCAAGAGCAGCAGCCCAGGCAGCAGATACAAGCCTTGACATGCTACAGGATCAGCATCTCAATCTGTCCCTGCTCTAAAGGGGAGATACACCCAAAAAGCAAAGTGCAAGAGCCAGTCCCCATAGTTACAGGTCTTCTGACTCTAGTTTGGGTTCACTCAAGCATGGCAGGAAGTTGGTTGTTTTTCCACCTCCTGAACACAGAGGACAGTGAGTTGGCTCCTTTCTGTCCACCTACATCAGGGGGTGGTCAGGCTATGCAGGCCTTGGAGATTCCCCATCCCTCCCTGCTGGCCAGTGGGGATGCCAGGAAGGATGCTCTGAAGGACATGCTCTGGCTAAGCCCTGCTGACTATACAAGGCTGATGGGATAGAGAAGCAGCTAAAATTTACATCATTCACCACAGCAGGTAGGACAGACAGAGCTAAATAACCCTGGCTGCAGAGTCCCTGTGCAGAGCTGGACCACTGCTGTGAGGTAACATGACTTTGCATTAAAGCCATTTTTCCCTTTATACCTGAGAGAGAAGAACAGAACTCACAGACACTCCTACAGACACAGACCAGCCCCCCTGGAGCCCTCCCACCCCATCCCAACCTTCCCAGTACTCACAGGCCTCTGGCTGATGTATCGGCTCCACTCTGGGGCTGTCACAACTGGCTGTGGGTAGGTCTCACCTAGAGTTACTCCTGCCTGGGAGAGAGCAGCACTACTCAGTGCCCAAGGGCTGTGGATATCTGCTCCCTTTATGCCCTGTAGCTCTGGGACCCACAGCCGGACGTAATCCCCCTGCAAACAGAACACACGGGACAGGATCCACTCAGTAACAACCTCCAAGTGCTTCCCTCCAAGTGCTTCATGTTTCTCAACAGGAAAGAGAGAAGCTGGATTTCCAGGTAGAGAAGCTGGTGTAGTACAGCATCAGTTAATTCTGACAACCCTTAGCCCCTCCTGCATTAGTGCCTAAAGAGAGACTTGGATGCTGGAGTTCTCCCAGGATCACTCTGCAGGCAGAGGAGGGAGACAGAGGTGCATTTTTGGTACTGTTCACCTGTCCTGTTTAGGACATCCTGTGATGAAGTCACTCTCAAAAAGTTTCCAGTGACTGAAGGAAATTAGGATGACTAGCTCAGCTGCACATTCTTGTGTTCCTGAATCTCTCCTATTAACTCTACTTCTGTGTCTCTTCATAGGACTAGTTTCAGATTTCTTGTCAAATCCTGCCAGCTACAGTGCTGACAGGCAATAGTACAGCCTGCCAAGAAGCTAAGGAATAGTGGTGGGAGCAGGTAATCCAGTTTGTGAGCAATTTATCTGCTCCCACCACTTAGAGAGTCAGAGGAGTCACAGGTTTAATCTACTCTCCAGGACCTCCCAAGGAGCAGCTCTGTCCCTCTGGTCCTTCCTGAGTTCTCCAAGAAGCTGCTCTGTGCTCAAGGAAACGTCTGTGTGAGGCACTGATGGGATGTGGCTGTGACCCAGAAGAAATGGTGATGAAACACTGAACACACAGACCAGGGCAGGGAGGGTGTGTGAAGCACCAGCCTCCCTGGGGACAGCAGCAGATTGTCAGCATCACATCTTCCTGTGCACGACGAGGAACCTGCCTGGCTGTTGGCAAGGAGACACAGAACTGCTTCTGCAGCAGTAGCCACACAGCGGATTGATCTCCTCTGCTCCCTGAAAATACCACCTGTCCTTCACTGCACTGCCCATTGTAAAACAGCCAAACAAGACTTACATTCCCATCATAATCCAGGCCTTGTTTAATCACGTTAAACTTCCTGTTGTCCCGTGGGTCGTTGCCAATGCCAGCGCTGTATAACCAGTTGCCATAATTGCTACAAACATCATAATCCACCTTGAGAACACAGGGAGAAAACAGTGAGAAGAGCTGGGCTGGCCCTCAGTGAGTCTTCTCTCCCCGTCCACCCCTTAGCTCAAGGGAAAAATTCCTTGAATGGCAATCACTCTGGGGTGGTCAGAGCCCTCTCAAGTTGTAGGTACAGACATCTGGCTGCTTTTTACACCTGGGATCAGCTTCCCAGGTCTCTTCACTTCATGGTCCTTAAGTCAGTGAGATCTATAAAAGTCTAACCAAAATCTTTTTCTCAATTTCCCTTTTTCAAAGAAAATCCTTCTCTTTCTGCCCTCATCTGGCAGACTTCACAACAACAAGCCCTAGATTTTGTGTGCTCGTATTCCGAAACAGCAGCAGCCCAGAACATTTCAAATATGAGAGAAAATCCTTCCTGACCAGTTACCCAGACACCACAGACTGACAGAATCATGACAGTGTGTATAAAGATACAAATAATGCAAACACTGCAGTTTTCTCCCACTTTTCTCTCATCATTTCTCATCTAAGCAAATAAAAAGCTCTCAAGGATGCTCCTGTAAAATGAAACAAGGCTTCTGGAACTGGCACAAATGAGAGCATAACATAGTCCAATCCAAGGGCTCTTCAGCTGGGCAGCATGGCTTAAATCCAACACCAAGAGCTTTCCAGCTGTAGGACAATTCCAACCCAGCTCAGGAAGGGAATGGAAGTGATAGCAAAGAGGGTGTGGGATCTCTGTGCATTCCTAGGAGGGGTGTCTGTGGTGCAAAAGCAGCAGCTGTGGCAAAAAGAGCTGGCTCAGTGCTGTTCTCCCTTTACTGCAGTCACAGCAACAACCAGTCCACACAGGGATTGTTCCAAAAATCCCAGCCACTCCTTAAAGTGAGGAGCTCAATGCACCTGGATGGCAGAAGGCACAGGAAACGGGTTCTGCCAAATTCCCCTTTCTCTGCAGAGACTCTGAATGCCGGGGTCAGGGTGATCAGCAGCCAGCTTTGCTCCCTGTGCTCCAGGCTTCCCCTTCCCAGCAGCACTTCCTCCAGCCCGTGAGATGAAGGGAAGAAAGATGCTATGGGAGGCCTGATAGTGTGATTAACATGCAGGAAAGCCTGTGTGGGAGGTAAGGGCAAATCCAAGGGGGACTGGAGGAGGCAGGCTCATTTCCCCCTCAGCCTTGCCCCTTCCTGGCATTCTCTTCTGTTTGTTTCTCTGCCTTTCCTTGGGGCCTGACCCTGGGAATGAAATCAGTGAAGTCAGAGCTGAGATATTCTCTGTCCAGGACACAAGAGGTCTCTGGCCTTTCCCCTGGCTTCAGTGGGTTGCAGAGAGCTCGTGCCTCAGTCTCCCTGCCTGTCTGGTGTGGATGGCACACAAAAACACTTGGTGGGCCTTTGCTGGCAGTAGCAGGGATGAAACAGGCATTGCTCTTGCTTTTAAGAGGCAAGTGAGACCAATTTCAGCTCTGTATTGGCCTCTGCCCTCCTACAGCCATGTCTCCCCCACCAAGCTAACGTGTCCTGTAGGCTACTCTGGGAATGCCACCAGGTTACAGTAACAGAGCTGGATACAAGCTTAAAGGATGGGACAGAAAGGCACAAGGATCAGCCTGTGCCACACCAATCTACAGTGGCCATCAGCACCTGGGGCTTCCCGAGGTGCAAGGGCCAGTGCAGAGTGCTAAATCCTGCTTCCAGCAAAGCTGGTAACATCCATGTCTACAGGAATAAATGTAGGTAACATAGGGAGAATCCTTCTAGTATGAGATCTTTCAGGTCTTCCTCACTTATGGAATAGGACCTGGAAGGTTCTTGCTCTTATCTGGAGAAGCATCATTGCATGCAGCTTCTGGAAGAAAACTCCTTCTGGAAGATCCTGAAGTCATGCACAGGGGTTTTGTGCCAGCCCACTGCTGCTCACAGCACTGGGAAGAGCACCCAGATGTTCCTCCTGAAGCCAAAGCCATGTCAGAGCCCAGCTCCAAGGAAGCTCAAAAAAAAAAAAAAAAATCTACATTCACAAAAAAAAAAAAGGTCTTTTAATTGCAGATAATGGTGAGGCAGGCGGGCTTTCTCTGTCCCTTCAGTACTCCTAGTGATCAGAGTTCCCTGACCACCAGTAGCCTCTTGTATCCCACACATAAGATCTTTAATGTGAGGCTGACGTGAGTGTTTGGCCTTTTTCAGTCAGTACCAGAAGGATCTATGGGGATTGAGGTCAGAGAAGTGACCCAGCCATTTAACTGAGCTTGCACAGCTGCTGATTGATATATGAGACAGGAATTGGTGCTCCAGTTGGCAGTAACTCACCAGAATGAAGAGGGATGCCTCTGGCCAGGGTGGAGCTCTCTGGAAGCTGATCCAGCTATTGTCCATACTTGCCTGTTCTTGACTACACGGCTTCCCTGTCCACAGCAATCAATGCAAAGACACTGTGCCAGCACACATTTCTTTTTATGTTCTATTTCTGGGCTGCCCTCCTCCCCAGCCTCTGCGGTGGCCAAATCAGAGCATTGTTAACATAATTTATGTTTTGAAAGTTTTCTCAAGTGTGACAGATCTCTGGCTAAAACCCTGCACGGAGGATCGAAACTATTATTGCAAACTTCCCAGCTACATCTTGGCTGATGGCAGCTTCACTGTGGCAAAATTCCCTTTACTTATGCGAGCTTTGGGAAGTTCATACCCTGCAAGCAGCACATACACGGACTTAGATCAGCCTGAAAATTACTGATCATCTCCTGTATCATTCCTTGTTAGTCAGAGCTGTCCTCCTGCCTGCCATAGGGCAGGGAGCACAAACAAGTCTGGGTACACAAAGGGTTCAGTCCTACCAGCAGGTATTCAAACCATTCTGCCCCCATCCTCCAGTCCAGGCCCAGGTCCTTGGTGAGGAAGCTGGCGACGTTCTGCCGCCCTCTGTTCGACATGAAGCCCGTGGCACTCAGCTCTCGCATGTTGGCGTCCACGAAAGGAACCCCGGTTTTGCCCTCTGCGGAGACAAAACACAGTGCTGGGACACGAGGATATTTTTGAGCACTCCTAAACCAATCTGTGGTGGACCTGCATTCACAGCCCTCCAAGTGGGAAAGATGGTGCCAGTGCACAGCAGCAGGGTGGGATTTCAGTGAGGTTTAGCTGGAGTGCAGCCACTAGGACCCACTGGAAATTAAATGGGAGATCACACTAAAAGTTGAGACAAGGAGAATTTTTGGCAAGAAAAAAAAAAAGGCAAAAAACAAGGGTACAGAAAAATCTCAGACTGGAAAAGCAATCAGGTGGATTGCAGGGAATTTTGCAGAGTAGAATATACAGACAACAGTGAGATGGGCCAAGAACAGAAAGATTCTTGACAGGTGACTAATAGAGGGAAGTACTGGACAAATCTCCAAGGATTAGTATCTGAAAAGTAGACAGTTTGTCTATTGTTAAGGAAAAGATTTATTGTGTCTGCATGATTTATTGTATCCTATGTGCAAATGGATACATGTGGCACTAACATGAAAAAAGAAATATAAGCATGTATTTCACTAATTCTGATGCTTCAATCTGTTAATCTCTCTAAGTTTTGAGATCTTATGCTTGCTATTCCTGTTACAATATAAAAGCTAAAGAAAAGGGATTACAAAAGATGTGGTTACTTCTAAGTTTGCTTTAACCTTGTAACCAAAAACAAACAAAGAACCAAATGTAGCAGGCATGGCAATCTAACATTGATAAGAAGGGCTGGTCAGCCTCTGTGTGACTAAACAGAAGGGACCAGCAGGTGACAAACACTCCCCCTTGGGCAGGAAAACCTAACTGCAGAACCTGGCCACTCATGACACCCTGTGCTCCTGCTCCTGTACGGTGCTCAGTCTGGGAAGGGAAGCCAAGTATCCTGCACACACCCTCATACACTGGTGGTGCCAGTTGAAATGACAGCTCCCTACAGAGACCCAGCCAGCGTTAGGGCACGTGTGAACACGCAGGTACGTGGAAACCAAAAGCACACCCAGCCAAACCTGCGGTTTCTACTGACCTTTCCAACAGTCAAAGAGCTGAAGGTCCTTTTTCCAGGGTATCTCTTTACTCTGAAGCCCTGTTGAGAAAAATAATGAACTGCTGATGAAGAAATAGTGACGCAGGCAGTTACTCACACAACAACACAGCCTGAGGCACCTTGGCTGACACAAGGCATAGGGTAAAGCTCGTCCTCTCAGTGCCATTATAAAGAAACCTGCAAGGGTTTAGAGACAAAGGGGTATCTTTTATATACAGAGGATGCTCAAGCCCTAACAGATTTTGATTATTTCTTTTGCTGATGTTTGTTTTTGTTTTTGTTTTTTTTTTTTTTTTAATTAAAACCAACTCAGACTTCACAGGTGGCAGGAGATATGATCTGGCCCAAGACAGTATTTTCTTGTTCAGTTTTACTCCAGGACAATGTTTATGTGAAATCTGTTTCTGTAGCAGATACTAAACCAAGAATTACCTAGCAGAAGCCCCAGGCAACACTTTGCCCCTGCAGTGGGATAGGAACAGATGAGGGAGATGATTTAATGTTTGCAGGATCCAATGACAATTACAGCCTTCTGTACAGTGGAACAGAGGCAGAAGGGACAACCCAGCTCTAGCTGCAGATATCCAAGGGCAGGCTCACCACTGGCTTCCAGTTGCCATCAAAACAGCCCCACAGGCCTGGCAGATGTGACACAGGCCCTGAGGGAGATGTGTTCCTCTGCAGCCACAGCTGGATGCCAGGATCTGACCTAGGGCATAAAAAGCAGTGCTCTCTGCTTAGGTACAGGCAGCTACATTACCTGGAGAACAGCTCACCCAGCACAGGCATCACCTCTTAGGGTTTCCTGACATATGGGCTGGATATTTGTGGTTGCATGGAGAGTTCAGACCCCCAGTTCAGGTGCAGACTCCTGCACATCAGTCACTGGGGCTGGAGCTGAATCTCACTCTGATTCCTATGTAGTGTGAGGCAGAAAGAATATCTGGTTTCTAGGGATTCACACTCCTGGGTCAGTTCCTGCTCTGTCCCAGATTCTCTGGTGAATGTGGGCAAGCTGGAGCCTGGATTCTACCCAAAGGTGCAATGTGTCTGGAAAAAGCATCTTCACTCTGATTGTTCTGCTGTTTCCCACAGATGTGTGTTAACAATCCTCCCTATATCAGGTGTGGGGCTCAGCGTCTGCAGAGTCTTCAGCACCATGGTGGTCACACCACTGCTTTAAGAACATTTGTACAACTTAATGGCAGCAGCCTATTCTCTTACTTTCCCTGTGGTAAGACTGCACCTTTCCTCTCCAAATACAGCAATACACACACACCCCTTAGTGAGAAAATCCTCCTGCCATACTTCAGGGCCACGAACCGAAAGTAATCCCTCCACAGCAGCTCAAACAGGACCCTGAAACACAAAGGGTCACTGTGGGTCAGACAAAATTACTGAATGGGGATTTTCCTTCCACAGCACCCGTCATTAACACCGTGAGGTTTATCCACAATTTCATGGACCTTCCCGTGATGCCAGTTCCTTCCCAAGCCTACTTACCTGGCTTTGCAGCTGGATGACTACAGGGAAAGCAAAATTTTGCATGAATCACCTGGGAAGCTTTCCTTAGCTCGAGTGCAGGAGCAGAATTTCAGGAAACGTGTTTTTCACCCATCCCTACCGGGATACAATCCTCCAAAGAGCAGGGCGAGGGCCTGATTCAGCTTCACACTTCCTCATGAACAAGTGTGTCAGCAGATTCCTGAGAGCTTTGCCTTGATTTAAGCAATAACCTTTGTGAGGGACTTAAAGACACCTTTCAAAAGTGGTTGATAGTGCTCTAGCTCGTGAGATGAGGTGACAGTCCCACCTCAGCCTCTGAGGCCTGCTTCAGCTCTCTGGCATACTGGAAACATTCTGCTTAGTTGATGTTTAGGCTGATAAGATCTTTCTGGAAAATCTCATTACAAAACAAGACACTGCCCAAATGCTAAAAACTGGTGTCATAATGCTGAGGTTCAAGGAGTCCCTCATGTGCAGCCACCACGACCTGTACTTTACTGTACCATTGTCTGCAGTGCCTGGGAGCTTGACAGATTCATTTTTATACTTATTAATCACTTTAAAATGCTAAAATCACCACGGCACCCCAGCTGCCAGCAGGCTGGCTATTAGATGGAAAAACATGAGTATGTTCATTTCTTGAAATCTTTCCTCTCTTAATTGTCTTCTAAGAAAAAAACAACCCCAAACACACACTTGAAGAGTGTTGATATTTTATCTGTCATTTGAATTTTAATGAAATTGAGTATTTTGGCCAGAATTGTTGGCAATGTTCTGCCCGCTCTTCACCAACCACTGTGCTGTTTGACATATTGCAAATGTAACAAACCAATATGAATATACAGTTCTAGAGTTTGCACTGACTTTCTGGTTTGGGTTTTTTTCCCATCCAAGTCTAGTGTTAGGCCAGGCTCTAACATGAACCTGCTCCTCCATGAGAGTGCTTTGTACAAGTCACACAGCTGCTGAGACTTTGGACTGAAACTCTGCTCGTATCTTTGGCATGAGAAACCCTTTAGCTTTTATTTGTAAATCATTCTTTCTTCTCATCTAGCCCATAATAACAATACAGAGACAGATGGTGCTGATTTACTGAGATCATTTTTAAAAATCATAAACCACAATTTCCCAGCAATAATAATGACAACTGGCATCCATAATCTCTACTTGCAAAGTGCCTAAAGCCTCTGAGTGTCAAAGGCAGATTAATAAATCCTGAAACAGAACTGCAGTGCAACCCAGAGGAACCAGGCAGCAGGCACAGGAAAAACAAACATTAATTAAGGGGAGTTAACAAATCACTCTCCTGTGTGTGAGATGCTGGTTTCCTATTCAGAGAAAACAACATGCTGATGGTGCAAGGACATACCAGTATGTGCTCTGATTTGCTGTTCTCTCTCTTTCATACTTCTGGATCTGCTCATAGATGTATCGAGGTGAGATGCAGCCCAGCGCCAGCCTGAAAGCAGAGGAATTGTGTCCTGAATGCCATGCAGGACTCACAGCTCAGAGGGAGTGGAGGGGCAGTTTTGTGTTGAGTTGTTGTCTAAAAGGTTTTGCTGGGTTTGCAGTTCTGCCCCAAACAGCTTTAATCAAGTTCTGCAACTTCTTTGCAACTCCTCAAGAGAGAGAATCCTGTTCCAAGAAGCAAAATCCTCCCCTTCCCAGCATATGGCTGTTATGGGAGCCTCCAAGCTACAGAGACAAATCATTTCACACAAGTTTGACAAGTTTTGCCTGAATGATTTGATCAGCTGCTGACTTAGTGCACCAGTGACAAACCCAAAGTGGATCTCAAATGCCAACCTCTGCATCACCTGTCCTACCTGTCCTTACACTACAAACCTCCTTATTATGTGCCAGGGCTCCTTTTCCTGCAGAACCTCAATGTCTTATCTGAGCAACCACAGAAGGCTTGTTGAAAATCTGAGGCCAGGCAGGAAACCTAGGGAATCAAACCCCACTCTGGCATTTCAACCCACTGGGCTCCTTCCATTTGTTCCAAATAAGTGCTGTGCAAGACAGGAAAGAGCTTGCAGACTCCAACCCCATCATGCAGGAACAACTTTTACCTTGATTTTCCTAGAAATGCATTTAACTGCCATTTCCACTATGGCTGGTGGAAACATTTGATGTTCTAATGAATTCTGGAAAACAGGAAGAAAGAGCCTGAAGAGTTTTTCCTTAATTGTTGACCAGTTCTGACACTTAGAAATGGCCAGTATGAGATGGGACTGACTGGCTGCAATCTGAGCCATTCTGATTTTGATTATCTGAAGAGGAACATTTTGAGGCAGGCAGATCTGGACTGTCTGCTCTGGGCAAATGGTCGGCTTGGAAAAATTCAAGCAGAGCCACAAATAAACCTGAGCAGCTTCAGTGGTCCTGGGATCCCGACTGGAATTCTGAAGTGCCACCAGATGGAGCCATCCACTGCAACCATCAAAGCACAAAGCTGGGTGAAAACAAGAAATCCTGACCTGTAACAGCCTCAGAAAACCGTTTCATATCACAGTTCTGTCGGGACAACACTCCAGATGCTCTCAGCTTAGGCTGAACTGGGTTCTGCTGCTGCAGTTTCAGTTTCTTTGCAACTCCTCAAGAGAGAGAACCCTCTTCCAAGAAACAAAATCCTGCCCCTTCCAGCATCAGAGACTAAACCACCTAACCAGGAGTCAGCAGAGATCCTTTTGCAATAGGAATAATCAGAAGTGTCTCTTCTACCCACAGAAGAAGACAATGGCAGTGAGGTGAGGTGACTTGCCCCACAGTATTCAGGAAACCAGGACTGGATCGAGTTCTTCTACAACTCTCTCAAAACATGGAAGCTGTGCTGCTTCCCTGCCTGCTCCCAACCACCCCTCACACACAAAACAGCATGAAGCCAAAGGCATGAGTCCCTCCTGTGCCCTGCCCACATTGGGGGTCCCAGCACACAGGGCTCTTGGCACAGTTCTGCTACAGTGCAGCAGTTCCTAATTGCAGGAATGTTCCCAGGGAACCACACCCAGACCCCTACCCATGCTCAGTAGCACTCAGCAGACAGGTGACACCAGTTTGGGATGGGAGCAGAAAAGGAGTTTTCCACAACAAAAATCTTTACCATGGTGCAAATTTGGTTGAGTAATCCATTCCCACCAGCCCATTCCGAGACTCCTTGTAAGATGCAACCAGGTTCTGTGTGAGCAAAAGAACAAAAGGTTTGAACACTTTACAAACAACCTGCTAAATGTTTTCTCTCCTTCTGGAAGCAGAGCAATCTGGCAGAGCTGGGCTCCCTCTCATGGCTGCCTGGAAGGATTACACAGCTGCCAAATTCCTGCCTCCAGCGCAGAGGAATTAATCAGGCCAGCAGTTTTCATTTATAGCTGTGGGATGTGTGTCACGAGCTGTGCTCCCCAGTTCAGCCTGGAGCACGTTTCCTTCCACAAGCACTGTGCACCTGGTTGTACTTGCTCCCTGCCCGTTCCTGTCTGACTCTGGATCAATAATGCACTTCCAAGCCCCAGTGGAACTCCATTGTCCATGTGGTTGCTTGTTTGAGTTTGAGAACCTGAGTCTGACAGCTCCCAGCACTCAGCTGCAGGAACCCACATTTACAGCAGGGTGCACATCTTCCATTTCCTGAGCGCTCCATGGACAGTGCAGGGGACACAGGGAATTCAGATCTCTCCTTGATCCCCTTCACTGCACAGGTTACAATTGCTAAGGGGCTGTTCTACCTCGCTGGGGAACACAATACTTGCATTACAAAAAAAGAAGGAACAGGTTTTCCAGCACTGGTTGTATTAATGCTTGACCAAGAGTAGAAGCTGTGCATGCCTGTGCTCAGTTTGGCTGGGATGGAGTTAATTTTCTCCACTGTAGCTGGTCTGGGGCTGTTTTGGATTTGTGCTAAAAGCAGTGCTGATAGCACACCAGTGTTTTCGTTATTGCTGAGCAGGGCTCACACAGCCTCAAGGCCCTTTCTGCCTCTCTCACCACCCCACCCTGAGTAGGCTGGGGGTGCACAAGGAGGTGGGAGGGGACACAGCCAGGACAGCTGATCCCAACTGGCCCAAGGGGTATCCCAGACCATAGGATGTCACGCTCAGCACATAAAGCTGGGTAAGGAGGAAAGGGGGATGTTTGGAGTGGTGCCTGTTTGTCTTCCCAAGGAACTGTTACATGTGGTAGAGCCCTGCTTTCCTGGGGATGGCTGAGCACCTGCCCACTGATGGGAAGTTTTAAATGAATCCTTACTCGGCTTTGCCTATGCAAAAAGCTTTTGCTTTCCCTAATTAACTGTCTTTACCTCAACCCACAACTTTTCTCAACTTTTACCCTTCTGAATCTCTCCTCCATCCCACTGGCAGGGACTGATGGAGCAGCTTCTTAGGGCTGAGCCTCCTGGGGTTAAACCAGGACAATGATCCCCAACAGCAAAGGAATGCAGCAGCTTCCTCAGCACAGCAGAAAGGATGCCCTGAGGCACTGGACACAGCACAGTTCCTAACCCATCTCAGCCTGAGAGATGCTCCCCCCTTTATCCACAAAGCTGGTGGGGTCTGATGCTGTTGGAAATCAGCACACGTGTCTTTGAATTCACACAAGGCAAATTTAAGGCAGTTCCTCAAACTAGGCCAGGAAGAAGCCCAAAAACTGGCTGCACAGACAAAATGCAGTCAGCAGCAGCTTCACTCCACCAAAGCAAGGGAGCAAGAAGTAGCTGTAATTGTTGGTTGCAAGTTTTCAAACCAGACTACAGGAACCTCCAACTATTTATAACTGTGGGCAGAACTTGGGTTAGTTGTTCCTCACCCCAATTGCAAGTGCAGCCCCTTCAGGCCACTATTCACTCCTCCGAAATGGGGGAACTACTTTGCTGATGACATGGGACATGAGAAAAAAGGCAAATCGAGATAAAGGAGCTAAAAAATTTTGTCCCAATTCCCAAAAATTAATGGAAAAAAGAATTTCAGAGGGATGGCCACTAAACTAGGTTCCTAAGTATTTGGCATACATTCCCAGTTCCTGGATGACTTCTTTTTGGTCTAGTTTGCCTCTCTGAAAAACTGAAATAATGCTATTTCTCTGCTTTGCAAAGTGTTATACAGGAGCTAAGGAAATATTGTTAGGAAGTGAAATTGCAGCCTCACCCACTTGCACAGCCATGTGTACAAGGGGGAGGATGTAGGCAAGGAAATGCAAGAGTTACCGTGTCCCAAAAATAATATTGCAGTCTCATTAAAGCCTGGGTCTCTCCTCCACTGCAGGGGAAGGCTGTTCGTGGATCAGTTACAGGATCTGCCACAGAAAACACCATCACATTGTTACCTCCTTGGAAAGGTAGGGAGCTTAAAATCTAGGGATGTTCAGCAGTAGGGATGTCTGCTTTTGGGACATAAAAGATTGTGTGGTCTTCCTTTAAAATAAGGGTCACATCAAACACATTAAAAAGCACTAAGAAGATGTTTTCTACCCAGCTGCAGGGCACGTCCTCCACAGGGAATTTACCCTGATTTGCTGTATGAGTGGGCAGAGGTTTAGTTACAGTTGAAAGGGCAACCACTGCCTCCATGTCTTGATTCTCAGAAAGAGACATATCATAGAATCATAGAATCACAAAATGGGTTGGGCTGGAAGGGACCTTAAAGATCACCTCATTCCATCCCCTGCCATGGGCAGGGACACCTTCCACTATTTCAGGTTGCTCCAAGCCCTCTCCAACCTGGCCTTGGACACTTCCAGGGATGGGACAGCCACAGCTTCTCTGGGCAACCTGTGCCAGGGCCTCTCCACCCTCACAGGGAAGAATGTCCTCCTAACATCTAATGTAAATCTCCTCTCTTTTATTTATCTCCAGAGCACAAATTGCCTCTCCATATTTACAAGGAGACATCTTTTCTGTGAGAGAATATGATGTGCAGTGCAAGATGTCTGGTTTATATTAACCACCAGATCTCAAGTGCAGCCAGTACAGGTGCCTACTTCACCTTGGCTGAACGTCTGTGTCCTGGGAATCTGAAGCAGCCAACTTACTTTGCAAAACCATGTTTTTAAAAACAGGTCTAAGCAGGATATATTTAATAACAGTATCTAGGTAGGATTTCATGGGAGCAACTGCCAAATTGAGCTTTCTTACCCTTCTGTCCGAAATCCTCCATTGTAGGGATGCACCCTTCTTCCAGCCCTGGAGCCAGAGGCTTTAGCTGCTCTGCCATCCGCAGGGTTGGCCGGACCTTCACCTCAGATTCCACCGCCCTTCGGAAATGGGTGTAGACATCAGGCAACCTGCACAGGTGACAGCACAGTCAGGTCTCTGCAGGGTGGTTTCCTCGGCCCCTGCACTCAGCACTCACACACCTTCCACAGGGGCAGGATTAGCATTCCAGGCTGTGCTCCCCTGGGGCAGAGCACATCTTTGTGATACCTCTCTATTTGTGTCCTGCCAGGCACAATAGAGGAAGATGCCCCCGGGGCTAGCAGCCTTCAGAAGTTCAGCCCTTTGCCCAATTTCTTTCTGCTTCTGATGCAAATTTCAATTTAAGGTGTGTCCATGAGGGCCAGATTTCTCTCACCTAACTTCTGATTAACACACAAGGCTGACCTCAGTGTAAAAATCTGCAACCTCCTGGTGCCTTTTCAGTCAAAGGAGATAAAAAGTCACTTTCATGGCCTGACTCTTCTGCCCTATTTTATACATTTTCTACAGAATACCACGGATCACTTAAAACTCCATCAGCTACACCCCATGTGACTACTGAGGGAGCCATGAAAGAGTCCACAGGCTGCTGTCATAGGCAGATGCATTCAGTCAGAGGGGGTAATGGAGCAATCCAGGCCAGTGTCCCAGGCGTGTCACCAATAGTGGGCCAGCAGGACCAGTGCAGTGACCATCCCCCTGTACGTGGCACTGGTGAGGCACCTCAAATCCTGAGTTCAGTTCTGGGCCTGTCACTACAGGAAGGACATTGCGGCGCTGGAGCATGTCCAGAGAAGGGAACAGAGTTGGGGAAGGGTCTGGAGCATAACTCTGGTGAGGAGCAGCTGAGGGAGCTGGGGGGGCTCAGCCTGGACAAAAAGGAGGCTCCTTTATTCCTACAGCCTGAAAGGAGGTTGTAGCCTGGAGGGTCGGTCTCTTCTCCCAGATAACAAGTGACAGGACCAGAGGAAATGGCTTCAAGTTGTGCCAGGGAGGTTTAGATCAGATATTAGGGAAATCACTGAAAGGGTGATTAAGAATCCCACAGGCCGCCCAGAGATGTGGTTGAGTCACCATCCCTGGATGTATTTAAAAGTGTAGATGTGGCACTTAGGGATAAGGTTTAGTGGCGGGCTTGGCAGTTCTGGGTTAATGGTGATCTTTAAGGTCTTTTTTGACCTAAACAATTCTATTATTCTATGTCACAAGGATTTTGAGGACTGCAGACTG
This sequence comes from Lepidothrix coronata, assembly GCF_001604755.1. Taxonomy (NCBI): domain Eukaryota; kingdom Metazoa; phylum Chordata; class Aves; order Passeriformes; family Pipridae; genus Lepidothrix; species Lepidothrix coronata. The sequence goes on along the minus strand of NW_016690331.1, from coordinate 1,631,319 downwards.
AGTATCCAGACTGTGCTGGTCCAAACTGCTGGAAAGGCAAAGAGAAATCAGTCCTCAGTAAATGCTCAAACACACACCTTGGCTTTATGGATATTGAAGTGGAAATCCTGCTAGTGCAGAGGGATGAATGTGCCCCTTCCCCTCGATGTGCCATAAACACAGATGGACTAATGGGTCCCTTCCCTGTGGGACCAGATGACTAGGAGCCCTCCTGAAGAGTTCATTGGAGTGAGAAACAAGTGGGACACTGCAGGAGTGAGTGACACCATGGAGCAGCCCACCTGGCAATAGGCCTGAAGGGAAGGTCATCCCGATGATACAGTGTGGATGCCCAGAATGTCTGAATCTTCACCCCATGCTCCTTACACACCTGGCACAGCCCCTTCTCCACATCCAGCTCCTCCTGCGTGACCTAGGGAGATCAAAATAGTGAGACCAGGGCTGTACAGCCCCAGCTCCCATGTGCACACAGACCCTGGTCCCTTGTCCTGCCCTCCTCCCTCATCTCCACATTTAGCTCCGTCCCTCTGGATGCACACACACAATCTCTGAGTCTTGCTCCAGCAAGGACTCCCACCCAGAGCCTACACCATCCCCATCCCAGGAACTATCCAGTTTCCCCAAGGTTAACACCACCACTGCCAAGAAAGGCCCTGAACACACAGGATCTGCATCACCATTTGGTTGTGAAAGAAACCTTTGCAATCTAATTTTATCTTTTAAACTATGTCACTTCAGTATTTCCCTTACCTCTTCGTGGAAAGCCACAGCGCTGACAGAGCCCAACTGAGTAATCAGATCGCGGACCACATCTTCTGGCTTCCCCTTCCTCACAACCAGGGTACTACAAACACAAAATATTGACCTGAGTTGTTGTTATTTATGTGTACAGGAGGTCCGTGTCTGAGCCCAGGCAGGCACCCATAGACTAGTTCTCTACAGAGCACAGACTCTGTGTGGAGGCAGACAGACAGGATTTGACTAGCCTGCATTTTTTAGGAGCCAGTGAACAGAGCTTGTAAGCCTCTGGGGCTTAGTTTGTGTCAAACATATTTCTGACACTCTGGATGCCTTAGAAAGGATCACTGGGCACAAAGCCAGGCTGTTACCTAAAAGTGAATCTCTTCATCCTCACACACCCGTGATTGAAGAGCTGGCTGATGCGACTTGTCCAGGTTGCCCAGAGAGGTGCCAGGTGCCCCATCCCTGGAAACATTCAAGGTCAGATTGAGCGGGGCTCTGAGGAACCTGTTCTGGTTGAAGATGCCTCTGCTCATTGCAGGAGGTTGGACTAGATGACCTTTAAAGGTCCCTTCCGACCCAAACTGCTCTATGACTCTATGATCTTTTGCTAAGCAAAGCCAGATGTTACCTGGTAATGGATTCTTCAGGCCCTGGTCTACCCCAGCTATGGTTCTAAAGGCATAATAAAGGAGGCTCCTCTGGAGACCCCCTTACCACAGTGCAGCCTACCACAGACTGAGTTTAGAGGGACAGGGCATAAACAGATGTAACTCTCCAGTCTCACAGCCCAGAATCCATGTTGGTCAGTCTCAAGCCAGCTCCTAGGGAAAACTCCTAGGGACAAGAAAGGCCACATGCCACAGTCGTTGCCTACATCTCAAAGGCTGCCATTCATGTCTCCAGTTGTCAGGGCTCTGGACAAAGCACTCAAGGGTGACACCCATCTGTGGTATCTGCTTTTGAGAAAGCAAAAGCCCACATGGCACAGCCTGGATGGCTCTTTTTTCCCTGTGCAGTCACCACAGCAAGTCATCTGAACAGTGGCTACATAAGGGACCTTGCTGTACCTAACAGAAGGGCTGTAGCTCTCAGAAATAAACCACCATCAGAGCTCGGAGCACCAGACATGATTTGACTCAGAGCACAGGTATGTGTTGAAAAAGAGTAGGAAAAGAGAAATATACGTGTTATTTGCACGGTGCTTTCTCAACTACCTTCCTTTTTTCTTGAGCGTTTCCCTTAGATCCTTCACACTTTCCAGCAAAAACCGGAGCCGGTGGGGCCCTGTCTTGGGGAAGCCGAAGCAGTGGGTGCCCAGGTAGTGCCGCGGGTCGAAGCAGTAGAGAGGGATCACGAAATCTGCGTTATCCTGAGCCCAGTGGAGCACCTGGAAAAAACACAGAGAGGGCCTTGAGAGCTGCCGGGGGCGGGATGCAGCGGGCATCTCTCCCCATCCTGCCCACCAGCGGGGCTATCCCCACGGAAAATCCCATACCTGGTTATCGTGGGCGCGCAGGTCGCAGCGCAGCAGGCAGATGACCACCCTCGACATGGTACCTCGGGGTTAGTCCTGCCTGTCCCGGCTCGGCTCTGCCCTGCGCCCGGCCCGGCTCTGCGTCCCTCTTCCCGGCCCCTTCATCCCGCCCCGCCGGGGAGGAGCCGCCCTGCCCCCGGCTCCCTGTGTCCGCCCCCGCAGCATCCCCGTGGGACGGGCACGTCCCGTCCTGCATCCCGGGAGGGCGGCGGGACCGGGGCGAGCTCATTGCCCTCGGTCCGGGATCCCAGCGCTTTTCCTCTCACCGGAGTCCTGCCCCGGCCGGGCGCGCTTATTGCTGAATTGGCGTGGGGTTTTTTTAACCTCGAAAATCTCTTTTGTCTTCCACACATCAGCATGAGGAGGTTGTAGCCGGGTGGAGGTCGGTCTCTTCTCCCAGGCAACCAGCAGTAGGACAAGAGGGCACAGCTTTAAGCTGCGCCAGGGGAGGTTTAGGTTGGACGTTAGGAAGTTCTTTACAGACAGAGCGACTGGGCATTGTAATGGGCTGCCCAGGGAGGTGGTGGAATCACCGTCCCTGGAGGTGTTTAAGAAGAGACTGGATGTGGCAGCAGTGCCATGGTCTAGTTGACAGGACGGTATTAGGTCACAGGTTGGACTCGATGATTTCAGAGGTCTTTTCCAACCTAGCTGATTCTGTGATTCTGTGATCTGTTGCAGCGTGGCCCCGTTGTGCTGAGGCTCAGCCGCGGTGACACCGACCCTCTGCAAGGGGCAGCACTCGCCCAGCTCTGACAGTGTTGTTAGTGTTTATCCTTCAAATGCCAAGGCTGCGATAGGATGGCCACTGGCACAGGAACCAGCTTTGCAAAGAGCTCGTCACCTGCTGACCGACAAGTGAACTGTAGATTAGCAATAATTAGTGTATTTAGTTCTCACCACTAAGAGAAGAGGCTGAAGAGGCTTTGTCTCATCCTATAGTTTCCTTAAGCTGACATTGGACACCAGTGATCACACATCCCTTACTCACTGAACTCTCCCTCAATCCTTTTTTTTCATTCAACTACTCTCATAAGAGGAAACCAAGCACAGGAACAGGCTGCCCCGGGGAAGTGGTGAAGTCACCATCCCTGGAGGGATTTAACAGATAACAGATGTAAATGTGGTGCTCAGGGACACAGCTTAGTGGTGGATGTGGCAGTGCTGGGTTAATGGTTGGACTCCGCGACCTTCGAGGTCTTTTCCAATCTAAACGATTCTATGGTTCTATGAAATGCTTGGCTCAGAGGTCTCCAGCCACATGCTCCCCTGTGTAAATCCAGTGGTTCTCCTGGGGTGTGAGAGAATGGAGAAGGGGGTTAAAATGTTGCAGTAAGGAGCTGGTGATGACTGAGGATCCAGATTTACAGAAATTAATTTCTGCTGCTCATTTCAGTACCTGAATTGCTGAAGTGGAGCTTTTGGTGGAAGCACATGGACTCTTAAATGCTCACCAGAGGTAAGATGTACCAGTGGGTCCTGGGGAGTCCTGGCTTCATTTCCATCTCCTCCAGACCAGCAGATCCTCTGCATGCAGTCTGCACTGGCTGGCTGTAGGAAGTGATGCTGATTCCCTGTGTAACCCACATGACACATCATCTCCTGATTCCTTTTCTGTGCACCAAGGGCTCCTTTTCCTGGCTCAGCAGCTGCAGCCCACTAAGAACCAGTGAATCATCCCAGAGGACTCATGTTTGGTAAAAGAAAAGTAGAGCCAAAACTTTGGGCTCATGGCCAAGGAAAACACGGTTGCTGGCTTGCAGTTCTTAGAAGAACAACATGTCTCTTTATCATATTAGAAATATTGAAAAAAAACAACAACAGTTTATAACTCTTCTCTGTTTGCCTTTGCCTTCATTTGCACAGGGACAAACAGTGCAGTTGGCTTTGCTTTTGTTTGCAGTCAGGCTTCCCCCACAGTGTCCTGGTTGACATTAAGCTGGGCCAAGTCTGGCAGTGATGACATCCTCTTGTAGCTTACTCAGAGCTGCTAGACAGCCACCCACTCCAAGAGGCCTCAGTTAATGGGTGTGCAAGAGAGAGGTGACCTACTGCCTGCAAAAGGGATATTTCCCATTGGCAAGGAGGGCTGGTTGCCATGAAACACAAACCTTTGCAACCTAAATTAAGAAAAGATGTGAAACTGTTGATAAGTCAGTGAAGAAACAAAAAAAGTTGGGTGCAGCAGGAGTGGTAACAGAATCACCAGTCTGTCTGGGTTTAAAAGCAAGCGAGTCTCTGCCAGCATTTGATTTGTACAGATATAAAGGTTGTGAGGTGTCCAACACCACAACAGACTCTGCACCAACAGGGCTGTTAAATGTGATGATTGAGGCAGCAAGAGTGGGCAGGAAAAACAGATGTCCATAAAGGATGGAGAGTTTGCTCAGGCCCAGAACCCAGACCTTACACCCAACACTACCCTTTCTGTCACATGGCTGGAGGTTGGTTTTATTTCCTTTGCACTCTTGTAGGAGGGTACAAATCCTGTCACACACTCGAGCCAGTGCTTTCTAAAACAGTGCTGACCACATCCACTCTGTACTCTACCCTGATAAGAAAAAAGGTTAGTTCTTTTACTTACACAGTTGCCAGTCCCTGCTTCTCTGAGGCCTCGTGAAATCATCCTCTGAAAATAAGTGTAACAGGGGTGTTTAGGAAAAGTGGTGTGGGCAGGAGTACTTTGTTCTAAAATTAGAAAGCAGGAGACCTGGCACTGTGAACTGCAGGCTCTCCAGTCTCCGTGCCTGGATTTTCCATTCAGATGAACAGTCAATGAGAACAAAAGCTTTCTTTTTTTACCCACTGGCACCTGTCTCTTTACTTCAGGATGGTGTTCCAGCTTTCCATTCTTCATTTGGGAAGCAGAGAAGCTTTGCCTGCTTGAAATACCAGCAATCTCTATGCCAGTATGGAGGCAAACAAGCTTTCCACTGTCATTTTTGTAAAGTATCCTCCAAGAGCCAGCTTCCTTACTGGAGTCCTGAAGTTAGGGCCTGGGTTCATAGGACCTGGGGGGAGATCTGTGAACTTTGATGAAGTTACACAGGGCACCTGTAATAAAAAAATTGAACATTCATGGACTATCCAGACCTAGGGGGACCTAGGGACCAAGCTAGACAGTATCTAGCAATTGCTTCTTGCAATGTGAATAGCAGCACACGAGGCCTTTGTTTCTTAGAGACAACCTCATGGGATATCAGGTCTTGGACAGATCCCAACTCTCACAAGTCAATAATCATCTAGTGATATTTTTCCCCCTGCTGCTTTCGGTGTCCTTGTCCGCTCCATAAAGACATTTACTGTCTCTTGTTTATTCCTGCTGTTGGAGTGTCACCATCAGAACTCCTGTCTTGTCCTCTCCTCTCCTCAAAGTTTTGGTTGCATTAGAGGCTCACATTTGATGACCTTCCCCCAGGACAATAGAGTTTTTCTCTGCTGGACCGTTTGCCTCCAGCACTGCTGTGTCAACATGTCACCAATTAAGGCCTTTGACGTGTCATCCATCCATGCCCATGTTCACAAATGTGCCCAATTTCATTCATGTGCATACCCCCATCTTCATTCAGATGGTGTTTCACCTGTCTAAAGTAACAAATTTGCCTGAATAATTTCCTCTTTCATTTTGGAAGCAAATCCCAACTGTTGCTGTCTCTGTGAGAACGACACTTTCGCATTTAGTTTGTCATGCATGAAAAGTTTGACATCACTATTTGATGTTTTACTGAGTCTCCCTCTGAGCCCTTCACAGAATCTTGAATCATGTCATTGTTAGCTGTTTTCATAAAAGCATGAAACCTCCAGGATCAACACATAGTGCAGCACTGCTCGGAGACAGACTAGTGATTGTTACCACTCCTGCTGCACCCAAGCGTGTGCTCTAATGGCTCTTTGCCTGTGACAAGTGCAGTTTGAATAGCCTGTTAAATCCTGTCCACCAGCACCAAACACCTCTCACTTTTCATGAACATCTGATGCTCCACCTAGATCTATCTTTCAGCCTTTTGAACCATTACTAACAATGACAACCTGTCTTTAATGCCAAGATCTCCCATTCCAGAGACAGTGCTTTGATGTTTTGACTGCAAACGACTCTGCACTCTCTTTCCTGGTGGAAGCAGAAGGACATAGCCCTGCTCCAAGAGCTCAGTTGGCTGCCTGCAGAAATGCAGCCCCTCTTTTTACGGGTCAGAGACTTTTCCTTGGTGTTATTTGTCGTGCCTTCTGGTTTGGAGGGGTCTTGCCATCAGATATAGTGCAGGGACCATCTGGCCTTGGTTCTGCTACGATCGTCCTTGTAGGAAAACATACAGACCGATTGCTCTTTGTAGTTCAGCTTGTGACCACTATTCATTAAATCTGTCATTTCCTCTTCTGCCTTTCAGCGGTATTTCCTCCATCAGGAACCTAATGACCCTCTGCAAGCTCTCATCCACCTACAATTACTGGACCTGTCTAAAGCTTTGCCAAGTGGCTTAAAGAGTGTTTAATCTCTGGTGTCAGCTACTGCTTATGGCTGTCTTACAGGTTCGCAACACACTCACACGTGACTTATGTTATACCTTCAAAATGCTAGAAAAAGTATCTACCCAGGTAAAGGATCAGACATATATAACTGCAGCTGAAGTAGCTTAAGTGTACTCACCTCCTTGGCTGATGTAATTCAACATAGCTAACCAAGGACTTATTTCAACCCTCATTTGACTAAAAATCTCTATTCAGGAGGCTTTTAAAGCAAAAAACGAAACTGTGGGTTTGTGGTCACAACTAGTCCTGCTGGGAACATCATGTCTGTGTTGTGTTCTGCTCCGTGCTTCTCCCTGTGTTCTTGGAACAGACCATTTCAACCCTTTGCCTACAGTAGAATTTATTCTGCTGTAAAATGGATGTAACATCACCTCTCTACTGCACAGGACATTTGGAGTGTTGACTGCCTTCATATTTGAGACCCATCTCTAGCAGTGCAAATAAAAGCACAGAATATTCTAGAAAATAATATTTACAGAAGGATAGAGTCAAACCATCTTAGATATTTAAAAACACAGATCCAAATGTTACTGTCCACTGGGTTAAAACAATAGTCACCAGGCCACTTACGACAGGCAGGCTGTGACACAAGGACAAGAACTGCAGTCAAAGTGAGTTTGGTATCTACTCAGCTCAAAGGCATTTCCAGAGCAGGTATTGGCACTGTCTGGGGTAGAGGAAGTTTGTTAGAGTTCTGCCATGAATGCTGAGGAACAGCTGTCCAATACATCATTTTATTCTTCACATCCACTCTAGATAGAGGTTGTTTTGTGTTCAGTTTTCTTTTAAGGAAGCAGTAGTTTAGAAGGCAGTATTTCTGGGAATCATACAAACACTTTTTCTGGGTAATCATTATCAGAAGGAAGTGCCTTTATAAGGGGCCCTTTATAGTTTTGACACCTATTAGAATTTTCTCATGGAGACAAACCTCAAAGTCATGACGGTCCTGCTGCCACCTCCTCCTTCCCCTGCAGAAAGGAAGGTTCCTTGCTGGAGACAGGAAGAACCAATATCAACCAAGGATGTGAAACATTGGCCTGCAGGCTCAGAGAGCTTAGTGTTGCTCCTGCAGGTGACACTGGCATCATGCTTTGGCCACGTGTTGCCAAGGAGAATAGAAATCAAAAAAGAGTCGAGAGAAAACCTTTCACTTTCTTCACTCCTCCCCAATTTGTATTTACTGTAGTCCCCACCAAACTATACTTAAAATAGCTTTTGTCTGTTGCTATTTAGCCATTTAGGTCGGATCTACCAGCTGCATGAACTTGCCCCTATTGTACTATTGCAGTTGGACTGTTGCCATCCTCCCCCCATGGGTTTTCTACAGATCTATATTTCAAAGTTATGGCTCTTGCAAAGCTCTGCTGTGTGAGTTCAGGCAGGCTAAAAAAAAAATTAGTCATGTTTCCTCTGGTCCTGCTGCTTTACTAGGCTTCCTATTTGCAATCAAATTATTTTTAATTTTGACCGTGTTCCCATTGTTTGCCAGGAAGATAATCATCTTATCTCGCCGCCGGGATATTTCTCTCCTTTCTCATGTAGTTTCAGATGGATTAAATAAATACCCCTTACACAAAGCACACCAAGCTGGGCAAAAGTGCATTTCACCATCACTGGCTGATCCGAAATTTAGGAAATGTCTCTCTTTTGGGGAAAAAAAAAAAAGTTTGGAAGGACCCAGACATGCCATAATGGCAGGTGTGCTAATTGTACGCACTTACCTAATTTTTATCCATCTCAGCTTTCTGGAAAAGTGTGGGTGAAGTTAAAAGTTAGACAGTGACACTGGTTTGGCTTATTAGTGCCAACAAGGGCCACAGACACAGCCAGCCAGGTTTTTGGTAAGGGAGAAGCCATAAGTGGTCCTGTGGGACCCTTCTACTTCTTCTTCCCAGGTGAAACTGTATTAGCTCCATGCAGGGAACAGGAACATCCCCCACTGTGCCAGCCATCCTGTGAGGAAGCTTTTCACAGGACCATCCACGGATGCTCTTCCCCAACTCTTCATGTCTGGGATCACATCAAAGGGGCTGAAACGGAAGGTCAGTTCACTGCATTTCGAGGTGAGCAAAATGAGCAGTGAAGATCAGGCACCCTCAGACCTCCCCAGTGTTTCCAGCACCCCCTCCGAGGAGGAACCGGCTTGTAAACACACGAACTACAGCCACGCAATGGAAAGTCGTACAGACGAGCGACACGGCTCGAAACCAAACTGCTCTGTTGAGTGTTTGGTAACCTTCACCCACATGCACTTCCCTACTGCTGGATGCCGAGTGGTTTTACCTCCAGCTTCCTAATTATCGGAGCGCCACTGCCTGTGTTCTGCCGCAGACGAGGAAATGAGGACATATGGCTTTTGTGATAAGAGATTTATGTGAGCTGCCTGTGCAGCCGTGCTGCAACTTTCTATACAAGTCCATTTATAAAACAAAACATGTGTAAACAGTCAGGTTTTGATTGTTTCGGTGATTTCTTCCCCCCTCGTGACAGAGGTAAAGGAAAAACTGGAGGTTTCCACTTGATGCACGCAGATAACTCTACGGCCAGTCAGAGAGATTCCAGTTGTGGTAAATCACTCCCTGCTTCCTTTGATTTCTGTCACCTAAAATCCAGCTCAACGTGGGTGGATGGGGAGAAATACAAAGAAACTCGGGCCTGATGGCTGCTCACACATGATCCACTTTCAGCTGTAGGAGTACAAATATTCCTGAAGGGTTCTGGTAGGAGCTTCTTCATCAAGAGTACATTAAGGAGTGCAAAATACAGATTGAAATGACAGCCAAAATCCAGTGATTATAACGGGTGGCTTTGACAACACTCCTGTAGATTGGTTACCTTCCAAATCACGAGAGGGATCAGAGAAATAGGGTCATATTGTCAAGGAACAAAATTCTATTGTCAGTGGGGACAAAGAGCAGGGTGGGCTGGATACATATACCTAAATCCATGTCTGGCCATGCTCTTTCAGTCCTTTTCTTATCCCTGACACTCCACTCAAGAAAAGCAAGTTGCAGGGTGGAGAATATTGGTCCTTTTCAGGAAAAATCTAAATATTTTATCTGAATTTCTTGTGAGATGGAAACACAGCATGTCCCCTGCAATTTTTTGCTTTTTTGCAGTTTCAACTGCGAATGCTGCAAGGACAATATTTCGTGTGCACTTTTCCCCAATATTCAGGTGCCAGATGAGCCCATAAATATTCTGGGATAGTTCTGACCTTACCTGAGAAAGTTCAAACTGGGCCTGTTTGCAGATAGGTATTATAACTCTCCAGGGCTTCCAGCTTCACACTTTTCACCAGGGTGATACAGAGTCACCTTGCAAATACAGTTTGGTTGACACAAGTTCCAAGCAGCAAGCACAGGTGAAAAAGCTCCACAGAGAAATGCCCTCCAGCAACATTTCCTTAACAACCCACCCAGAAATCAGGTCCTCTTCACTTTCACTCTGTCCTTTTTGGACATGTTTTTCCCTCTGTTTGGGCAGAGAAGGTGAGTCATGGAACAAAGACAGCGTGGAAATTTACATCCAGCTATGAAAGTGCATGTTATGACTACCACGAAAAAAAATCATTCACACAACTCACTCTCAGTGTAAGTCACACCCAGCTTGGAAGAAATATGAGTTTAAACCTGTTCCTTTTTGGTTGATTGACGCTGCTGGCTGCTGCAAGCTGCTTCCTCTGCATGTCACACTCAGCCTTCAGCCTTTGTTTTGTAAGATATGTAAAACCTCTCCAGTCAGCTGCCTGCAACTAGGTGGATGGACACAAATGCTGCCTCAGAGAGGGCTAAGGGGCACCCCTGTGCTCTGACCCCCTCACAGAGCAGCGTCCTATCCCCTCAAGGTGGGGTGTTGCAGTATTCCCAGGTGTTTGATGGGTGGCAGTGCATGGAGAGTGCCTCCCTGCTCTTGGGTCTTCATGCTTTGAACCCCCTCATTCAGGACTATGCATTTTATCTTGAAGTGCAGGTCTCACCCTCTCTTTTTAAAATGCGGTGTCTGCTGCTGCCACCTACCTTTTGTGCTGGAGTGGATGCAAGAAATATTCCATACACCGAGTCTGGAAGGAGCCCGGGATTTCCTCCTCATCCCACGAGCTATAAACCCAACCTATAAACCACGAGGTTAATTTGTTGCGTGGGCAGGAGGCTTTATCTGCTGTTGTGAGAAAACATTTCCTGCCGTGGAAGAGAAAAAGTTTCAAAACCCATCAGGAGATCACTTCTTGCTCTTGCCTGGCTGTGAGGGCTTTCACACAGCAGATCTCGGCATCTGCCCCAGAGAGGAGATGGTCATATCAGCCAGGGAGCATTTCATGTAACAGGAGAGGTGGAAAGAGGTGTCTGGGAAACCTGTGGCCTCACAGCAGTAGGGGTCTGAACCTCACTCTCAGCCTTCCCAGCTGCTTCACGATGTGGTGATTGTGAAGTGGAAGCAGAGGTAGAGATGAAATGCTGTCCCCAAATGTTTGTCCCCAACAAACCTCTGCTTTCCTTCAGACACATTCCTGGAGAAGCACAAACCCCGTAGGAATGCTGGCGTGTGTGGTTTGTGCCAGGTTTATCTCTCAGGCAGCCCCCAGACCGCTCAGCTTCGCAGCAGTCAGAACACATGGGAAATATTTAAGCAAAATAAATGTGGCTTTTCTGTGGGTACTAACCCCAAGAGGGACATAGGACAGCTCTAACCATCTTTTCCCACCTGCTTTTCCACAGCAAACAGCAGACCTGCAATTAGTTTTGGGTGAGGAGGAGCTGCAGCTGACACAGATCTGCCAAGCCCAGGTGCTGCCATGCAGAGGTTTCAGCATCACAGGCTCGTGTCCACGTGCTGACATCCCACCCAGGCTCATCACCAGCCCCAGCCTTGAGCTGAGAAGCAGCACACAACCTCTGAGTAAGCAATTGGTTTCTTTTCTTTACACCAGGACGGCATCATTCCTGCACATTCTGCAGACTAAGTATGGGAATGATTTCACCCACCACACGCAGCCACCTTGATGGGAGAGAAGCCTGGCAGACGTCTCACAGCACACAACAGCTTTATGCTGCCATCCAGGGCAGGAAGCAAGAAAGGATATTATATCAAACAGAAGGCATGGGAGAATTTCAGGTTAGATGGAGCATACTTAGTCACAGCAGAACTGGGTCAATGTTCTGGGACCTGTGTTCACTTCCTGCAGGAACCCTGGCTCAGCCCAAAATAGTAGCAGTTAGGCAAAAGCCAAATATCTGCCCCTTTTTCTCCCCACAGCAAATACTAATGCTTACGTCATTAAAGGAGAAGCACAAATAGAACAGCCTGGGGCTGTGATTTGCAAAGTTCTTGGTCTGTGGATGAACCATCAGCTTTTCTTATAGCTCACTATTGTGCCATCAGACTTTTCACTGAAGATACTATCAGGATGATATAGGCCTTCATATCCACCCAACATCAACTAAGAAGAATCAGAGTCCACATCTGTGCGTTTTCTGTGTGACCCGGTTTTTTTCTCGCCGCCTGGCACGTGCACCAGCACAGCACAGGACAGCATGCACCAAAGAATGGCTCCTACTCGCAGTTTGGACACTGTTTTGGAAAAGATGGGAGAGTTTGGCTCTGTGGGTACAAGGTGTGCCCCACCTGTTCTCCTCAGGGACAGAGGACAGCCCATATCTATTTTATTTCACCGCGCAGAGCCACTACAAGCACTGCCTGCAGCACGCTGGGTTACCACTGCTCTGCACTGTGCACCCTCGAGCAGGTGTTCACTTCTCTCCAGACACGTGCCAAAGGCTGTCAGCCAGCATTGGTAGGAGAACACCTGAAACTACGCGCAGAGCCACACACCTCTGTCCATCCTTCTTCCAGGCTTTGTGAATGTTTTTAAGAGCAACTCGAGTAGGCAGGATCCGGGGGCAGATCCTCAGCAAGCCCATCGGCAGGGAGCTGTTGACATCAGTGGAAAGAGCCTTTACACAACGTGATGATCCTTATATTGTTCAGGAACACCCTAGAACTGAAATCCCCGTAGTGGGATACCTGGGGCACCAAACACGCTCAGAAAAGAGGAGCTGCTTGGAAGAATTACAGCTTTCAGAGTAATTGGTGTGTGCCTGACCAATTCCCATTAAAACCAGGTGGTTTTTAAGGGGGTTGTTTTTCCTTTAGTGCCTTATAATACTTGAACCTGAAGTCCTGGGGTCCTGTGCCTGGTTCCCAAGGTAAACACATGTAATTTATTTCAGAAAGGCATCTGCAGCACAGGAATTCATTACATACATACCCGATGGGCAGCAGCCAACATTTCAAATGTGCCAAGTTACCAGAATTTTATTAAAAGCTGTTAAGAGTTAGGGGGAAGGTGCAGAGAAAAGCAACCTCCTTCCCAAAGCCAGGTGGCTTAGGCTAGACTTACGCCGCTTCCCAAATGGATGAGGCAAGCTGGAGTCAGAGGTTCCTTCCAGCAACCAGCTCAGTCCCCCTGGATGTCTCTCCGTAAGCTGCACAAATATTCTGGGGAGGGGGAGGGAGAGAGAAAAGAGTGAAACCTATTCAATTACATCAAGATCACGACTGGCCCTAGTAAAATCATTTATGGAGTGAGGGAACCCGGAGCGGTTTGGGCTGGAGCCATCTGCAGTTATTTGGTATATACAGAATCCGTTTCTATGGATTTTATTAATAGGTCACGCGATTGTATACGAGGATGTGAGATCGGAATCTCTCAGGAGGGGTCCCTGGTTGGGGTTTCTATTGCCTTTATAGGCAATGGCTCAAACTTTCTTGCAGCAGCAACTCCTTAAAAACTTGAGTGGAATGGGGCTGGTTTTAGGATCCAGCCCATTTTTTTCTCTCCCCCACCAAAATCTTGAATTGACTTTGTTCCTCTTCCTCATTTACTAAATGGGGAAACAAGGAAATAATCAGAGAAATATTCTTACTTACTTTTTCCATTGTCTGTATGAATTTTCCCTCTTTCCCACCAGTCTGAGGGATATCTGGTACATAACTCAGCTCCCACTTCCATCTGTTTTTCAGGCTTTTTTGGCTCTTATTTAGGGGTGAATTTTGCTTTTATGCCACTGTTGGCTCTCCACGTATGGGAAGTTGAGCCCAAAGGGACTTGGACACACAACAGAGGCTTGGGACAGGTGGGTGTAAATTGGAGCAGCCCAGAGGCTTCTCTACTTCCCCAGGGAGCTGCCCAAGGATCCCTGAGCTGTTCTGAAGAGCAAGCTGTGACATGGGAACAGTCAAAAGCCTCTGCCCTTTGGTCTTCACTGTGGCTCGATTTTGCTTCAATTCCCCCAAAAGAGACAAAACCAAACCAAGTTCTCAGAGAGCAATTCCTTCACATCCTGGCCACATGGAGAAAGCTGGGCCCTGCAGAAAGCCACACTGCTGCAGCAAGTGGCTTCACCAGCTTCACCAACACTCCAGCTGATGAAGCCCCATTCCAGAATTTGGGGCTTTCAGCACTGTTTCTCATCATCTCCTGCTTTTTCAAGTTAGCCCTACATGGGACAGCTCGCTCTTTTCAGGAGCTTTCAGGAGGTCCCAGAGACCCCCAGCTGGAGTGCAGAGGCCACATTCCATCCTTCTTGAAAGCAAACCCTGGGGGGGGATCCCACGGTGTCTCACGGGGTGGGAGTGGGGGCTGATCCGACCTGCAGGGCCAAAAGGGAAGCCCCACCGGGACCAATCAGGGCTGCAGGAGGGGGTGTCACCCGGGGGGTCGGAACTGCCCCGGGGGTCGAAACTGCCCCACGAGTCTCACCGTGGCTGATACGACCTGTGGGGGCCCAGGGAAGCCCCACGGGACCGAGCAGGGCTGCGGGACAGAGCATCATCCGGGATGCGAGTCCGCCCGGGGGTTGGCGCTGCCCCGGGGGATCGGAACTGCCCCGGGGGTCGGAGCTGCCCCACGAGTCTCATCGCGGCCGATTGCGACCTGCAGGGCCAAAGGAAGCCCAAGCGATGCCCTGCGGGGCACGGCATCATCCCGCACGGGGGTTGCAGCTGCCCCGGGGGCTCGGAACTGCCCCGGGGGTCGGAGCCGCCCCGCTCCACCCCCCGCCCCGGTGTCGCCCCCCAGCGCCGGGGCCCTGCCCGTCCCCCCCGGTGGCCCCGCTCGGTCCGCCCCCCGTGCCCATCCCCGTCCCATTGGCCGCGGCCGCCCCGCGCGTCACCGCTTCCTCCCGCTTTTGTGCGCCGCCCCAGCCCGGCTCCAGCCGAGCGGAGCCGAGCCCAGCTGAGCTGTTCCCAGCCGAGCCAGGCGCCGGGACCCACGGCGGTGACAAGCCCCGGGTGTGCGGGCATGGCACAGTGACCCCGCCGCCGCACCGGTGAGTCCGCCCGCAGCCCCCCCTTCCCGCCGGGTCCCTGCGCCCGCCTGCCCGGAGAGTTTCGGTTTTTAATTATTTTACGCTGTCTGCAGCGGTGGCCGAGAGTTTTTGCAGCCGGGACTGGCTTCCGTGGCTTTTTCTTCCTTCCTTTCTAGTCTCGCAAGTGGAGGGTTGTCCCTCCGGCTGGGTTTGGGGCTCGCAGGGGATGGAGCGGCTCTCCAAGAGGAGGGCGCCGGGAGCCGTGTCCGTGGGTGCGGATGGAAGGATTAAGGGATTGACCTTCCCCGGAGCTCCCCGCAACCCCCCTCCTTGTGCTGGTGCGCTCGGGTCACTGGTTTTCCCAGGTTGTTTCCTGGAAGCCTGTCCCAGCTGCAGCTGCTGACGGCGAGCGCCGGGATTAGACCCCGATATCCGTTCCCGGGATGCGTTAACCTCTGGAGCCAGCAGTTTCTGGCGGCGATCACTTGGGTCTCGCTTCCTTGGGAAGCGTCTCGACCACACCAGGGAGGCGCGGGGGTTCCCGGAGAGCCCTCACTGTCCAGCAAAGCTCTCCCCGCACCGTCTGCCCGGAGCGGTGAGGATGGGATGAGCGTGGGGAGGAAGGCTCTGCGGCGGGCACGGACCCCTGTAGGCGAGGGAAACCCCGCTTGGGGCGAGTGGCCGGCGGAGCTGGAAAACTGGATTTCCACCTGGACTCAGCCAGCGGCTGTCGTGGGGAGCGGTACCACGAGTCAGGAGGATGCTCTGGGAGGATTCGCTCAGTTTGGAGATCGGCTTCCCCCTCGGCTGCTGTTTTTATCCTCCTCTTTAATTCCTTTCTTGTAATCCAGTGGTTTTTGGAAGCAGACCTGATCCCGGTTCGATGCAGAGTCTGCATGTGTTGCTGGTGTGTGGACCAAAAACACAGGGCTCACTTGGGATTTGGAGACTTGGGATTTGTGCAGGATTTAAGTGATCCCAGGGATTTCCAGGGTCAAGCTCTTTCACTCTTTCACTTCTTTGGTGAGAGTGAGTGGCTGGAGGGAATTTCTTTCTATACCCCCTTATGAATTTATTTCCAGTCTGGTATGTGCAGTTTGATGTAGCTCTGTGCAGGATTTGTGCACAGAGTGCAGCTCTTGGAAGCAGTTCCTCAGGTGTGCATGAGATCAGTTGCATTTGGGGGCTTGCCTGTGGCTACCTATGTCTTGTGATACCTGTGTCAGATGGTCCAGTTTGCAGAACCCCTAATTTGACATCAGTTATGAATGGAGGTTCAAGGTTTCTCAGGGCTCTTGCAGATCAGAGCAGACCTCCATGCCTGGGCACAGCCTTTGCCCTGGGAAGGTTTTGCAGCTTGTAAAAGTTCCTCTGTTGGAGGCAGGACGTGAGGCTGGATGGGCTGCCAGCCTGGTGGGATGTGGATTTAAAGGATCTTTTATACCTCCCTTCTGTGAACGGGTTTTGGTGCTGCAGTTTTTTCCATGGGTTCTTAATCTCCATCAGGAACCCACAGCTCTGCCCTGTCAATGTGTGCTGATGGGTGATGCATTTCTTTTTTTGGAGGCTGTTAGAGCCTATGAGGGAAGTGTGCTCATGCAGAGAGATGTAGTCTGGATTTTCATCCAGACGAAGCGACTCCGGCGTGAAGAGCCAGCGACTGCAGCAGCCAGAGGAGCGGCTCCATCCCTCCTGAAACGTTCCTGTTGCTTTATGATGCTTCGGGATTTCAGCCTGCAGCTTGGACTTGATGCTTTCTGAATGTTCCCACTGGGAAGATGCCGGCGAGGATCACACGGTGTGTCTGGCTCCCTGGCAGAGCCGTGGGATGGAGTGTGTTGCTGCAGCATGGAAAGGGATGTGCTTCCAGCCCTGTTCTCCCCAGATGGACGTGGGAACGAGTGTGAGAGCTGGCAGGATCTTCTGTTCTGGTGGATCTGGCCCTGCTGTTGTAGACCTGCTGGTCGAGGCTGGAGGGAAGTGAGTCAGGGTTTGCTGTTAGAAGGGATATCTTTTATTAGACTGCTCAGGTAGCACAGGCTGTCTTTGGAGTGTACAAACCTGTCTACACGTAGAAGAAAACAGGGAGTGATTGCCCTGAGTGCACCTTGGCTCTCCTGATGGAGGGCATCATCTGAAAGAAAAGGGGAAAAAAAGAGATATTCAACTACAGTTCAGCCTTTGCAGTTCATCTGGCTTAAGGAAAGGCAATTTCTCTCTCTACAAATCTCTGGACTCTTTAGATCCTGAGACTCAGCACAGGAAAGGGACACATATCCCATGTGCCAGCCTTTCATGGGAGGTGGCCAAGCCCTTTGCAGCCCAGCTCCCCCAGCGAGGAGCCGCAGGTGATGGGACTGGTGCTCCCTGATGCCTGATGGTAGCAGGAGGCTGCTGGGCTCAGTCACTTCCACTCCCTTCTCTGCTCAGGGCACAGGCCAAGCACAGTGTGCACAGAAATGTGCAGAATGTCAGCTGTGCACCAGGGAGATGGAAAATGCAGTGCGGAGCCATAAGTGGTGGAATATGGAATTCAACTTTTTTCTTTTTTTGTCATCAGACACTTTTTAGAAAAAGGGGGCTATAAATGGCCCACTGATCCTGAGCTGGGCAGGTTCACCCCCAGTCCCCAGACTTTATTTATTTTCCTGTTTAAGCTCCACAAGGGGAAATGGGTGACCAAGTGGTTTTGGTGAGTCCCTTCGAGGAGCAGTTCCCCATCCCTGTATGCAGCCCTGCAGGACAGGTCAGTTCAGCATTTCTTTCTGGCACCTTTTCTGCCTTTGCTGAGTGAAGTGTGAGGTGCAGAGGTGGTGAATGTCATCTCAGTTGTGCCTGAAACACGCTGTCTCCGTGGGCTTAGCCCCATATCCCGCATGGCATGAGCCTTCATCTGATGTGGTCAGTGCTGTGGTGAGCATCAAATGGACAAGACAAGTGGTTTTCTGTCTGTGAAGGTGTATGTGAGCATGCATGAGCGTGGATATGTGGGCATTTTTGTTTGTTTTCTGTCTATCCCTGCAGTCCTGATCTGGTCTGGACGAGTAATCTTCCCGTTAGTCACTGAAATGCCGCTGGTATCCAACTCAAAGGGTGGTCCTGCATTGGAACAGGCTGCCCAGGGAAGTGGTGGAATCACCATCCCTGGAGGTATTCAGAAAGCATGCAGATGGGGGACATGGTTTAGTGGTGGACTTGGCAGTGCTGAGTTAATGGTTGGACATGATGATCTTTTCCAACCTTAATGATTCTAAGATTCAATTAGTCTGTCCCAGTTAATGGACACAAGAAATTAAAAGCAAAGATCTCCCTTAAAAATTGATGTCTTCCTCTTCAAAGCCCCTTGGGAGCTACTCCTGGCAGAAGACCTGTTGCATGGGCTCTAAGAGCAAGAGAAGAATGCTGTAGTGGGGCTAGAGAAGAGTTTTGGGGCTGCACACTGGGAGTATGGGGCTCCCTGCTTTGTTTCTTGGGCTGTTGCTCCAGGAGCTTTCCCTGGAGCCACAGGGTTTGGGCCAGGAAGGCCTCGATGGTGGAAGATGCAGCATTAGCATGGTCCTTGGTGGGGACCCTTGCAGCTCTTTGCCCTACATCCCCATCTCAGTGACTGGGGTGGGGGCACTGTTGAATGTCATCGCTGTGTCTGCTCTCAGGGCCAGCTTCTGTTCGCAGGGCACTTGGGACGTCTGTGAAGGGAACCCAGAGGGTTTGACCTGGACTTTCTGAGGCTTTTAGAAGTCAAAGGTGGAAGATATATCTGTACCCAGTGAAAAAGAGGATTCTGCTCCCAAGTGCGTTCCCCAAACACTTTTTTTGTGTCTTGGAGGATCCTAATACAAATGTTAGTGGAGACCAAGGGGCTCAGAATTTAATGAGAATCTGTGGTAGGCTGGAGCCTGTCCTGCTCTCCTGAGTTAAAACCCAGGCTGGCCACCATGTTATGCAGAACTAATTGTCATTTCTGTGAAATCTTCCCTGATTTTATACTCCCCACTCTCCCAAGATGATTTGGGGCAGCCCAGGGAGAACAAGCTGTAACAGCAATGAACCAGGGTGGAGCTGAGCCAAACCCTGGCTCACTGTGGAAGCTCCATGGGACAAAGTCCTGTTGGCAGTGTGTGCCGTGCCCAGCAGCCTGGGACAGATCCTGGAAGGAGCTGGCCAATTACTGCGTGGGCCACTGTGTAAACAACATGTGTGAGGGGCAGGTCCTTGGTGGGGGTGGGAGGATGGCTCAAGTGCTCAGGTAGTGATTAAACACCAAATTGCTTGAAAAAATAGCCCTCGGTGGGTGGATCATAGGCGCTCTGCAAACCTACTGTGAGCAGCAGCTTGTGTGCTGAAGTAACAAAAACTCATCTGATTTGATAGCTGGGTGATTCAGAGGGAGAAAAGACTTTGTACAATTGCTTTGGGAAGAATAATTATTGAGATAAAAAGCCTTTGCAAGAGATGTAGGAATGTCTTAAATCCATTGGTACTGAAAGGTGCGTGTGCTTTTGAGTGCTCCTGGACTACCAGGACTGTCCTGGAGTGATTGTGTTTGTCTTGTCCATGTGCGAGTGTTTCTTGCACAGCGGCTTCCAAGTGCCCCTAAATCCCCAAGGGAATATTGAAAACGTTGCACGTGACAGTGGTTAGGCCAAACACTGTGTGTAAAAGTGAACCCTGTCTTGTGCTGCAAGTTCTGCTGCTGTTGCTCTCGGTGCAGAGGTTCTGAGGAAGATGCTGCTGCTTTGGTGTATCTGTTGAAGTCTGTCTTTTTTGAGGTTGTCCTTGCCCTTCAGTCCCGTGGTCTGGTCAGGCAGCTGGACTAGATGATTGTTGTAGATCCCTTTCAATTGAACTACTCTATGAATGTACGTGGAAGCCCATCATGATGAGGATGGTGGGTTACTTGGATTTGCTCAGTGCTTATGAGCTGCAACCTCTTTGAGTTTATTGTCCTTGAGCAGAAGTCAGATTGTCATAGTCCAGTTGTGAACTGGAAATAGTGCAGTGCTCTCCATAAATAAGAACCTCAAAGAGTTAAGCAGATGCTTATTCTGTTCCCAGTGGACTGTCTGCACCTTTTGCTCTGCAAGGTGCAACAGGGATGCTCTATCTCGAGGCATGAGGACCCTGCAGAAGGATGGTGGATACAGGGTAATTAATGGGCACGTCTGGCTCTCACCAGCTCTTGATAACAGGGATATCTTGCCTCTGATACAGATTTAAGGGTTGAGACATCCCCTACATGAGGCAGTGCTTTGATAAAGAGGGTTTGTTCAGGTGAAATGGCTTGGGGGAAAAGTGTAATAAGGTGAGGCCTGTTATCACTGGTGGTGAAAGTGAACTGAAGGAGAGGTGAGTGTGCATGGAAAGAAACCCTCTTTTAAATACCCTCTTCCTTTCAGCCTCTCACCTTTTTGTTGATCAGTCACTACCTGGAGGGAACTGTCCCTTTTTTGTATGCTGGGTCATTGCAAAGGGCATCTGATAACAGTGTTATCTGTAGCTGGGTGATGCTGATAGAGGCTGATAATAGTCTTATCTCTAGCAGGGTGATAACTCTGTGGGAGTGAGTGGCTGGAGGGAGGTCTGTGGACTGGACTGTGGGGCAGAGTGGTTTGGGTGTGTAAATGATGAATATCCTGTACCCGAAAATCAGATATCAGAGATTTGGGCTTCCTTCTGTTGAGATTGACCAGTGCATTGATGTAGTGTGGAGCTGTGGAGCAGGGCTTGTTTTGCTGGATGAAGCATCCTTCAGTAAAGATCTCAGGCTGGGCCAAGCTTCTGGAAAACTTTCCTTGCTTATGTAAGATGCTCACACTGCAGCCTTGATGCCTTCTGTTTGCCTTTCAGCACAGAACTACAGGCACTGATCCCTGTGCTGCAATCCTTCTGCTGGCTTCCTTCTTGGACAGTAGTTTTTGGGAAACCAGGGTTAATAAACCAGTGGAATGCATTTGCTGGTCCTTGGTCTTAGTCCCCCCAGTGCTGGTGCTGAGTAGCAAGAGTCATTAGAGAAATATGCAAGATATTTCGGTTATTTCTCTTTGGATGGTGCTGGTAGAAAGTAAAAGAGATAAACAGAAACTACTGAGCTGTGCTGAGCTTATTGCATTACTGGTTTTATTGAAAGGGTCAAGGTCCAGCTCTGAATGTTGTTGAGCTATTCCTGAGCTGTGCTGTGCCAGAGAGAAAAGGTTAGGGAAAGGTGTAGTTTTGCTGCTCTTGCTGCCTGTCTGTGTCTGAAGACTGGCTTGGCATCATCTTGCTTGGCTCAAATGGAGGATTTGGGGAACCATGACCGGTCTTACCTATTTTTGTTTGGGTTGGGAGTGCTTTCTGAGGCTCTCCATGGTGCTCTTCCCAAGGTGCTGTGATGTTAAAGATGTGCACGATGTGTGTCACTGTGTTACCTGGCTGATGACTCAAGAAAAAGAGAGAAAATGTTTGTTTAATCATTGCAATACTTCTCAAATTCACCTACAGCATTACAGGAGTGACTAACATCTGGTGTGTGCCTGGTCAGTGTTGGGATGGGGCTCTAAGGGGTGAGGATGTGTATTTTCACAACTGGCTTTTGGACCCAGCACAAAAAGAAGATTGTAACTGTGCTAAAGATTGTAACTGCTTTCATCTCTGGTTGAAGACAGATGAAGCTGGGGATGAGCTGGTTCCAGTCTTGGTCTTTGTCTGGGAAATCCTGTGCTGGAGAACTTCCCTTTCAGGAGGACACCTGGGGTGTCCCAGGGAGGTGGTCTGGCACACTGCACTTTCATCCTGGACTGTCACGGAGACCCAGAGCTGTTGGGGACTTGGTTGAGATGGAACAAGACTTCCATTACCTGGTTCATAATTACTTGGGAAACTGATTTGTCTTTTGTACCTCTCTGCATTGCCAGAGAGGTGCAGTTTTGGTGCCTCACCTCGTGGGAGCTTCTCATGCAGCAACAACTGTGTGTCTTGCTGTGGGAGTCACCAGAGGTGATGATGGTGGGAGGTATTTGTGGAAGAACATGGGATGTGTCAGAAAGGATCTCTCACCTCTCTGACCTGTCTTGGGCTGGATTTCCAAACCCTTGGACAGCTGTGATTGAAGGGCTCTAGGCAGCATCACGGAACACGACCATCTTCATGGCCATGTTGAGGAGCATCACCAAGGGCTTTGAGTGGTGCCATTGCAGGAGTCTCCTTCACCCAAAGAAGATGATGGGGAAATGATCTATATAATACATATTTTTACAAAGCAAGCAGTTTGGTCAGGGCCTTTTGAAAGCTTAGGTACATCTGTCATTCACCTGTGTCCATGTAAGCATCAAGTCCCATGTGTTTGCTGGAATGGTTGGAAAGGGCCTGGTAGGTGAAGCATCCTGCAATTCTTGCCCCAGTGTTGTTTTTGGGGCTGGTGGGCAGAAGGTTTCCTATCTGCCCTGGTCTGTGGGAAAAGCATGGATAAGGCACTTGCTTTCTTGCTAGTCCCTGCCCCTTTCTGTCAGTCCCCTCTCCATTTGCTGCCTGTAGCATCTCTGCCTGCTCCGAGAGCATGGGCTGGGAAGTGGAGCACAGATAAACACCCGTGGATCAAGACCATGGGGGATCCTGGTCGCTGAATGCTTTCATAGGACATGCTTTGTGGCATTTCCTACAAAACCTCCTGCCGTGGGGCTCTATTTTGGGGCTGTGTCTGACGTAATCTGTCAAGACACAGCCTGCTCTTTGACTTACTGCTGCAAGTCTGGTTGGGGATGGGCGACCAGTTGCTTACCTTGCATTACCAAAGCAACGAGTTGTTGCTTTCCATGACTCATGAAAATGCACTGTAGGCTCTCTTAAGAATGGCTGAGATCATTTTTTGGCTGGGTTTGGGCATCTGGTTTCCTTAGCAAATAGCAGTGGGGGTGGAGGGAGGGGGATTTCCAAACTCGTTTCTTTGTATGTGTGATCTGGTTTTTAGAACTCGGCTAAGAATATATTTACTTCATTTAAAGAAGGGGGTGAAAAAAAAGGACCTGTAACTTCCATGTCTGTTTAGTTTTCTTAGCATGTCTCATTTAGTTGTGGTTTGCTGCAAGAAGGGGAAAGGTACCAATAGCATTACAGAGCTGTGTTTCTCCTCTGAAATAAACAAGGATAGAAACATTATGGGTGGTATTTTTCTTTTAAAGCAAATCCTTTTGGGGGAATAAAGGTGCAGATAAAATTGTGCAAACAAACCCATTATTGCATTTTTTTTTGTTGTTGTTGATCACATTTGCTCAAAAAGGGGACTGTGATTCTACAGTGATGCATCAAGGCAGAGTCTTAGCAAGGGGTGTTTTAGCGTTTGGTTAATCTGATTTATTTATTTTTTTTAAAATGTTTATTTATTTGTAGGCCCTTGATTCACTTTCTGGGTTTTTTTTTTTCCTGTGCAGTCCAAAGGCAGCAGCATTCACATCCCTGAGAACCAAATGCAGCAAGATTAGCGTTAACCAGAGGAGAATCAGGGCACCTGTGACAGCTCGAGAGAGCAGGAGGTCCCCAGGTGTTTTGCCACCTCTACAGCCAGGTTGCAGCAGCCCCCGTGGTATTTTCCCCAAGTCCAGCCACACTTTGCAGGCACCTGAGAGCAGACAGAGAGGAGGGAGGGCAGATCCTGGGTAGGCAGAAGGGAGTTGTTTGGGTAGGGAGGTTTGTGGGGCGGTGGGTTTGATGTGCCCATCCCTTGCAGGTGGCGGGAGGAGCGAGGGGTGGGTGTGTTACACACTGTGTGCAGCAGTGGTAGCTGAGGTCAGCAACTTGGTAGCTGTGGGCCGACCTCTAATGCTGTGCATGATCTCTGCTGGTGCTCGGCTGTGGTTTCTGCAACCAGGGCAGGCAGGAGCGTGTCCTGTGTGCTGCGGGAAGGGGTTGGAACTACCTGAGGGCTGCAGAGGAGCAGCAGATCCGTCCTGGGAACAGCAGGAACACAGCAGTGTAATGGCCCGGCCCTTGGCCAGGAGTGAGCGGGAACAATGTGACTGAACAGGTTTGTGCTCACTTCCTTGTAATCTCAGAGATGAGATAATGCAGAAACCCACAGACATTTGCCAGCGGGAGCAGCGAGGTTTCCTTTCTCTGCCCCCGTGCGCGCCCTGCGAGAGGGAGCAGGGACTTGCTGCTGTCTCTGATGGAAAACTGATGAAAGGCAAATCCTTGGAGCTCGAGGAATGGCTCAGTTGAGCTCCAGTCAAGGGTGATGAATGCTACCCTCTGGGCTTGGCTCTGGGGCTGCTGCCTGTGCAAGTACCCTGAGCCAGAAGCTGCTGTGTGCGCCACAGCTTCTTGGGCCCTTCATGTTCTTCTCCTCCTCTGAATTCCTCTGCATCTTTGTTAGTTATCTTTGGGCAGAATGGGCTAAGACCTCTGGTTTAATCACAAGTGTAGTGTTTACCCTCTTTTTCCATGGATATAGTGTGTTCAATGCAGAGCATAGCACACCCCAGATCCAAGTCTTGTAGATCTTAATAGTTTTGTTCCATGTAAACATGGGAAATAAATGTGACCTGAAGTCTCCTCCTCTTTGTGGTGCTTGTGAGTGTTTGAACATGGGGCCAAAGTTTATTATTCCTTTAAATGGTAGGTAGCTGCAGCTCAGGTGCCTGTAGTGTTGTGAGGTCACTACATGGTGCCCCAGAGCTCAGCAACAGCACGGGATGAGCTGTGTGAGAGCCAACACAGGCCTCTTCAGAAGCTCAAGTCCTTATTCATAGACTAATTTTTACCATAAGCTATTTCTGCTGGGCAAGATCCACCAGCAACTGCAGATCTGGTAGTTTTGGTGAGCAGGGGGTACCAGCAGATGAGCTGGCACAGCTGACTTCCATAGCTTTACCCTGAAAAAAGTGCAGGCAAAATTTGAAAAGCTGTTCTGCTCTATTATTATTTTTTTTTTAACTGCTATGCCTTGATATTGTCCCCCAGTGTATAATGCTCTTTGACTAGGGAGGCCAGCATCAGGCCATCAAAGGGGCTGCCTAATTTTTAGGCAGGTGTTGCTATGAAAGCTGTATTTTCTCATTGGTAACTTACAGATGGAGGTGTTGAAACAACCCTCCAGCTCCCAAAATCAAGTAATTCCCTGTCAAGTCTAAGGTTTACAGTGTATAGTATCAGGGAAAAAGAATCCTAGATCACATTCTTTCTTCCAAAAATAGTGATTTATTTCTCTTAAAATAGATGTTTCCATTTCTTCTGGTTTGAGCATTTCAGACTTCATACTTACGTTTCTTCAACTTTTGACATCTACAAGTACTTCTTTTTAAGAAAAAAAAAAAAAGGGAAGTGTGGATTCTGATGTAATCATGTGACTCCAGGAACCAGGTTCTTATGAAAAACACTGAAACTTGTGAGACTTGGCAGCGCTGTCATCCTGCGTCCAGCAGCCGAACTAAAAAATGAAGTAAAATCTTCTACCCCCAACTCCCTTTTCAGCATTGCTTTTCCCATCCTTTGATGCAAGAGATATTTAGATTGTGTGGCTTTTTGTTTGGTTTTTGGGTTTTCTTTTTCACAGTGTGGGGTCTTTTTTTGTGATTTGTGTGGTGAAATATTTTTTCCTTACTTGGTGAAGTTTGCAGACCTGTAATCTTGGGGCTTTCAGTTTCTCTTTAGGTTATAGGTGGGGATGGTCTCTTGTGGAAGCCTTGCAGTTCTCAGGCATTTTTAAAACCAGGAGAGGGCCTTGCTGCTGCTATGGTATGAATCAGTGCCAATGCAGATTTCCATGTAAACATAAATACCTAAGCTGCATGGGAGTCTATTCTCCCCAGATCCTTTGGTTCCTTGTATTTCCCTTTCTGGGGTGGTTGGGTTTTTTTGAGCTGTTTTCTGACAGTCTGTCACAGGAGGCTTGACTTAGAAGGTTGATGGAAGAGGTGTTTGCTGTCTGTTCTCTTGCCAACCTGCTTCCTGCAAAAGTAAATGAAGTGCCTTTCCACCTTGGACAGGGTCAGGCTTGAGCTCTCAGAGAAGCACAAATACTCTCATAATACAGAAATGGGGTTCCTGTACTGCTTGTGGCTGCTGGGACAGGAATTTGGGGACTTGCTTGGGTGCCTTGGAGCTCACTGAGGCTGAAAACCAGGCAAATGCAAGTCCTCTTGTTTAACTCTGCTTGGGTAAGACCTATTAGCTCTCTCTGGAGTTATTGAAAACTTGCCTGGACATGATCCTGTGCAACCTGCTCTAGATGAACCTCCTTTAGCAGGGGGATTGGACTAGAAGATCTCCTGAGGTCCCTTTCAACGCCAACCATTCTGTGAACAGCTGGGAAACGAAATGTCTTCAAAGGGCAACACTCTCCCATCACAAGCACGGGCAAGCAAAGCCAGCGTGTTCCTTCACAACGTGGGAGATATTTGTCCTGTGACTAAGCATAAAAGTTAAGAGATGGAAAAGGTCCTATTAGATCATCTGGTCCACCTCCCTGCTGGCGTGCAGCTTTTCTCCCTGGTGCATATTTATTAATAGGCTGTTGGGCAGACAGGAGTGGTTTGCTCAGGGTTCTGTGGAGGAGCAGCAGGCAGGTTGTGCAGGTGAGGGACTCTGCACGCCCGTGACTCGACCTGCACGTGCACAGGTTGCTTGCAGCAGTGGGATTTTGTAGGAAAGGGGCCAAAATCTCTGGACTAGACATTCCTGGCGTGCTTGGAGCCTTCCCGTTGACTTGCTGGGATTCAGTTTGTGCAGGCATCAGCTCGTCTTTTTTTAGCGTTCTAGGAATAGGCTAATTTTACTTTATATTTATGATGGAGTAGGTGGCTTAAAAACTAATAATAGGGGGGGAAAAAAATAATAGAAGCCTTTTTGGTAAGGAGAGGTCAGCCAGCTGCACATCTGCACAGCTGGCCCGGGCTCCCTTGGCCATGATCTATGACAGTGGTGTGTGAAGACTCCCAGAGGACGTGTCAGAAAGGTGCAGGTGGAAATGCTATTGCCATGACAAACAGAGCAGGGCTGGAGTTTCAGGCCAGAGCTTGGGGACCATCAACATTGCTTCGTTTATTGCTGCTTGGTAACCATAGCACAGCCTCTCGTGCACATGGATTGTTTTTTATTTCGCATTTCCCAACTTGATTTGCAGCTCAGAGCACTTATCACCTCCTGGATTGAAATCACTGAATGTTGAGGATAAAGGGACAAATTCTGTCCTTAACTAATTCAGGGAAGAACTAGAGTATGTGCTCAACACAGCACATTTCCTATCCAGGAATGTACTGAACTGCCTTCTCATATTGAGACTGTGTTGGCTTTTGCACTTAGGATCACTTCACTGTCTCCAAAGGTGTCTCCTGGTCATGTGAGATCAGTATTTAGGATTAAAGATCAGAACCATTCTGTCGTGCAGGTGAGCAACCAAGCCTGCTCTGCACCAGCAAAATCTTCTTGCTGGTGCTGGCACCTTGTTGGGCCCCTGGGGCTCTGCTGTGGGGCCTGATGATCCATTTCCTGACACTGCAGTACATTTTGTGTGGTTTTCTGGAGGTGTTATGGGGCATCTCTTGGCTGAGTGATGGCTCTGTTGAACCGGGAGAAGCTCTTTCCCATATCCAAGGAGGGTAGGGGCTGGGTGTTTCACGGTACAGGCAGTGTCCCTGGCACCAATGGTCTTTCTCTTGGCATCTTCTGTGGAAGTGACAGTATCAGAGATGATGTTTTCCAGGAAAACTTCCAACACTTGTAAAGAGCTCTGACATGGGCTTCGCCTCCCTTCCCTCAACCAGACATCTTCTAGGGAGGAGGGAGCTGGAGCAGAGCACAGTGCATGCAGGGAGCAAATCTGCCTTATTATTATTTAATTTAGAGAAAATTTGGTCTAAAGATGTAAAAAGGAATTGCAAGTGCTGTCTGGACACCGCCTCTCCTCATCAATTAGCGGCATTAAAGTCTCAACAGGGAGGATTAATTAGAAAACTGAAATCTTTCCATCGTGACAGCCTTCTGGTTTCCATTGAAATGCAGCCGGGGAACTGGAAAGGCTTCTGTATTTTGTTTTGATATGCAGGCATATGTTTCTTTCCATCCTGGAAATTAATTCTGTCTGTCTGTAACGGAGCCGTGGGAATCAATATTGAGTTGAACTGTATTTCTCCAGAGCTTTCTTCTAAACCTAGTTGACTGTTTCCCCACTGTGCCTAATAAGTGACCTGATTTCGGAGCAGCTGAGCAGCTGCTCTGCCAGTTCAGAGGTGTTGTGCTGCTGCCTTGATGGTGCAGGGTCAGTCCACAGCCTCAAGGGTGATGGGCTTCTCTCTTCTGAAAGTCTTCAGGTCAGACTTTCTCCAACATGGACAAAAGGCCCACAGCTTTCTGCTGCCTGTGGCTTTCCGTTGCACCACACCAGGCTGGACACCATAGGAGAGGAAATTACTCACCACACTGCCTCCCTTGCAGACTGCTCTTTGCCTTGGTGAGCTGTCATGCTCTCA
Source organism: Lepidothrix coronata (assembly GCF_001604755.1). Taxonomy (NCBI): domain Eukaryota; kingdom Metazoa; phylum Chordata; class Aves; order Passeriformes; family Pipridae; genus Lepidothrix; species Lepidothrix coronata. The sequence goes on along the minus strand of NW_016690331.1, from coordinate 1,602,766 downwards.
GTCTCGAGTTCTGCGAGGCCCTCAGCTGGGTTTAGGGGCAAGATCTGCCTTTTCCTCAGTGTCATCATCTTTTCTTCCCTCCACCAGGCTTGGAGGATGAAGTAGAGTCCATACAGCAGCCATGACCTTCTGCCTTGCACCAGGGGAGCAGGTCACTCTTAGGTGATGGCTGTGGGGGGCACAGCTTGGGCAACTCCACATTTCTTCTCCAGAAGAAGCTGCCTTGTGTGCACTGGAGCAAGCAGCAGGCCTTGCATGTGAGCTGTGTGAGGATTGGATGGGGAAGGGCTGGCAGGGGGGGCAGGGCAGACCTGTCAGGCCCTGAGCACTTTGAGCTCAGGGCAGTACGTGGGCTCTGCAGACCTGGGTGAGTGTGTGGCTCTGTGCTGCCCAGTCTGGTTCCTGCACTGTTGATGGCTCATTTTTTATCATGAGGGCAAGTGTACTTGGGTTCATGTGATACTACAAGTCAAGAGGACAGGGAGAACAAAGCCTCTGTGAAAGCTGCCCCACATGTTTGTTTTGTAACCCCATCACCAGCCCACTGACAGCACGGAGACTGAGAGCAGAGTCCTGGAGCTGTGCAGAAATGTGGTCCTTCTGCCCAAAATCACAGCATGTCTTCTAATCTCCTCTTGCCACTAAGCACTTGCTGAGCTCTGCCTTCTCCCTCTGGTCTCAGCTCAGTCCAGAATTGCACGGCAGAAGTGGCACGAGCAAGGAGAGGACCTGCCAAATTCTGCCGTGGCTCTTGGGGGCCAGTCCTCCTGTCCTGCTCTCCCCGTGTGCTGTGGAGGTTGCGCTTCTCGCCCACGAGGAAGGAGCAAAATAAGCAGGTAGCTGCTGAGAGAGCAGAAAGTGGTCAATTAGCCCTCAGCCCTTGGCTTCACAGTCGATCGGAAAGTCTCGTTGTGATCAATCAAATCCAGACAGGCCGCGGGGGTGAGGCTGCGGCTCGTTAGAGAGGAAGCTGTGCAGGGGGAGGGCTGTGAGAGGGACTATCGATCCCAGCCAGCTGAGAGTGAGCGCTGCTGCACAGGGGCTGGTAGGTACTCACAGGAGGAGCAAGTGTTACCCTGTGTGTTACCAGCGGGATGTTGCAAGCGAGAGAAAAGTGGGTCAGCGAGAAGGTGGGGCGAGAGTGGAAGATGGCACGGTGGCTTCGAAGCCCTGATTCTGCCCCGATGCCATGCTGCCCGCATAGGGCATGGGATGGACCTCCCTCCTTCTCACTCCAAAGCTTGGTCACTTTGTGTTAAAATTCCTGTTTAGAGTGTGTTAGACCAGCCATAGAGTTTGCAGTGCATTTGATACTTAGAGGTTAAAACTACAGAGACAGGGATGGTTTTCCCCTGCCGTTATCCTCATGGAGAACTGGGCATCCCAGTCCCTGCTGCAGATTCTGGCTCTCAGGCCAGGTTCTCTGTTGCACAACATGTGCTTTGCAGCTCTTTGGTGTAAAGCTTCGTTCATGGAGACTCTTCATTTCTGATACCAGATCTGTGCTGCATAGATGCTTTTCTCCCAATTGCTTTTCCCAGTGAAGATTTTACTCTGAGACAAATACTTTTCCGAGGGCTTATTTAGTCTGAAGGTTTTACTGTCTATTCCTCCTTTTTGGTTTCTGCTTCTTCTTCTTCCTGTTTTTTTTTTTTTTTTTTTTTTCTTTTCCCCCCAGGAACATAAAAGAAAATGGCCTGAAGCATCACTTTTCCAAATACACTGTTTTGTTTCAATTTCCCTCCCACAAAATCCTGGTCATTTTAGGAGAAAGACAAAAATAAGGCCATGAAATACCACAGGAGGAAGAAATTACAACATTCTTCTGCATTGGCTTTTATATTATATGTAGAAATGCACCTTCCCCTTTGCTGTGCTCACTTAGAGGGGAATGTTCATTGGAATCAGAGGGTTTCTGTTGGTGTAACTGGCATCAAGGTTTCCCTGTGATTTATAAGTTCACAGAGAACTATCTGAGGACAGGACTTTGCCCTGTAAAAGGGAAAATTATGCAGAGCAGTGCGCTCCTCTAGCTACAGACCTTCATCCTCACAGGCAGGGCTGCGTGCTTAAATAATCCTGGTTCAGCTTCATCTGGGGAGATGAACGTACAGGGTTGCAGGAGATGAGGATCCTTCAGAGTTTGTCACTTCAGAGCCTGATTTGACTTGTCTTGTATATATTTATATTTTTATATGTATAGATATAGATAGATCCAGCCATGATGAAGATAGATATATGTAAAATAAATCTGACTGTGTTGTCTGACCTTTGCTGATAGAACAGTACTTTCTAATCACTGATTTGCTTTTTTGTTTGTATGTGTTTCCACAATTTTGAGATCTGTATGGAAAATCAAAGCTATTTTATATGCCAGTATAAATTACTGATTACTTCACTGGCTTTGGTAAAAGGAATATTCCTGTAAAGCAAGTAAATGAACTTACTGAGAAAAATACCGGTACCTAAGGAGGCTACAAGAGAGCTGGAGACTGACTTGTTACAAGGGCATGGAGTGATAGGCCAAGGAGGAATGGCCCTAAACTGAAGGAGGAGAGATTTAGATTAGATATCAGGAAGAAATTCTTCCCCGTGAGGGTGGTGAGGCCCTGGCACAGGTTGCCCAGAGAAGCTGTGGCTGCCCCATCCCTGGAAGTGTCCAAGGCCAGGTTGGACAGGGCTTGGAGCAACCTGGGCTAGTGGAAGGTGTCCCTGCCCTTGGCAGGGGGTTGAAAAGTAATGTGCTTTAAGGTCCTTCCTAACCCAAACCATTCCATGATATCTTACTAGAGTATGTAAATTAAATGTTCCAGACAGCTAAGTCATTTGGGAAAGGAGAGGATTTAAGATCTCAGTGACTCTTTTAGAGGGCTGCAGTGGAAGTTAACAGCAGGAGTCAGGCAGGTTTTAAAGCTCTTATTCTGTGTACAGATTGTGCTGAAGTCAAGAGTATGGCTCAGGAGATATTTCTCCAGAGGCAGCTGTTGAGTACAGCTGCACTGGCTGGGTCACTGACTGAAGGTATCCTGAATCCTGCACCGTGGCTCTTAAACACAGATCTCTTCTAACAGCAACATATGTTATGGAAAAGTTTCTTAAGCAGTTTTGGGGTGTAGCACACAAAAATAGAGAGAAGAAACCTCGACTGATGGGTATTCTTATAGAATTGTTTGTTGGGTTTCATGGGATGTAATTCCCAGGGCACTGGCTGGCTCCTTCAGCGAGCTGTGCTGGTCTATGTGTGTCACTTCTTGCTTAGCAGCCTGATCAGTGCAGGCTCAGGAAAGGCTTTTTTCTCCTCATCTTGGCTCATGAAGTTTGTCCCTTGAGCCCTCTTGGGAGATGCACCTGCAAACCTGGCATGGAGACACACCAGTTGCATGCCCATTAACAATGGAATCGCAGAATCTGGAAAAGACCTGTAAGATCACCAAGATCATTAACTGAGTGCTGCCAAGTCCACCACCAAAACAAGTCCTTAAGTGCCACATCTTCATAGATGTATAGTCTTAAAAGTCTGCTTTTTGACTGTCCCCATATGGTGCATCCTTTGGAAAACCCGACCAGAAAATTCCGTGAGAGCAGGGTCTTACGCGTCTGAAGTGGCACCAAAATGTAGCTATTCTACTGTGTATCCCCAAAATGTGGATCCAATTTCCAGGGCAGTTCTATGAACAGAAGGTCAAATGTTCTATATTGTCTGTAGAAGACCACAAGGATGAGGTTGGGGTGATTAGTGAAAACCTGTAATATTCCAGCCGCTCTCCCTTTGCATTTGAATCCCTCTTTGCCAAGCCTGCAGGCCGACCGAGCTATCAGCACACATAACATTTGTATTCTCGACATTAGAACAATCTCATTTGCTTTGCTGTTGTTTTTAACACTACCCCAGCCCTGGCCTCTGAAGCTTTTTTGAAAATAACATTTACAATAATATTTTTAACAGTTCCGTAGTATACAAAACTCCAGCGCTCTGGCAGGACTCCCGGAAACTTGCTGAAAGTTAATGTGGTCAACTCTTAAAAAGGAGAGATTTTTTCCGCTTGACTCTTGCTTGTTAAACTCTCTGAGCCCAACATGTTCCCTGCTGCTTGAAAAAACAAGGAAAGTCCCAATTTTAGCAATGCTAGTTTCAGTAGCTTTCCAGCTGAGCCCTATTTCAGGGGCAACTGTGGCTTATTATTATTTTTTTTTTTACAGTGGTGTGTCCCTACACCTTCAAACCGAAGTGTTAAGTGGTGCTGAGGCAGGAATAAGTAGGTGCTGCTTTCCCTGGAAGCCTGGGGATGATAAATGACATAGGTAGATGCCACTTGCTTGTGCTGCAGTAGTGGCAAGACATCCTGACTTAGAATCCATGTTTTATGTTGGATGCTGGGCCTCTGTGGGGTAAGATGAGTCCTTTTGGGGGCAGGTGATACTGTAAATCCCACTTCAAATCAATAGCACACTGCAGGTGACTCCAATGCTTTCCTAACCCTGCATCCTACATTCTTCCTCCCAGTAAATCTTCTAGTCCCTTTTTTGTCCTCCCTTACATCCAGGGGGGGAAAAAAAAAATCACTTCTCCATCCTCTCAAATCACTTCTCCGTCCTCTCTTCCTCTGCTTTGCTTTCTGCCACTTAGATGCACAGTGGCAGGAGTCATGTGTGACTCCACGTCATACAGACACGTCATAGCTGAACAGTTGTCTCCCTTGAGCTCAGTTTTGCTTAATCCATTCCCAGCCAGGACTATGGGAAGAAAAGGGAAGAACTGGGATTACTTTTCAAAGTGGATTAATAACCTTACACGCAGCTCTCATGTAGATAACTCATAACCTGTGTTCATGTGGCTGTAATGAAGTTGAGCCACTTTGCCTGCGGAATTGAGCTCAGCTCATTCAAACCAAAGCTGCTTTTAGATGGCAGCACCTGTGCTGAGATTCCTGCAGGTTCAGAAACTTCCAGCAGTTTCCTGAGCAGACAGGAGCAGGCAAAGTCTCCTGAGTGCACGGCACAAACCTGGAACACGACGAGAACATCACCTCAACATCCCTGGGAACCAACAGGTTGCTGAGCTCTCTCATTGCTTTGTAGGAGGCATTTGTGTAGGACCTGCTTACCCAGGCAGGATGTGCCTGCCAGGGAGATTGGCAGTGGAGATTTGGAGTAGATTTACAGCGGTTCTGTGAGCTGGGAGAGCAGTGCAGTGGCAGGTGGGAGCCCAGATGCTCACTGGTTAGTGTTTGCAAATTGCCAACACTTGAAGGCTCTGATCAGGGAGCTTAGTGGGAGGAGAAGGGGGGAGTTTCTTGGAACTGCACTGGAGTAGGAAAAGGATTTTTCCTTTTTTCCCCCCACTTATTTTTTTCCTCCCCCCTCTGTTATTTTAAGGGAGATAGAAACAGGAATTTGTCCTTCTGTAACAGGAAGCTGCTGGTATGTATTTTTGGGAAGCCACGGAAATCGCCAGTGTTTGCGGTCCAATTTGAAGGCTGGCCGTGCTCAGGATTGAAGAGATCTGCTAAAACAGAAAACCTTTTTTTCTCTCGTGTATCCATGGAGATTTCCTGCCCTGTGTGCAGGGGCTGGTTTGCTCACGAGAGCTGGGCAGTGGGGTCTCAGGGGTTTGCTGTGGCAGAGGTGATGGAGAACAGCACAGGGTAGGGCTCTGCTGGATGGAAAGGTCACCTGTTTTTTTCCAGGGTTCGTTTGCACAGTTCCTGCAGGGGCATGTTTTTGTGACTAGATATGGATTGGAAAGGTCTGGAAGGTCTCCAGAAAGCCATTAGAAAAATCTACTACATTGATAGGAGAGTTAACCTGGGCTATCCCAGGAATTTACAGCTAATCTGCTATCTGCCTACGGCCCTCAGTGCAAACTCTGCACAAAGCTTAATTGCTGGAAGTGTCGCATCAATTTTGAAAGCAAGAGTGAAGATTTGGGCCGTTTCCTGCTCTTGTTATAATCATATGGAGTTTTTTACCCTGCTTTCTTGCTGGTTTTCTGCTCTCTCATGATTCAGCGCTGCGTAGACCGACCAGTTCCTCCTCAAGATAGGATTTTTAACCTTTTAAGCCTTTTGGTTACTTCCTTGCCTCCTCGATTGTTTGGCAAATGGACAGAGCAGAGTGGCTGTGGGTTCTTAGGCTGAATGGTGCTGTCCTGAGAGGAAGCTGCAGCAGCAGAAGGAACAACAGCACACAACATCTCCGCCTCTGCTGCTCTCTTATCGCTTTCCCTTCCTGCTCGTCCCTCTCAAAATAGGCTGGATAAATATCCCCCCGCTTGCCAGCGCCGAGGCGCCAGGGCTGCAGAGAATCGTCTTAATCCGCACTTGTGATCATTCCCAGTTCACCTCGGGTTTGTTGCTGTGTTTGAATTGATTTGGCCGAGCTGGGAGACTTTCAAAGTGCCTTTTCCTGCCGTTTCTGACCAGTGTATCATGCGTGACACTCCACAGTCTGTGTGGGTGTCCTGGAGCACGTGGCTCTCATTGGCTTTGGGGCAGCCTGCAGTAACTGCAGGACAGGAATGTCTTACTCCCTCTGCAAGTCTGCTGAGGTACTTGAGATGTCTCTCCATTTTTCTTCTGCTGCCACACAGGTTTGTGACCAGGAAATCTGAGGATTTACCAGGCAGCTGAAGTGGACTTTGATGTTTTCTGTCTTAAAAGGTGCCCACCTTTAGGTGGGTTTTGCTTTCATTCAGTCTAAAATAAGGGTTTTTTTCACTAGGGAGCAGGACTGGCTCCTGCATGCTCAGGTCTCCTTTACTTTCTCGGTGACCAAAAAAAACCTCCAAGCCTTACTGGGTGCAGAGGTTTGGCTAAGTGCAGTGTAGCAGGTAGCTGAACCCATTCCTGCATTGGACAGATAAAAGGCAGAAACTCTGGAAGGGCTCCTAGGGACATGCCTGCCATGAGGGATGTATGGGGCATACAGTGCTGCTGAGAGCTGCCTAGATTCAGCTTTTTTCCCATGTGATCAGAGGAAAGGGGGTCCAACCTTGAGGAACCTTGACTGGTGTTTGGAAGGCCTAAATTTAGGTTTCTGCTTTGATTCAGGCTACTTCTTGTGTTGTCTTTCCATGTCCTGCTGTCAGTCTGTTCCCCAAGTGAGTCTTATTCCATAGGGATGCTGTGGAATGTGGTGTGATAAAGATGCTATTACTTTAAGGTTACATTAATAATGTAAAAATATATTTAAAATATAATATATTAAAAATGTTCTGCGCTTATGGAAAGGAGGCCTATGGCACAAGTATAAGTTGTTTACTCCAAGATTTTAAACCCATTAAGGTTCCGGGTTTGTAGTGTGTTACCTTTGGGGTGTGTAGGGGAGGGCAGACTCCTGGTCTCAGTTCCTAAATAAATGGCTCTCCTCTTTCCTCCAGCCCAGCTGAGGGTCGGGAAAGGCTTTGTGAAAATTAGTCCTGTACAGTGACTCCACTGACATGTCAAAATTAATCTGTAACCTCTGTGTTTGTTACAGGGTGGATGCTTGAGAGTGGAGGATAAGGTACAAGTGTCTGGGACCGGTGGAATGGAGGCCTGATGTAGATGGAAAGATGGGTAAGAACTGGATTCCCTTGAAGCAATTAATTTTCTGCAGCCTGTTAATTTTGGTTGGGACTACCAAGCATGGCAAGAGTGGGAGACATCTCTGAGGTGGTCTGGCTGGATTGCTTTCTAATTTATTTTTTTTTTATTTTAATAGTGCCAAAATTGGACAAATTCTCTTCTTAGTGTCATTGTGAGCTGGTGGGTCATGTTCTGAATGGAGCCTCTTTCCACAGCTGCCTTGTATTTCTATGCAGACTATCTTCATTCCCTGTAGCTGTTCTCCCAAGGAATTTTCTGTTTCAGCCAGAGCCTGAGTATATTGCTTTTCTAATCAGTGACCTGGATTTACTTGCATCTTCTCCCTCTCCTGCTGGAATAGTTGTGTATCAGATGCTCTGTGGTGCTGAGGGAAACTTTTTTAAGGTGGGAATTATTTGTGGTTCTGGGGGTACATAATGATTGTGATCTTATCTCTATAGATAAGAACTTTCTCCTAAAGAGAACTCATCATTTTAGAAATTAGGATCACTTGGCTGGACTCTCTCTGTTTTATTAAATAATCATATCAGTGCTGTTGCCTCACATGAGCAGGTGATAAGTGTGGGAGCCCCAAGAATGAACACTGACCACAGAAACAATTTCAAAGTGGTCTACAAGCCATTTTGTTGGGCAGTAGCAGTTCCAGCAACTGCAGGGGTTTCTGCTCCTTTGCTTTAATTGTGCTGAAGAGAAAGCTCAGCAGATTGGTGAGCAAGGCCAGGTTCTGCCTCACAGGACTGTCAGTGTCAATTAACACGTGGAGCTAATTGAGCTTGAATTGTCTTCTTCCGTTCACCTGAAGAGGCAGATTACAGAGGAGCCTAAATTTATCTCCTGAAATGGCTTCTTGACCTGGTGACCCAAGAAATGAGAAGAGATCTTGGAAAAGTCCTGGTTGAAGCTGAGCATTTTACTTGCACATTTGCAGCATTTACACAAGTTGACCCAAAACTTTTCAGAGATTGGTTGAAATGGTGCTTTAAAAAGAATAAAATAAAAGGAGATGGGGGGGAATATGTGTGAATTTAGAGATTGTCCTTGCAAACATGCTAGAATCACAGAATCACAGAATTTGGGTTGGAAGAGACACTAGAGATCATCCAGTTCCACCCCCTGCCATGGGCAGGGGCACCTTCCACTATCCCAGGTTGCTCCAAGCCCCATCCAACCTGGCCTTGGACACTTCCAGGGATGGGGCAGCCACAGCTTCTCTGGGCAACCTGTGCCAGGGTCTCACCACCCTCACAGGGAAGAATTTTTTCCTAATATCTAATCCAAACCTTCCCTCTGTCACTTTGAAGCCGTTCCTCCTTGTCCTGTCCTTACAAAAAGCCTTGTAGAAACATGATTCAGAATTTGATACTGGTTTGAATTTAAAAAATGAGAAGTGTGAAGCCATTGCCACACCTTAATTGTTTGTCCTCCCTCATGGAGAAAGGACAAGAGTGGTACTTACCCTATCCTGGCTTTATGTCTCTGTTCTTTTTGCTCTTTCTCTGTTACCTAAGAAGAGAGATTTTGTGGGGAGACAACTAATTTAAAGCTAAGTTAAAAAAAAAAAAAGGGAAGGAAAGAGAAAGTCCAGACCTGCTTCTCCAGTGTAAAGAATGACAAATTTCAGTTTAAAATCCCTGTTGAAAAACCCCAGAATTTTTTAGAAACATTTTCACTTTGAAGGCAAAAGCCACTCGTTTGTCAATGTGATGTGGTTTTTTTTGAGAAGGAAAGTTCAGACTCACTCTGAGCGCCAGTAGGGAAGGAGTTGCTGGCTCCAGTCCAATTCCCAGGAGATTGTCAATTTGATGACTCCTTGTGCAGAGAGTGGTTGATAGAACCTGCTCAAGGTGCCTGCAGCCTGCCAGCTGTGAACAGAATATGGATACGCCGGGGCAGCATTAATTCTGGGAACTCTGCAGTGAAGAGAACACCCTTTTGCAAGGCACTTGGTTGTTTGTTTTTTTTTTTTTTCTTTGTGAATAGGAGCTGAATCAACAGGGTTCTTGTGCAGGTTTGCAGATACACTTGGGCTTGTGTGTGGATGGGAGGTGCTGTGCGTGTCCCTCTTCCGCAGATGTCATTGCTACAGCTCATCACTGACAGCATCAACCCCTGTGTAGGGACTGGTTAGATCTGCCAGGCTGCATCCAGAAAGGATCATCCTGTGGTCCTGAGTCTGCTCTATGGTTTGACTGTCGGGATGAGATGGGTGAAGTGATGTGTGTCTCCAAGTGGAGCTTGTTAGTTAAAGAATCGTTGCAACAGCTTTGCTGACGCACAGAAATTTGGGCTAAAATTTTGAGGGTTAATTAGTTTCACTTCTCCCCCTTTTCCTTACCCCTCATTGGCATGAGGGAGCGTTTTCAAGGGAAGTGCAGGGAATATGCAGTTATGTCACTGATTCCCCTCTGACAGACCACAGAGATGTGTTGGATGACGTGATCTCTGACATTCCAGGTCTACCTTTCTTCCTAGGATCCTATTTATAGTCCGCTCAGTGTCTCAAAGTTCAGCATAGGCCTGTTCACTTCGAGACACGTTCTAGGGAAGTTGCATGACCTTGTCTGGAGACCACAAGATGGGAAGTGGGGACTTCTGGCGTCTCCATGGGCTGCACCTCTGACAGAGCAGTTTCTCTGTGTCATGCAGTGCGTGGACCAGCCCTGTGCAGTTGTGGGATCCCGGTGCTGCTGCAGGTCCAAGACAGTCTCTCTACGTGTGCCAGCTTGGGGCCACCCTAAGTCCTTGGCACTGGGTCTTTTTATTCCTTCAGCTCACAGCATGTTCCCATCTGCCACCTCTCCAAGACCTCTTTGTAATTTAAAGATGTGTCCATGTCTCCAATACAACACAGTGCAAAGATCACAGCCAACAGGTGTTAAAAATTGCTGTGTTTAAACATGACATCACGGTAAAAGTAACATTAAAAAAACCCACACGAGTTGGTAGAAAAAGCACCAGCTTGTTTTTTGCTTAAATTTTATTCTTTTTGTTTTAAAACGATTTAAGTGTTTTTAGTTGTGGTTATGGAATGCCGTGTGCATTCATGTGTGTTCCTGATGATAAAAACTCCGGGAAGGCTGATCTATTCTGCTCTGTATGTGTACATGTAACTCAAAGATTTAGGTCTTTAGTGCTTTGCTGGAGTGAGTGTGGCTTTTGCTTCAGCAGAAAGGTCATCTGAGGTGTGGGATATGGGAGAATGATGCTTGTTTATAGCATTGCCTTGACAGAGTGCGTGTGTTTGGAGAAGACAACTGCAGGCTGGGCTGGCAGAAGCCACAGCAGTTTGCAGGAGGAGGAAGGGGCCTGTTTGCACAGCCATGGTCTGGCCACTTAACTCCAACTCATTGGTTTTTTGGGGGGGCTGTTGAAACAGAGAGAACTGCCCGAGTTGTTGGGGGAGAACAGACCCGTCCCCGTGCACCCAGGCACTGATATCTCAGCTGTCCCATGCTGTGCTGTCCTCATTCCTCCATCTAAGGCAATGGTTTTGCTCTTCACTTCCTTACTGCTCTTAACTTGCTCTTTATATGCTGAGAGCTATTAATGAAAAATTAATTCAGGTTGAATTGCAGTACTTTATTTTATAATAAGACACATAAGGCTTTCTAGCTCAGGTTTTGTTATTGTCAAGGGGTGAGTTAAAAGGTGCCTGTGTCTCCTTCTCTCTTTCCTGGCATCGTACCCATTGCACCAGGACTCCATTTTAGGGTCATGCCAGGTGCTTTGGGAACCTGGGAAATGTGGGACTGGACCTGCATCATATCTGAGACATTTCAGCCGTTGCTGCAGCAACAGGTTGAGAGTTCACGGGCTCTGGGCTGTGGCTTTGAGCACTGGAAGTAGCTGGGCTGGGAGGGAGAAAGAGTTCTTTATGAGCCTGCAAATAACCTTCAGAGGTATCGAGGCAGCCAGGGGAAATAACTTGCCAGCTACATTTCTTTCTGGGTAAACATTTTTCTCCTTTCAAGTGTGCTCAAGAGAGAGGTACAGGTTGTGGGGAGAGGTAATATCTTTTATTAGACCGAAATGATAGAGGTGGAAAAAAACCAGGCTGCCTTTTAGGCACACAAGCCCTTCTTTAGAAGGAAAAAAAAATTAAGCTTAGCAGGACAACTGCTGGAAAAATTGGCCCAAATTTAATTTAATTATGTTAATCCATTGAAGGAGAATTAGTGTCTGTGGAGCAAAGGGCAGGGTTAGCAAAAAAGCTGTGAAAGTTTGTTGTGGAATGGGAGAGAAACCAGTACCTTTGAAGTGGTGAGAAGTAGCAGGGCTACAGGCATGCAGAATTTTCTTAAATGTGGTTAATTTTGCTTTTTAGAGGTCTAGGCCTTGCTTGCAGCTCTCCTGGACTAACTTTAATCTGCAAAAGCAAATGAGAAACAGTGCATTTGTCCAAGATCTGAAGGATCTTTTCCATCGAAAGTGATTCTAAGAGGCAGAGATTTAGTATGGCTTACCTTGGCAGCAGTCTGTGCTTTTATAGGAAAGCCCTGATTCCCACTGCCCTATTCCTGCAGTGTGGTCAGCAGGACCAGGGCAGTGACTGTCCCCCTGTACTCAGCACCGCTGAGGCACCTTCAATCCTGTGTTCGGTTTTGGGCTCCTGAGTACAAGAAAGACATTGAGGTGCTGGAGTGAGTCCAGAGAAGGGCAGAGTTGCTGGGGAATGATCTGGAGCACAAGTCTGATGAGGAGCAGCTGAGGGAGCACTGAAACCCTTTCTATCACTAAAGACTGGTGTGTTTATTACCAAAACATCAACGTCTCCTGCTCCAGGATCCAAGTTGCTGGCTGGATGTGGGGGGCAGCAGCTGTTTTCCCCAGCTCTGCCCTCTTCAGCAAATCTTCCCTGCATCAAATGCCACCTGATTTTAACCCAGACATTTGCCCCATTAGCCAAGGAGGGTTAAAGGGTGTGAGGTGCCACGGCTGGACCTCTACAGGTTGAGCTCCTGTGCTGCTGGGAGGAGGAGAGCTGAGAGAGGGAAGGAAAAGAATGACTGTCAGGATGTTGCATGGGCTGTATCTCGGGGGAAAATGGCTTCTTATCCAGGCTTCACCAGCCTCTGCGTGTGCAGGGAAGTACAGGGGACTTGTGGTAACAAGTGTGCAGGGGGATGAGGACGCAGAGGAGGGCAGAGTGTTGCAGAGCACGGGAAAGCTCTGCCAGTGGCTCTGATCCCGTGGAATTTTACTGCGCGCGGCGCTGTCAGAGGAACGGCTATTTTGGGAGTGGAGGGTTGTGGTGAACCACAGACATAACCTTGCTTTCCCTCCCCGCTGAGCTAAGCCAAACACCTTTTCAATCCCGAGGCCTTTTCCATTGCAGAAGTCCCTGGCAGGTCTCTCGGCGCTGTGGCCCAAGCTCTTCGCATTCGTCAGGAGAAACTTCTTGTGTGATCTGTGGCCTGACCACCGAAACCTTCACATGTGATAAAACTTGCCATTCCAAATGTTTTGGTTTTGGTGTTTGCAAGGTACTGATCGCTTCGGGGTTTTAAGGGCATTGTTCTCACCTCTCCCAAGCTGAGGTGCAGTCCCAGTAGCACTGCCTCTGCTTTTGGTTTTTCCTGGGGAAATTCAGAGAGCAGTGGAAGTTCTTCATGATCTCACACCCTGGCTTTCAAATAGGCTGTGCCTTAACATATGGATTTATGTTCCAGTTTAATTTCTTTTGCTGTTTTTTTGATGCTCTTATTAAGTGACTGGACTCTTAGCAAGTTTAGATTACATTGGAGGCGTTTGCTGGTTTGTGTTCATGAGTATTTTGGGGACTGGCTGGGTCATGTCACTGGTGATTGGATTTAGTTATATATGTGATATGCAGTTTTACTAATTATCATTTTAAAAATAACTGGTTTAGCTTTTTTTTAAGCCCATTCCTGAGCACTAATTTCTGTCCCCTTTTGCAAGGGGTAAATGATAAATGCTGTATGCCAGTCAGTCTGAAAGGAAGGGTTGTTTTTGATCTAAACATGATCTCCAATCTGGATGTGCAATTTTTCCAATATTTGTATGTTTAGCCTGAGGGATAGCACGGGGTAGAAGGGGAATAGGAGGCAGGAGCTCAGCTTTGCCCCTGAGAAAAGGATCTGTGAGACAGTATAACCCACAGATGTTCTACTGGGCATTTGGCATGATGGACTTCTGTAGCTGTCAAAAGCCTCTGATGGGTTTGGTTTTGTTTCTTTTCACAAAGCAGTTACTGACTGTGCTGTAAAAGTGCAATTAAAAATCCAAATTGATGTAATTTATGGAGAACAAGATTCACCAACGATTTGTCAGGTGAAGCATTGATAATCTCCCGTGGTGCACCCTTCAGCATTATAGTTCTTGGATAAGGAGAAATGTGCTTTCAAGAACCCCCAGCACCTCACACCATGAGTTTTCTGTGTGAGTTTATGTATCCCAAGCTTAAGACGTCAGTGAGCAAACTCCTGCCAAGAAATCCTGCATATCAAGAGGGTCTTTCCTCACTTCCTCCTGCATAATTGCTCTGTTTGACCTGCTGGGCTGTGCCCTGCCCTTGAGCCCTACACAGGGGTGACCTTGGCATCCCTTGGGTGGGGTTGCAGGAGGGAGAACGGCAGCAGGATCCAGCTGCTGGTGAGCCTTTGCTGACTTGCAAAGGGAACGTGCTCCACTGGTGTGTCTGCTGCAGTGCAATCTGGACTGGGGGAGGGTAATTGGATAATTTTTCTCTTTATCAGATTCTGGACACGGCTCCAGACAGTGGCAAAATGCTTTGTGCATGTGGGTTGAATTTACGTGGACGTTTGTCTGCATCTCTCACTAGATGGAGGCAGGCAGCAGTTCTGTTTTGCCACAGGTCATTCACAGACAGCCCTTCTAAGGGTGCTAAGTTCCAAAGCAGTATTTCTGCCTGCCTGTCAGAGTGTCTGGGTCCCTTCTTCGCTTGCTTAGGGGCTTTTGTCGTGGTCAAAATCAGGCTCTTGAGCTTCTAGCTCACGGGTCTCCTTCCTAGTATTGACTGAAACAGTCACTGTGACAGTGTTTATTTAATAATTGATCCCTCTGTTTAGAATCAGAATCATTTAGTCAGGAAAAGACCCTTAAGATCATCAAGTCTGTGCTGTGTTGATACCTCTGCCCCTGGTATCTTGTGCATTGGCTGAATCCTGGTGGCAGTGGGTGCCTGTTGACAGTGTTTGCAGCTACTGAAGAAACTCCAAGTCCTGGGTTTCTCTTCATCTCCAAGCTTTTTCCAAGCTGGGTTTTGGAAAAAGAGCAGCATTTATGTTCACAAGCGAGTTCTTTGACACTGGCTTTCATACGGATGAGTGTTGTTCCTGTTCTCTGGATCAGGAGAGCAAACCCAGGACTGGTCTGACGTTGACCTTCTGATGAAGGCAGTGGGCAACCCAGGTGGCTGTTGGTCTGGCAGATGTGCACTTTCACTGGTACATGTTGGTCAAGTTTCCTGTTACCTCTTGCTCACATAGCAAACAGAAATGGAAAGGTGCTTTGTCCACTGGGCATAATGTGCTTCTCTGATGTTCCCTCTTGTCTTCATTAAAAAAAAAAAATATAAAAAAAATACGCTTGGAAAGAGCTGAAGAAGTTAATTAAGGATTACTCTAGTGTCAGAAGCTATGTATTTCCATTTAGTTTCATGAGGAAGGGTTAAAAGGGGATGAGGTTGCAGTCTGTGAATACCTGCAGAAGATGGGGAGTGTTTATCAATACAGGGATATCAAGATCTAACGAGTGGAATACAAGGTGACCTATGGTCAAACTGGTATTGAGGTATTAGTTGCAAAGGGGTTATTGGAGTAAGTGCATGAGCTCTTTAGACTAAGACTCTCTAAAAGAGGCTGTTTGGTGATTCTGGGTCAAGGTAGGGTTGTAGAGGCTGCTAAATGAATTTCTGTGGTCCTTGTATACAGCCAGGAAGGCCAGATCAGGTTAAGTCCTTTCTGAATTAATGTATTTAGCTCTGCAGACTCATGTGGTCTCAAGCAAGGCTTTTTTTTTTTTGTCTGTCATGGATTCCTGTTCTTTAAATGAGATATAGAAAACAGCTCATCTCTCTCTCCATCTGACAGTGTGGCTGAAAGTCCATCAGGACAGAGACTGCCCTTTTCAGGTAACGAGTGATGCTGAGGGAGTGAATTTTCTTTCAGTTCAAGTTCTCTTTGGTAAATGATAAATATTGTATGCCAGTCAGTCAAAAAACTATGTATTTTCAAAAACCAGGGAAAATGGAAGGCTGATGCCTCTGCAAACCAAAGTCAGGATTATCAGTGTCATCATCACATGGTTCCATGTTTCTTTTCACTATGTTACATTTCAGTATTTTTGTCACTATATGTTCAAAGTCTCACCAATTGAAAGGGCTTTTACTGAAGCTGACAGCATTTCTGGGGGGCTCCCCATCCTCCCTCCATCCCCTTTCAGCCCTCACAAACTCTTCCCTCTGCCTGGGGATATCCCCAGTGGTTGCATCTCCTTCTGGAGAGGTGGATGCTGGCCTTGGAGGGAGCTGCTGGAGTTTACACAGGCAGAAAGGCTCAACTGGACTATCAGCACCACGGCTGTGAAAAGCACAGTGGGATCTTCAGCGGCCACGAGTGGCCACATCTGTGGTTTTTCCCTTGATCCAGGCGGAAGTGTGTGTGTGACAAGGTATGGCCTCGGGGCCACACGCTCCAGCCATGCTCAGGAATGACTCACAGGACAATATTCTTCCCTTCTGCAACACCCAGGACTTTTCCCCGACTCTTCCCGTCCCTGACTCTTCCTGCTGTGTGTGTGAGAGGCCGAGATCAGGACTCACCATGTTTTACAGGACTCTGCTTTACTTCTCCAGGCTTTCTGTGGGCTCCATCCAGCTGGTGCCTTTTTTTTTTTTTTTTTCAGTGTTGATGGAAGCAGCTTCATGGAACTACCGTAAGCTGCCTCTTAGTAATGACCTATTAGTGAAGCCAACAATAACAGCACTGTCTAGACCATCTGAGCACAGCTAAATTATTCCTTTGTCCCTTCTTCATTTGCTTTCTCTCCGGACTCTTGAATTGTTTTGGGTGGTCCGTGTTGACCTTCAGGCTTTCTATTTCTCCCTTGTGGGTTTTATTTTTTCCTTCTCCAAGAGCAGCGAACTGGCTGTACTAAGACTGAAACTCCAGGTTCCTCTCTCCCTCACGCACTCTGGAACCAGAGCCATGGAGCAGCACCGGAAACGTGTATCTGAAGGGCAGAGAGATGTGTCATCTTCTGGCACTTTGATTTTGCCAAGTGCCAAATGCTCCAGATTCACACTGCTAGTGAATCTGGGACTTGTGAGTCTTAACATCTCGCAGAACTGAAAACTGGATGAGAGAAAAAGGAGGTGTTCTGGTTTTGATATAAGATCCTGCCAAAACGGATGAGTTGTGCTTTAATAAAAATATAAACCCAACCTTCCCATATCCACTGTAGCTCCACTGGCCATTGCTTCCTGGGAGTGCTCTTGGCTTACTACTTCTGTGTGTTCCTCTCTTCAATGTGGCTATGGATATATCCCCCCGCCCCCAAACCTCTGGGAAATTAATATCTTTGAGACATCTATTATTCTTGGTTGGAAGTGGTCCTTGGTTGGATGGGCTGGCAGCATGATCAAATGAGCTTTGTCTCAGGGAGATGATTTAAAAAGCACAAAATCGGGTTGTTGGTGGGAAGTAGGGATGAAAGAAATGAGTTTCCTACTGAAAGAAATAGCTGAAAATAAAGACAGAACTGAGGATGGAAGAAGAGACACCGGGGACAGAGGGACAGTACTAAACACAATTTATTTTTATGTTTCATTTCTGCTGTCTCTGTAATCAGCTTTTTTTTGTCCTGATCTTCCATGGTAAAAATAATCCTGTTTATATGTGTTCTGGGTAGAGAGCAGACATCATTGAACAATTCATCCTGTCAGCCTACAGTACCTTAAGTGAATTTGTACAAAATGGTGCAAGAGTGAAGCTGGGCCAGAAGGTTGTTCAGGAGCAAGGACGTGCTCACATTGTAAAAGGGTTTCCACGAGTCTCCAAGTCCATCCAAGTGCTGAGGATACTTCACTGGTGGTGTGCAATTTGCAGCTGTTTTGTTCTGGAGCCATGGCAAAGCCTGGGAAGGTGTTTGCTGTGCAGTCTCAATGCTGCCTTCTCACAAGGCTGAAGAAAACTTGAGCCCTGCCAGGGCTAGAAAAGGAGAATCTTGATCCTGTCTGTCCCTTGGGCCTGGGATTCCTGATGATTGGCATTTTGCCCCTGGGAGAGCCATCCATCCTGCACCCACTCCTCACTCAAACTGAGCCAAATGGAGAACAAGCAGCCTGTGACACCCCCTTCTCTGGAAGGGCTTGGGAGTGTCATTTGGATTTAATTATCTGGTTAGCTCCAGTGCTTGTTCGAATTTTGACTGAACTGGCTGAGCTGGCCGCTTATTTCCATGGAACAAAGTTCTCCACCCTTCTTGCGAGTCAGCTTGGAGACCCCAGGAGCAGTAATTAGAATGGGCAAGAGGTTTAGTCTGGAAGGCATCAGTCCCTGTGCAAAGCTGTCATGGAGAGGACTGGGAAGTGTCGGTTTTGCAACCGATGATGCAAATCATTCTCCTGCTCAGAAGTTTCTTCAGACCATGGTGTGGGGGTTTTTGTTTTGAACAGTTGAGGCTTTGGTCATCGTGCCTCTGAAATTGCAGCTCTCTTGGACTAAAAACACACTGTTAAAAGTGGTTAAAAAATACTTAAGCACATATAAATACGTTCGTTCAAGGAAATATTGTATTTCTTCTTGTGTGTAAGTCATGTTCTTTCGCACTCCAGCAGTAGAAAACAACCTCTCCTGCTCATATAAAGAGAAATTTTCTTACCTTATTTTGTAGCAGTGATGGCGCAGATGTGTATTTTGGGTTTTTTTGGACTAGTAACGCCCATGTTTTATAATTAAAAATCCTCAAATGCTCTTCAGAGTACTCTTTTGCATTGGCTTTTTAGTAGATAGAGGAACAAAGATGCTGAGTTGACAGTCAAATACAAGAAATGACTTCTCTTTCTTTTTCTTTTTTCTTTCAGTAACTGATTTAGGGCAGCTGGAGCCCAGTTTTACACCACTGGTTCTTGGCTGCTTCAGTTGATGGTTGGGTATTTCTGAAAATCGGCTGCATTTAGGCAGTTACTGAAAGGGAGTGGATTCTCCTTGCTTTGCTATGCTGGGAGAGATGCAAAAGGTTGCTTCTGGCTGAGATGTGTAGCCTGACTTCCTCAGAAATGTGACTTCCATAGTGATGCAGCTGGACTTGCAGCAGTAGGAATTTTTAAACCTGTGTTTGATGGACTCGAAAGACTGTGTTGCAAAAAGTATTGGCAAAAATGATGGGTAGGTAAAGGAGAAAGACTCACTTATTGCTTTGAGGGCAGTGTCACATAAACCAAACCTTTCCTAGACGTTGGAAACTCCTTGGTGTTTAAGAAGAACACAGAAGTCCAAGGGAAATTGGCCTTCCTTGCTTTGCCCTCTGGTAAACAACTTGTCACAAGTGGTCTGTGGGGAGCTTGGGCCAACTCTTGGGGGCTGCAGGTCTTTCTCTTGGGATGGAGAGAAGTGGCTTTACAGCCACTCCAGTAAACTTTGAAATTGCTCTGTCTCTGTTTGTTGGTTTATTATTATTTGTTATTATTATTCCTATTGCCCTCCAGCAAATCCTACTGTCCCTCCCTGGGGCAAGTTCTGGATTATCCTTGGTGGATTAACCAGAGATGAATCTCTTTGAAGACGCTGCCAGGCCTGGCCAGGGAGGTTTGGAATTGGGAGAGTGGTGGTGAATAGGGTGGTTTTGGTAGCAAAAACCTGGCTCTGCCTCTGCCTGTTGAAGCCCTGTTTGCCCGTGACTTTATGGATTGTGTTCTGTGTCAGGAAAAAAAGTTCAGGAAACTTTTGTTGTCACTCGGGCTGGAAAAAAAGAAAGGGGGCGAGGGGCATTGCAGAGATTAGGGCTTTGGTGGAAAATTCCTGAAGGGCAGCGTAAGGGGTTTTGTTTTGTAGGTTTGTTTTAGCTCTCCCCTCTTCCCCCCCCCAAAAAAAAAAAAAAAAGGCTTTTTTTTTTTTTTTTTTTTTTTTTTTTGTGTCGGGTATTTTCCACAAAATCTGTGTGGAAAACTGTGTTTGTCCCAGAGGTCCTTTAAAAAAAAAAAAAGGCAACCCAAACCAAACCAACAACAACAAAAGAAAAATACCCCAAACCCAAACTATGGGGATACTCTTGTTGTGGGTTTGGGTTTCGTTTGTTTGTTTGTTTTGGCTTTTTTTTCTGAACTAGAACTGAAAATTATCTTTTTCTTGAGTGTTTTCTTGTGGCATTTCAGGCTGCTCTCCCTGCCACCCCTTTGGAAAAACATACCTGTGTTTTTAGTAAATAGGGAAATGTGGAAAGGAAAAGGAATTGTATTTTAATGTACTTTGGTATGAATTTTATTATTTTATCAATTGTATATTTAATATTGATACATAGATATCTGTTTATATACTAAATATTCACACACACACACTGTGTACAGGAAAATGTAGGCACTTTCCTAATAGTCTGATGGAGGCATTGGAGCTCATTTCTGAGCAATAAAATGAAAGTGACACTGGATTTTAAACATTTTCCCTCAGTTTTCCCCCTCATTTCTTTAATGAGATGGCTCTGGGTGCACAGCATGCATGGTGAGTCTTTTTCTCTCATCTTTTTTTTTTTTTCCACGCCTTCAGTCCTGACAGAACCCAGCAGGAGGAGCAGAAAAAGAGGATATGATATTGTATCTGAGTACGAGGATCCAGGACATACACCTCCCTGGGGAAAGATCCTCAGTATTTGGGTCTGGTCCTGTCTGATTTCATACAATTTTTGTAATTTTTCACATATTTGTGGACTTTGAGTTAAATCTGCAGGCTGGCTTGGTGTAGGGGTGGTTCTGTCCCTGGAGACACTTGCTTTTAGACAAAATTTGTAGCTGTATTTGTATTTTTACAGTAATAGCTGCACGTGCCTAATATTTGTCTTGGGTATATCACAAACATGGAGCTGCAGTGGGTTCTCACACCCTCCTAAGGAGCGTGCCCTGCCCTAGGTCTTGACAGGGCTCTTAGAGCTTGTGGTTGGTATTTTGCAGTGTCACAGTTCAGAGCTGCTTTAAGAGGCCACAAGCACAGATGGAAAAGTGTTGAAAAGGAGGAGATTGGTTTCAGATCGAATGGGTCCTTCAAAGTTCTCTGATTTCTTCTATCCAGCATTGCTGACTTTATCTCTTCTTATGAATTCCTTGCCCTCTCCCGTGGTTTCTTCCTGCCTCTGGTTTTGAAAATCATTCTGTGGTTCTTGAGCACCCCTAATGAAGGGGGAGGAAAGAAAGAGATGAAGAACTGTGTTGTGCCCCATCATCTGCTGCCATGAGCTTTCTGGGTCCTGAAAGGTTTCTGTCCTGCAGAGCACCACCATACACCACAAAAACTGGATCTGGAAGGGACTTTAAAGATAATCCAGTTCCAATCCCCCTGCCATGAGCAGGGACACCTTCCACTTGACCAGGCTGCTCCATCCAACCCGGCTTTGAACACTTCCAGGGATGGGGCATTCACAGCTTCTCTGGGCAACCTGTGCCAGGGCTTCACCACTCTCACAGTGGAAAATTTCTTCCTAACATCTAATCTGAACTGACCCTCTGTCAGTTTAAAGACATTGTCTCATGTCCTGTCACTCACTACTTGCCCTTGTCAAGATTTCCTCTCCAGTTTTCTTGTAAGCCCCCTTCTGGTACTGAAAGGCTGCAATAAGATCTGAGGATTTGGCTCACCAGTGGTGAAGAACCTGTATTTCCAAGACACCATGAGCTGGAACGCCTTGGAACGTCTCTCTTAAAAGGAAGGCTTGACATCGTGGCTCTTGATCCATTTGGATTGAAAGCTTGTCTTTGCAGTGCTGTGCTTTTACTCTGTAGTTCTGGGGGTGAGGTTGCCTTCCACACTTCAGCTGTCTCACCTTCTTTTGCAGATGAAGAAGAAGCTCTGAACTCTATTATGAAGGATTTGGCAGCGTTGGGCAAATGTGGGGGGCTGCTGGACAACAACAGGAATAAAACCAGTGTCCACTGCAGTAAACAGGTAAGGCATTGCTTGATTCTACCTCAAATTCCAACAGACCGAAGAGGTGGGCATGGTGCTTGCCATGCTGGTAGTGCAGAGTTTAAATGTTAGAACTGAAGTTAACAAGTGCTGTGGGACCTTAGTACATCAGAAATATAATAATTTCACCAAGGCATAAGCTTTAGGATCTCTTTTTGAAGAGCTGAAAGGAAGTTACAGGCATCCCCATATCACAGAGGAGCACAGAAGGGCAATGCCCCAAATAATTAAAAAATATAACAACAGAGCCTGAAACTGGGTTTTAAGCTCAATTCCCACCTCAAGGCACTTTTAACCGTTGGTTAACACTGAAAGTGGTAGAACTTGTTGCAGTCTGTGCAGCTTTAAGACTTGGATAAGTCAAATGTTTTGTACTGACAGCACTGATGAAATACAGTACTTATTACGTGCATATTTGACTTCAGATATTTGAAAGACAGACTGCCAACTTTGAGCTGTAGACACCCAGGCTCTTTGGGGAGGAATAATGTCATTCTTATATAAAGTGTTTAATTATTAATTACTGGTGTTTATCTTTACACTCCTAAACCCAAACATTTTGGCCCTGTTGCACATTCAGAGTTGTTTTGGTGAACAAAAACGTTGTCCCTTGAGAAATGTCGGAAATTATTTGCTGACACTGATATAATAGCTGAGTTGGATTTAATAGCCTGTTTGTGTATGGAACAAATATTACGTGAACATGAAAGTTGTGAAGAAATCAATTGAGTTGTCAAAATAGCGAGAAAAAAAGGGAGACAAAAATTAAGAGGACTGGGAAGCTGCTGGAGAAGCATGGGAGCAGATCCACTAGGAATTCCACTTCTAGTGCTGTGGCTTAGAACAAGCTTGCAGCCGACTTTGCAACTGCTGAATGCCCAGCAAGGAGGAAAACAAATTGTCATTTACTGTCGTCATGCATTTTTTTAATGGCATTTGTGCTACAAACAAAGAGCTCTGCATGCAGAGAGGAAAAATCCTATCCCGAATCCCTCTAGACTTCCTAGACACATGCAGACGAAAACACGTGCGCACGTAGCATGTCTTGTCTCAAAGTGTGTTGTCCTGGCGGTAGCAGCTGTCCAAGTTGAATCACTGGACTTGTGTTCATCTCATGCTGAAATAAGTCCAAGATGTTTACAGGACTGACCAGAGAAATTCGGAGCTGGCTCCTCTGCAGCTGCAGGCGAAGCAGAAAACCCAGCGCAGCCTTGGATGGCTCCAAGGGCAGCATTTTCTGCACGTTGATGGGTGGGGACCGTACTGAGCCATCTCGGGTTGCTTTCAGGGCAGCAAAGTTTTTTAGACCTCTCGTAAATGACATACTTGTTTTTGCACAATGAGGGGAAAATCCCTGCTGTCACATCTGAGAACTGTGCTGTAAATGCTGCAGATGCACAGTTAGCCAGATACCTTGTGGAAAATAAGGAGAATAATGGTTTTCATTGACTGAATATCTGCAGAAGTTTCATAAAGTTGACATCTTGCAATGAAGTTCATATCCACAGCCCACCCACTCTGTATCTTCATTTATAAATCACCAGCAGAGTTGGTGCTCTGATATCAGCTTTCGAATAGTTGGCTGCCACTTGAGTGTAATTTTATTATATTGGGAATCAAACTTTCCTTCTTATTACAGCGCTGATGCTTGGAAAAACAATTGCCTCCTTTCTGATTTTTCCTTTTATCCACAAGTGGAGCAGCTGTAGCTGCGTGCTCAGTGTTACTCAGAGCTCTCTGATGGAGGAGATGCAGATAGTCAGCATCCCGCTCTCCTCGCGCATCCGGAGCTGAGGATTCAGACCAACAGGCCCCACGAGATGAAGGGCGTTGGAGGATGTTGAATTGTTGCTTCACTAAATTGGACTAGCTGGAACAAGTCTGGCTCGTGGGACGACGGGAGTCTAGTCTGGGAGGTGGGGAGTGGCCAAAGTAGGTGGAATTAGTCCGGGACTTGGTTCGTGTTTGCAGCTCAGAAACTTTTAATCGAGTTGTTTGGGGATTTTTTTTCCTTGTTTTTTAGGACAGAGATTGATGTGGGGGAGAGATTGCTTTGGCAATGCTCTCGTCCTGCCAGTGATTTGTTGTTCCTTTGGTACTTGGTGTTCCCTTTTCTTTCTCTTTTATTTTTTTCTTCTGATCAGGTTGGCTGGTTGGGCTGAAGGATGTCCTGCACAGTCTCCCTTTTTGGAGAGGGGGTGAGGCACGGGGCATTTAGGTCTTAAAATGTCCTCTTGATCATCTCATTGCTGGCGCCTCTATTGAGGCCCTGCAGGAACACGCTCACATAGAACTACTTGGGTCTGGAAGTTCAGTTGTTCAATTAATAATAATAATAATCTTTCCTTTTCTGTGGAAAAATGCTTTTCTGAGGCATGGGAATCCTTTAGTCAGTGTTCCAAATTTCCAGTGAAAAACACTTTTGAACAAGAATGTCTTGGCTAACTAGCCAGTTCTTTGTGGCTTGCAGCAGCTTTTTGGTCCACAGAGAAACACAACCAAAATGCTATCTCATTCCTGTCTCCTGGAGGGGTTTCTTAGTGCTCTCTTGACAGAAGTTGAAATTCAAAGCCTGCCAGACAGTATTCCTGGTAGGCCTGGGCCACACAAGAAAGCAGTCTGTGGTGGTGTGTGCTCCAGAATATTTCTTCCCCAAAATATCGATGGTTTTGCGTCAGATCGTCTTAGGAAATGAACGTCCCTTGGCAAATTGCAAATCTTTTTTTTCTTAGTTTGCTTTCCTTACAAATGAGTTTAGGACTGAGGCTGAGCCTCTGGATGTGTACTGCCTTGTGGTGGAACAATCTGAAAATGAGAACAGCACGGCGTGGCTGATTTTCCTCTCTTGGATTGCCTGGGCAGCTGGCAGCAGATGTGATGGCTGAGCTGGAATCTCCTGAGTCCTGGTCAGGTGTGTCAGGCACTACGTTGTCCTGCCTCTCTGTTTTGTGGGAAAATGGCAGAGGGATAGACAGGGACACCCTTTTCCTTCTGCATGTGAGTTAAAGTGGAGCCGTTCTTTGGGAGCAGAGGGATCATTCTGACGTTATTCCTCCTGCAACCTTTGCCCTCATATTCCTGTTATTCCTTTTATCATCTTGTTACTCCTCGTGCATCCTCTGGCATGGCTGGAAAGAGTCCTTTCAAGTCGTCTCCTGGACTGAGCAAAGGAGATTTTTTATAGAAATGGCTCTGAAGGGGAGAAGGAGGGAACGGCAGAATGAACATCTGCATTGTGATCACTAAGAAAAAAGATGAGGGGGATAAGAAGGGAAACCCCGAAGAATTAAGAAATCCTGAACCAAAGCATGGAGGGAGAAAGGAGCAATTGCATTAACATTAATTTTGCATCTATTTCTGTGCACTTCCACTCATTTATATAAATAGCACTTGGCAATTGGCAGTGTGAAGCTGGTTGTCAGTGCTGGCGTGGCCTCTGTCACAGCGGGTGACAACCAGCAGCTCCTCTGCCACCTGAATCTTGATGGCAAGTTCTCCCACGGCAATTAAATCCAATATTCATAAGAAACATTTTTCCATTTACATCAAATGTCAGACTGACCTAGAAGTTGTTCTTTTAGTAAATTACCTCTGGACTCTCTTTTGTTTGGCTAGTTGGATGCAGGACAAGGTTTGCTCATAATCCAGTGAAATATAGCTCATGTTGTAGGGCTCTCTCTGGGTCTTAGAGCAGCCTAAAAGGCGTTTGGCTTCATCACCTCTAGTTTACATCTGGAGAATAGGATGGGGGTCCATAAATATCCCCTTGAAGATGGGAGTCTCTATGAGGAGATCTGCAGGGACTTCCCCACCTGGGGGGCAAAAACAAGGGACCAAGAGGGAGCAGCACTGACTGGGAAAGCCTTGGCTAGAGGTGGCAAAGGCAGTGGAGTCCCAAGGATTTTAGAGGCTTTCCCTTGTCTGTGTGTGGAGCTGACTTGGGTGTGAAGAGAGTAATACCAATGAGAAATAAAGCTATTCCCTGCCAGGTGGGTGGCTTTAGATAAACATTTTGAAGCCTGTGATTTCTGCTGCTGTATAAACCAGAAGTATCTACAACAGGGAGCAGTGAACCTTCTAGGCATGGTTTTACTGCTGTCCTCTGCGCTGCTCGCATGCTGTACTTGCCTTTTCAGAGGAAAAGAGCCTCAAGGACCCGGGAGGGACCGGGGTATATTGTACCTTCCACCCCCGAAAAGGAGAAAGGGGGCAATCCCAGACAAACTGCTTTCTGTCTGATTGCTGAATAACCCGGAGTGCGTGGGGGTTCTGTGCAGATAATTCCTAATGACGCGCATTAGTCATCTCCTACTGCGGTTTGGGGCCGCGGTCCAGCTGTCTGGCTCCTAACGAACGTCCCGTTGCTGAAAGCAGGGGCGAGCACAGCACTAATGCAAACAATGTGCACCTCGGGGAGGTGCAGGAGTCCCCCCCCCTAGCCTGGCCCTGTGGTGCTGACTCCTCTTAGCCAAAACCAGAATCTGGGGAGAAATCCCACTGCTTTGTGGCTTTGTACAAAGGAGTAACCCGAGCACTAACGCCCGAACGCTGCGCGCGGCTCCGCGGGGTTTCCTCATTGTTTCCTAGTCCAACGAGTAAGAAAATGAGAGAAGTGAAAATGATCCCTCTGATTACCCTCTGGCATGCAGAAGTGGGTGTCCTTCATTGTCCCTCTTTTACCTCAGGGGGAAACTGAGGCAAAATAAGTGCCCAAAGTCTGGTGGGTGGGTACGAGCAAGCCTGGAATGAGCCCCTCTCGGACCAGCACCAAAGGGAATAGGAGGCCCCTTGTGATGATTTTTCCTGCCTTTCTTGACCACAGAAGGGTTAATGCTGAAGTCTGAGGCTTTGTCCCAGATGGTTTGTGAGGCAGCTGTGGATTTGGGTGGAAGAAGTGATCCAAAGGCCCCATCCCTGTGGTGTCTTAGCATGGGCAAAACTGTTCTCTGGTTAGATTTGACAAGAGCAACTTTAAAGCAAGCCACAGAGGTGGGTTCTGACCAGAACACTGTTTCTGAGGGCAGCTGATTTTGAGGGGAGTCTTTGAGTTTGGTGCTGGTCTAGGGTTTTGCAGTGTGGTGTTTCAGCTCTCTGTGCCACACGGGCAGGTGTGGAGGTGTGGGGCTGGCTCCCTGCTTGCCATCAGTGGCACTGATGCAGTGAAGGTGTCCCTCTGCCATTAGACAGCCTTCTCCACAGGCATTGCTCAGCTTGGACCCCAATCTGATCAACCCTCTGATTGTGCAGCAGCAAAGAGCGTTCAGCACCTTCTGTTTCTCTGAAACCGCTTCCATTTTAGGCCTAACGGCTTGTTTTCCTGCTCTCCGTGTGTGCTTTTATTACAAACAGCAGTCAGCTCTTCAGGGATCTCTGTATAAGATCATGATTCACCTCGCTTGGAAACACTTTTTCCATTTTTTTCCAGCATTTTCCTTAATCTAAACCAGCGCTCAGTGCTGCTTGCTCCAGCTCTGGGGGCCGAGCTTGGCCGAGCCCGCCGGGGTACATGGTCCCCAGCTGAGTGGGCAGAAGCACTTGCCCCTTTTTCCCCCTCAGTTGCCATCAGGGATTCCTCTGAAGCTTGGCAGCTGTGGCCTTTTCTCTTTGTGAAATTAGAAGTTTTGAGGAAGGAGCTAAAAATACCTCAAGGAAAGCCTGGAAAGATGGTGCTGGGTTTGTGGCCTCTGCGGTGGCTTTGCTTTTTCCTTTCGGAGGCGTATGGCAAGAAAGAGTAAAATACCATTTGTTAGCAGGGCTGGAGGAAATGCCAGTCCAAGCATTTTGGAGAAGAAATTATTCTAGAAACGAAGGGAATGACTGTGGTATTTCCTGTCAGGGTTGTCGCTTATTTTGTTTGTGTCGCAGCAGGGTCTGCAGGCGCCAGCCGGGACGTGGGCTCCTGCGTGCCCCGTGTTGTACGGAAATGCACGTAGAGAGGGAAGGTTGCTCACTGCACACAGCCCAGGAGACCAAGCACCTAAATTCTGTGCTTCTCTCTACCACTCTTCGGCTTCACAGAATGAATCACGGGATGGTTTGGGTTGGAAAGGCCTGTAAAGTCCGATCCGTCTGCTGTGGGCAGGGACATCTTTCACTAGATCAGGTTGCTCAAGATCTCATCCAACATGGCCTTGAACGCTTCCAGGGATGGGGCATCCACAGCTTCTCTGGGCAACCTGTGCCAGTGTCCCATCAACCTCAGCACGGAAAATTTCTTCCTTATATCCAACCTAAATTTAGCCTCTTGCAGTTAAAAACTGTTGCCTTTGTCCAGTCACTACAGGACCTGGTAGAAAGCTTCTCTCCATCTTATAAATCCCCCTTTTTATATTGAAGTGCTGCAATAAAGCCTTCATGGAGCCTTCTCCTCTCCAGGCTGGGCTTTCTCTTCATACCCTTAGCCAAACCCCTTTGTGCCTCAGTTTCCCTTGTTTGCTCCATTACCTGCCTCAGCTCTCCCAGTGTTCCATGAAACCATTTGCTGAAATGCTCTGCCAGAGCTCAGGGTTTAAGGCTGGTGCCTGTGACTGGCCTTACCCCTCTCCTCCACTGTATTTAACACAAGCCTTTCTTGGATGTCTTGGCTTGTTCTCCAACACCAACAAATGCCCTCTTGACTGAGGGGGAACAGGGCTGCCCTTAACCTCATTTGACATCTGATGGCAGGGAGGGTAAATAGTACAACTTGGATTGTGGAAGGAGGATTCATTGTCTTCATTCCTCACAAAATTGCAGAAGTGAGTACAACCCACCAGCCTCCACCACCCACACCTCTTCCACCTCAACATTTGCATGCAGTGTTGGGGTCCTTACAGAGAAGGTGCTGGCCCTGCCTTCCCCTTGACGGTGCATTTGAGGCACTGGGTACAGAGTTGCAGGAGATTTTACTCCAGTACTTGGCGGTGCCCCAGACTCCCTGTGTAATCTTAAACCAGTTGCTCCAAACCAGATTTCCATGGGTGTAAAAAATCACAGCCTGCTCCAGCATTTAGGAAGTGCTTTGCATCCCCTGAGACTTCCTAGTACTTTGGGCACTGCCCACTCTTTTTTTTTTTTTTTTTAAAGGAAAAAAGTATTTGTTGCTGATAGCAGTGACGAATTCAGCTTGAGCTGTGGGTCAAAAATGTGAGCAAGGCAGGGGAAGAATGAAAAATAAAGCAGTAACCGACTTCTCAGAGTAATAAATACGTATTTATCCCTCTTGCAAATGCCTGAGAGCTTAAGGTCTTGCTTTCTTTGAGGGATGCAAGAGGTTAGTTTGTTTTATACGGAAAAAAAATTATGCAATTAAGAATTGAAGTGGGTTTTCATTCCCCTGTTGCAGCCAGGGTGTTTGTAGCTCTGCTCAGAAGCAGAGCAGAGCAGTGTGGGGCAGCTGGCGTCCTCCTGCTGGCTTTGGGCCATGGCACATCAGCCTTGTTGTTGATGTAGAAGAAAAGGATGCAGCAGGGTCGTGGCTCATTTTTTTTCATTTTCTTCTCTCTCTCTGGAGCTTTAGACGAGTGTTCTGACATTTTCCAGCCACAAGCTGTTTTTCAAAACTTATTTGTCTGTGAAATTTGTGTTGCTCAGCACAACCAGGCAGCGTGTGCTGTGTCCCAGCTCGGTGCAGCGTTCGGGGCTGTGCTGAAAGTGAAACCTGTGTTTTGAAAGGTTTCCTGCAGCGAGACCAGAGCTGTGAGAGCTTTTCCCCTTCCACGTCCTGCTCCTTTGTCAGGAGAAACCTCGAAAGTTCCTTGCCCTGATTTTTTTCTCTTGCTTTAGAGAAGAGTTTTCTGGTGTTGCAGCCAGTGAACCCACACTGGCCAATTTACTACCAGCATCCAAGAGGAATAAGCCAGCCAGGCGTGTTCAGAAAGACACAAGGAAATAAAAATTGGCATAAAAGAGCCTGTACCTCTTTTTTTCCAACAGAGATAATCCAAGGTGGCAATCCCACCTGTATTTGCTCATCTCTCCAGAATGATTTGGACCTTCAACACTAGGATGGTTATGGTCATCTCTTCTTCTCCTTTTGAATTTTAGACTGGTTTAGAATTAATTTGGTATTTTTACATGTTGGGCCTGGTTCTGGAAATGAACCTGGAGTTTGTCCAAACATTGTGGGTCTGGAGAACTGGCTCTAGACACCGAGGTGATGTAACTGCCTGTTTAGCACAGGCCTGTAACACTGCTGGAGTGCCCCATTTGGTGACTGTTCCAGCCCTGGTTCTTCCCAGCCCTTCTGGAAGCACAGAAAATGCCATGAACAGAGATAGAAAGGATGCATTTTGGGTGATCCAACATGTTTACCCTGAATCTGCTGGGGGTTTTGTTTTGTTTTGTTTTTTTTAAGCTTTTCAACAGAGTCGCCTCCAGCCTTGACTTCCTGAACTTCAGTGGGTGTTTGCAGAACTGGAGGAGCTGTCAGTTTAAAAATAAACCAAAGGGCGCCCATCCAGCTCATTCTCCTCGTTAGAAACAAAGCTGTTTCACTGTGGCTCTGCTTTGCCTCTGTGGGGATGGAAAGTGTGCCTTCACACTCTGGCAATCCAGGCCCAGAGATAAGTCCTTTGCTCAGGAAGGGCTGTCACCCACCCATTCTGGGATTATCCCAGTGAGATGCCGGCGGTGCGGAACCGAGCCCTGCCTGGTGTTACACCTCGGAGGGAGGGGCCACAGCACTTTTTTACTTGATGAGAAGAAAACTACTGATTGAGGAGGCTTGTGTGCACTAGTAAGAGCAGAATGCTGGTTAACTGGGGTGACTAAACCTGGTCTGGAAAGTAAAGCGGGTTTTGATCTGCCTTGGAGGCCGTCAGAAAGTCCCGGAATGATCCAAGGGATGCTAGAAGGATGCTTGGCTTAGGCCTGGTCTGAGAAGCTGAATGAATGAAAAGGCTCGTTGTGGTCTCAACTGCTGCTAAATATGCACAAATAGAGGATGAGAGAAGTAGCTTTTACTATTCCCTGCACAGCTGTGTGTCCAGTCTGCCTGTGACTTCACTGGCTTTTCTTTGGGCAAATTTAGTGTTTTCTCTTGGGATGAGCATTTCAGGGTGAGCATTTACTGTGTACAGTGTAGTGGGCCTGATACACTTTGCATTTTGTAGGTCCTAACAAAATAACAGCCACCCCTACAACCATCCTGGCACTGCTGGCTTTTAAAATCCAAAGCTGTCTCTCCACTTCCATTATGGGATGCTTGCTTTTACTTCTTAAGTCTTTGCCTCAAATATTCCTGTGTTCTAGTAAACATCCCTCTGAGCTCTGCTTTTTGGATTTCCAATGGAAAAGTACTGGGGTGAAACCATGGGAAATGCTGAAGATGGACAGACATCAAACACTTGACATGTTGGCCTCTTTGATAGTAGTGCCTTGTTCCCAAATGAGTTCAGAGCACTCACAATTTTCCACTTTATGAAAGCATTTTATTAAAACTAACAGTTATACAGGTGAGTGTCTTCTTGTTTACAGAAGACCTTATGTTTTGACAAGCACATTTATCAGCAACGTGGAGTGTCCCCAAAGTCCGTGAGTCCAACAGGCAGCTTAGCCCTAAATAAACCAGATGCCTATTGGAGTTAGGGGAGTCTCATTGAGAGCTTTGGATCTGTGTGTCAGTCTGGGCTGCAGTTTGAGACCTCACCATTTTCTGCTTTTTGTTTCAGCAGCGAAATGTCAGGATCAAGTTTGAATATGAAGGAGAGAAAAGGTAGGTACCCAACCCAGTGCCCCACATGTACGGAGACAAATTACCTTTTTTACCCAACATCATCTTGCTGACTTCAGCCAGCTGCAGATGAGCTCACATCAGGATTCACTCCCCTAAAATCGGCTACAGTTTTATGTGCAAGAGCCTTGCCTCATTATCCCATTTCCCACAAGTAGCTCCTGGGATTTGCACGCAGGAGAAGTGCTTCCAAGCTGGAAGTCATTAAATGCCTCTTTTACAAGGGACATAGGGTGCACACTTGGATCCTTTTCTCTTTTTAATTCTTGAGCCCTGCTGAACCACAGCAGGGCTGGAACTCTGCAGAAATGTGTTCTTTGATTAGCAGTCTATGACACTTACTTAAGATAACCAGATTTTGGGCATGGGTCCCATAAAAATAGGGCTGGGAGTTAAAGCTTGTCCGCCCTTCCCTGCTTGACATTTTCATGGAATCACCTCTGCTTGGTGCTTGGTGACTGTGACAGGGCAGGACACAGGCTGATGGTCCAAGCTGCATGTTAGAGCCAAAGAAAATTGAAATTGCTGTAGGGATAGACTGTACCTGCTGTACATACATACCTTTAGAACTGCTGCATGTGGTGGTACAGGACAGTCACAGGATGCCAAAACTGCATCATTCCCACTTCCATCCCTCCTTCCTGTTCAGAGCCCCTTGCTGAAAATGGAGATGATAAATATCACTGACCAGCGCCTGATCTGGGATTTTGCCAGTGAAGGGCTGCTGGACTTCTTTTCCACCTATGCCTCACATTAGAGGGAGGAGAGGAGCTGCACTAGGATTTCTGGGAGATGTTCTTGCAGGGTAGGTCCAGTCCCCTCTTGGGCACTGCAGATGAGCATAATTTCTGTGAGTGTAGAAGCAAGGACCAGGGTTTATGCTTCATGATAGAACACAGGTCCTTTCTTCTGAATTGTCAGTCGAATCCCAAATTTCAGTATGCTTCTACTAAATTGTGACTGTTGTTGTATTTGTTTGCATATACAGGATTATCCAGTTTCCAAGACCAGTCAAATTCAAAGAAGTGGTGCAGAAGGTCACGGATGCTTTTGGACAGACAATGGACTTAGTCTGTGTGAACAATGAGGTAATCTTCTCCCTTCTCCTATGGGGCAGGTTTAGGGTGCCTGGTGCCAACTTCAGAAGTGAGCAGTGGCTTGTTTCGAAGGCCCTAATGTTGTGTTGCACTTGCATGTGAACAAAAATAACCTTGTTTTCTGGTTCCCAGCTAGTGAGCATACAAGAGCTGTTGAGTGGCCACGGCTCAGATGGATTCCTAGACTCCAAGCCAGGCTTTTCCACTCTCAAAGTGAGGCCTATTTCAAGTAAGGCCTATTAAATTATCACACTGGAACATTGTCTTCTCCCCAGAACAGAAGATTCCCCTCACTCAAAGAGGGATGTGAAGCCTTCCCATCTTGTGGGCGACTGCAGGCGTGTGCAGTCCAGAGCAGAGGGACAGTGCTGCTCACACAGTGTACTTTTATCTAGCACTGACTTTGTTTCACCCAAAACCCCTGAATGAAGTGGATGTTCTTGTGGTTGGGGCTGCAGTGAAACGTGCATCACTGAACATTCCTCTAGCAGGTCCTGTGGCCACATAAGAGCAAGAAACTCTCCCTCTGCAATCCTTGCATTTTAAGGCTTGAAGACCTTTCTCCTCCATCCTTCTTCAATAACAGAGGCCACTGTGTTTTTCCAGTTTTTCTTTGAGCCCAGCAGTGTGTGAAAGGAGGGTATTGCTGAGGGCTGTTACCTAGAAGGAGGAAATCCTTGGTATCTGTTTTGGTGTGCTCAGTGTTTTCTTGAGGCATCTTGCCATAAGAGGCATCTTGGCAGGCATCTGGAGCTGCTGGACTCTCAAGGTGGGTTTGGCTTTGGGGAGGAGGAGAAGGCCAGATGACAAAGAGGTGGGCTTTTAAACGCAAATCCTTTTGGATCTGTCCTGAAAGCTTGCTTGTTCAAGTATTAATTGTAAATGACCTACAGCCTTTCATCAAAGTATGAATAGAGAGAGAGGTTATGAAGAGAGCTTTCTTCTTTTTTTTTTTTTTTACCCCTTTCTTTTTTTCTCGCTTCTGTTTCAATAGAGATTTGATCCACAAAAAAAAGTTCCTTTCCCTTTATAATAGCTACCTCATGATACCAGAATGTCCACTGGGTTTTCACTTTGAAGGCAGTCAGGTTTCTAATCTTGGGCATTCTTTGACAGCCCTCCCGGGAAAAGCCTGCCATTGAATTCTCCAGGAATGACTCATTTCATTCCAGGTTTCTTTCCACTGGAAGAGGATTTCTTTCCAACAACAGCAAACAGAAGCTTAAATAATGCATTTTATCCCATGTTGGAGACCATCTTTCTGGGCATGTGCACAGGCACATAGCAGGACCACGAGCAGGCCTTTGGGTACTCCTGACTTCTGAGGGTTATGGATGATTTTCAGTGCTTTGTTTTTCTGTATATAAAAATTCCTCCTTGTGAGAACCCACAGCTTTGGGAAGATGTCTAAGAAGTAGTAATTCAGGGTTGTTGTCATGGAAACACTATAAACAGACAAGAGTGATCTGTGGGGAAATAGCTCATGTCCACATGCTGACACCCCAGCATCTGGCTTTTAACATCTTCTGGGTCAGGTTTTCTGGTTCTGTCATGACTGCAAGTCTCAGGGGTAGCTTGACCACAGACTCATTACAGTTAAATGTTTCAGCCTTTCTTTATGCTCAAAGCACTTGTGCAGTAATTCTTTGTTGCCATCAGACATCTCTCTTGCAGTAGCACCTTGTAGACCAAAATTACACTTAAGATGAACATGCCCCTGCAAAATCTCACTGACTGGCAGTCCCTATCCTGGTGGAGGAGGAGTCCTGAAGCCAAGATCAGTGGGATGAGCATGCCAGCTGGGTGGAGCAGGGGCACACATGAATCACATCCTGGTGGGACCATGGAATCAGCAGGCTCAGGCTGGTGTAGATAAGAGCAGGGCCTGGCCATGGGTGTACCACATGGGCATGTCTGCCTGTTAGTTCTAGGCTTGGATCATCTTTCTGAGGTGCAGGAGGGCAAAACCTGTCCTGGCCATGGACAGCGTGGCGTGGTGTTTGTTGGACAGCTGGCTGTGTTATGGATTGAAAGGCTCTAATGCTCTCATTCAAGCTGTAAAGGTCCTGGGTATCTGATTTGGGACTGTAAAATCCACAGGATAGCAGGATGCACTAAACTTAGCTATTGTGGTGCCCCTTTACAGACCTGGCTTTTAGTATCTTGAAGTTGGGTGTCTAAGGTAGGCCATAATCTCAGGACCACCTGCTTTCCACCTGCATCCCACAGCTTCATGAACTTGGCTTTCTTGGTGGGACATTTTGGGCCCCTCAGTACAGGAAGGACATTGGGATGCTGGAGCATGTCCAGAGAAAGGCAATGGAGCTGGGGAAGGGTCTGGAGCGCAAGTCTGATGAGGAGCAGCTGAGGGAGCTGGAGGTGTTTAGCCTGGAGAAAAGGAGGCTCGGGGGGAACCTTATCACTCTCTACAACTCCCTGAAAGGAGGGTGGAGCCAGGTGGGGGTCAGTCTTTTCTCTCAGGTAACAAGGGACAGGATGAAACAGCCTCAAGTTGCACCATGGGAGGTTTGAATTGGATATTAGGAAAAATTTCTTCACTGAAAAGGTGGTCAAGGACCAGAACAGGCTGCCCAGGGCAGTGGTGGAGTCATCACCCCTGGAGGGATTTAAAAGGCGTGTAGATGGGGCACATGGGGACACGGTTTAGTGGTGGAGTTGGCAGTGCTGGGTTCTGTGGCAAATTCTCTGTCTGAATTTGATCTCTGTGCACTGCTAAATAGCTGCTCCAGGTGTGACTAGGTGTTACCTTGTTTGTCTCCATGACCAACTTGCGATGTGACTTTGTCCACCAGTTCCCTTCTGACCTCCCCGTGCTTGTCTCCTCTGAGGCTTGTCCCTCAGCACCAGTTAGTTTAGGGAGAGTTAAAGACTGGGGAAGTGGTAGAGGCTCCATTACGGTGGGGGAGGAGATAAAAGCATATTTAACAAACATTTGTCGAGAATTGTTGATGCCAGTTGGTGCTGCATTGGGCAGGAAGATGAACTAATTGACCTCCCAGATTTTTCCCCAACCCCGTTTCCTACTATTCTTTGGCTTTCTGCGGTGTCTTGCAGAGTGAGGTCTGGCAATGCTGTTGCAGTCGGTGAAAACTCACCCTTTGCACTCACTTTCTTAACCTACTGTGACTACCAAGTCCCTAAACACTAAACATCAGGCTCCAGGGGAAGGTGCTATTTAAAAGCAAGACAAAAGCTCTATTTAGTGAAACTTCTGTGTAGGTAAACTTTGCTGTTCGTCACAGCTGCTCTCTCTTTAGATCAAATGAACCCAATTACTGCAAATACACCCTGGCAATTACTACCATGGTTCTGCATGAGTCTGTATTGAGTTTCATGCCTAGCAGATACCTGTTCCCGATATCCATATGTGCCACAGTCTGGAAGCCAAATGGAGTGAAATCTGCTTGCCAGGCTATGGGTAATAGGTAAATCTAAGCTAAATACTGGCTCCAGTCCCTTTTACAAGAGGGCAATTTCTGCCTGTTGTTTTTGGCTCCTCTGAAGCAGGCACACAAACTTGTTCATGTTGTGATAGTTGAGTGAGATGGAGTGACCTGCAGAACATTCTGTTCAGCACTGAGGGGTTGCTCTGAGCACTTGTGAGGAGCTCAGTAAAGGGATGTGTAAGCAGTGGGACTGTACTTAGAGTTCAGAGTCAAATTCTGCCTGGTGGTAAAACGAGGGAGGGCAGCTCTCCACCATCCTCATTTCTGTTTGGGTGAGTGTAGGAGAGAAGCCTTGTCTGCTTGATGCAGAGCCTTGCTGTGGAGCCTTTGTGAACTTCAAGAGGGTCAGGCAGTGCCCCAGGAGAATATCTCTTCACCTCTGCTGCCTAAGGGAGCAGAGTGAGCACTGCATTTGGGAGAAATATTCAATACCATCTTTGTCTGGTATCTGCTGCGAACACGGGCTGTTCATTCAGATCCCAAAATGTAACCGTGAACCATGGTATTTTCTCCCAGGTAACAGGTGACAGGATGAGAAGAAATCACAGAATCCCAGAATGGGTCAGATTGGAAGGGACCACAGTGGGTCATCTGGTCCAGCCTTCCTGCTCGAGTAGGGTCATCCCAGAGCACAGGGCACAAGATTGTGTCCAGATGGTTCTGGAATATTTCCAGTGAGGGAGACTCCACACCCCCTCTGGACAATCTGTTCCAGTGTGTGATCACTGCACAGTGAAGAAGTTCTTCCTTATATTCAGGTGGAACTTCCTGTGCATCAGTTTCTACCCATTTCCACTTGTCCTACTGCTGGGCACCACCGACAAGAGCCTGGTCCGTCCTCTGACCCCTCCCTGCAGACACTGACAGACAGTGATGAGGTCCCCTCTCAGTCACCTCATCTCGAGGCTGAACAGGCCCAGTTCTTTCATCCTTTCCTCATAAGAGAGATGCTCCACTGAGCACTGATCAACCTTGTAGCCTCTGCTGAACCTGCTCCTGGAGCTCCATGTCTCTCTTGTGCTGAGGAGCCCAGAACTAGGCACAGCACTCCAGATGTGGCCTCACCAGGTCTGAGTGGAGGGGCAGGATCACCTCCCTCAGCCTGCTGGCAATGCTTTTCCTGATGCATCCCAGGATACCATTGTCCTCCTTGCCCCCAGGACACACAGCTGGCTCAGGGATAGCTTGTTGTCCACCAGGACCCCCAGGTCCTTCTTCACAGAGCAATTGCCTCAAGTTGCACCAGAGGAGCTTTAGATTGGATATTAGGGAAAATTTCTTCACCAAAAGAGTTATCAAGCAATGGAACAGGCTGCCCAGAGAAATGGTGGAGTTACTGTCTCTGGAGGTATTCAAAAGGCATGTAAATGTGCCATGTAGGGACATGGTTTATTGATGGATTTGGCAATGTTGGGTTGACAGTTGGACTCGTTGATCTTAGAGGTCTTTTCCAACCTAAATGATTCCATGACGATGATGTTAAGCCTGCTGTTCATCATGAAGTAGGTGGCCCTCATATGGCTCAGTTCTCTACCTACAAAACAGAGATGGAAGATAATCTTCCTATAAGACAGGAGAGGAGAAACCCAATCCAAACATTAAGGTGCTCACAGGGTAGAAACAGCTGCCACACAGACACCTAAGGTGGAGCTTGGCAGGCTCCGGCTGCAGTCCTTGGGTGGAAGAAGTGACTGTAGCAGTTTCCTGAGGTGAAACCTCATCTCTGCTGGCCAGGGGCCACAACTTTCCCTTGACCTGGTCACCCCTGAAGTCCTCACCTCAGAGCACACAGTCTGAGGTGTATTTGCCTATGGCCAACAGCCAAACCCTTGGCAACACCCTGGGATCAAAAAGGTTGTCACAGTTGGCTTATGAGTCGTCTCCTGTGGCAGCTGCCCTGAGGTGTGTTTGCTGTGGCTGGTGGCATGAACCCTCATCACACAGAGGGCTGAGCTGCCTTTCAGGAGTTCTGGGAAGCTGTGGCTCCCAGTGAGACCAGTGAGGGCCTACTGGGAGCTGTGGCTGCTCGGTCCCTTTGGTCAGTGGAATTACTGTGTACTTTGGCACAGCCATGAGTGTAACATGTGCTGTGTTGCCTGGATCCAGTGCCAGTGCCTGAGGCAACCTGCAGGGGCTGAGTCCTGTTTGTTATGAGATTAGGCAGAATATTCCTGAATGAGGGGCAAGAAGTTGTGCTTTTAATCTTAGCCCAGGGCAGCAGAAGGCCACAGAGCTCCTCTGAAGTGCAGCTGTTGGGCATTGGAAGCTTTGCAGACTGTCTGCAGGACATGGTACACCACACAGCAATGTTGGGAGGGTCAAATTCCCTGTGGAGATATGAGGGCAATAGTCGGCCATTTACCAGGAAAACATCAGGACCTTCAGCTGCCTGATAGACATGGCACTGTGTAGTTCTCTGGTCTATTTACCTTATGAGGAGCAGAAGCCGAATTTGTCCTGCTGGGAGTGGAAGAAGTGGTTCTTGGATGGAGAGCAATGCACACTTTTCACATCAAAAGGGAAGAGGCTCTTATTTGTGGGATGTTCCCTGATTTTACTTGGTGGGCAGACATTAGGGAGGCTCTGTCAGTGTGCAGGAGCACAGATTGCAGCAGCAGGGAAGGGCAAGGAGCATCTACCAAGTAAATCCTTGGGTGCAGCTCACTGATTTCTTGAAGCACCATTGTATGACTATCTTCCCAGGAAGAAACACGGGAAGAATGTGTGGGGTTGTTTTGGGGCTGAGTAACAGCAGGTCTTTCCTACAGACTCCAAGATCAGAGCAGCCCCAGAGTAGCAGGCAGCGAGCCTGAGGTTTCATCCCAGCCCTCTCCTCTTCTCACTGGCTGGATTGCTGATGTGACCTTTAAGCTTTCTCCCTGCAGATGTTGTTTGTTGTGATTTTTTGCGTCTGTTCCTGGGTAGATGAGAACTTGGAAGAAAATGTTAAGAGCTCGGCAAGCTGCAGGGCATGGGGGCTCCGTTTTCCATCGCCTTCTTGGGTTCCTCCCTCATCCCCCTATTCCCAGGCTGCTCACTGTAAGAATCTGGCTTCCTCTGTTTACCCAAAAGTGTGACATTGCCATTCCCCGGTGTTTGTTTAATCCCTTCCA
Organism: Lepidothrix coronata; assembly: GCF_001604755.1. Taxonomy (NCBI): domain Eukaryota; kingdom Metazoa; phylum Chordata; class Aves; order Passeriformes; family Pipridae; genus Lepidothrix; species Lepidothrix coronata. Next base: position 1,563,638 of record NW_016690331.1, on the reverse strand, counting down.
GCTCCTGATCCCGCTGAAATCCCAAGAAGATTTGGACAAAGCGCTGGAACAGTTGGAGCTGAGCCCTTCCCTGAAGAGCCTGCGGATCCTTGTGAGCGCTCCAAAGAAAGCGAATGTGAGCCCTTCACCTTCTCTGCTCTTTTGTGTCCGGAGTGAGATGCCTTGTTATTGTGTTGGGGAGTGGAAAAGAGTCTCCTGGCGGTGAAGAGCAGAGGGCAAGCTGGTCATGAGAGGGGTCAGCCCTGCTCTGGCTCCGCAGCTCGGAAATACTCCTGTCATAGTAGCCCAGAGGCTGAGCTCAGCTCCCTTTGGCTGCTCTGGTGTCCCATGAAGGGTTAAATATCAGGCTGATCCTCAAATAAGGTTAAACTGTGACAGAACCCCTTCTGCTTTCCATCTGGGGATGCTGCCACCATTCCTTTGTCACTTCTCTGTGTTCAAGGTGGTGCCCTGGCCATTGCTGTGCTGGGTGGCAGTGTGGGGACTGTTCCCTCCACGTGCTGCTGCAGTACTAGAGGCTGGGAAGAGCAAACTGGAGAATGCTTCAGTCTCATGCAAAGCTGTCTTTGTTTTTTTCCTTCATCTTTATTTATTTATTAGTTTTTCCTGAGCTCAGTGGTTTTGCAGTTAATCCTTTTAGCTTGACCTCGCCTGCACAGAGTGTCTTGCCAAAGCACATGTCGTGCTGCCCCAAGCACAGGCTGTAAAGCAAGGGATTTTTAGATGTTGCAACTCTGTTTCTTCTTATATTTCCTAGAAGTGCTGGAGAGACTGGGAGTCTTGAAACTCACAGTGCTTGTCCTCATGCTACCACTGGTGCTCACAGCCCCTGGAACTTCTCCACTCCTTTTGAGAGGCTTGGAAAGTGCAGGGACCAGCTCCCCAGGGGAAAACTGAGCCATCAGTTGGGGTTTCCTAAATCCTGGGTGGAAATGAGGCAATCTGCCCTGGCAATTGTGGGAACACAGCAGTATTGCAAGGCAGCTTCTAACAGCAGAGAAGCCAGGTAGATTCCTGCATCCTTTGAGAGTAGGTCCATCTCTTCCTGAAGCTCCTGTGTGTAGGAACACACGTTCCGAGGTCATACATGAAACTACCACAAAATCACAGCATCCTGTAGCATGTTATGTCAGTAAGACTTGGCCTCTACCATTTAAGTTACCATCTGGATATGCATTTCTTTGCTCTTCCCTTGTCTGTCTTCCCTGGTAGAGCCTGACCCTCCACTCTCTGTTCCTCTGCCCTGTTACAGAGGAACCTCCTGCAGTGCTGAGGCTGCCACTGGAGTCTAGGGAGCATGGAGGAGAGGTTCTGATTTTGGGGTCCCAAGTGTTTTCAGGCCAGGGATCAGTCTCTGTATCTTTCTGGAGATAACGCAGTGCAGGAACTGTCTTTTATGTCAGATATCTGCATTTACCATTATCTATTGGAGCTTAATCTTACTAGACTTTTACAAACAGATGTGAATTGTTTGTGAATGGTTTTTGGATCACTCCAGATTACGTGTGTGTCTTCTTTCTTTTTTTTTTTCAATAGTTCTTGGGTAATAGGGTCACGGGGAACCAAACAGAGGGTTTCACATGGTGTGTCCACAGGGCTCTGGCCAAGTCTGATCATTCCCTTTGTCTGATTACCAGCTCCTCCAGCCAAACAACAGCAAACAGCATGAAATGAGGATCTCCAGGTCCATGGGTGATATCATGGGATCCCTGTACAAGGACTCTGAGAGGACGCGCAAATACTCAACAGGTGGGTGAAACGCAGTGCTATGCAGGGTGTGTTGTGCTGTTACTGACCACCACCCCCTTTCTCCTTTTTGTCACAACCCTGTGGGTGTCACAGTCTGGATGGCCACCCTGATGTCCCCCACCAGTGACTCAGTGCAGTTGCTGCTCATCCTCAGCCTGAGTAGGACACTGCAAGCTGCACAGGTTGTGCTGAGCAGAGTCACACTGGGCACAAAAGTGAGGAGAACAGGGGACCTAGGGTGTGATTTGGCGGGGGGAAATGCAGGGATAAAAATTTCCAGTGAATTTGATGCCACTGAGCTTTATCAAAACGAAGAGAGAGAATCTACAGAAAGCTAAGGACGTTTGGGACCTTGACATAGTTATTCCTTTAACCACGGGCTGTCATTCTCTTGGCGTTATCTCCCCCTTTCCCAGCTGGCAGAGTCATATGTCTTAATGGGTTCGGGCTCCTTGGCTCCTGGGCTGGGACCAGCTTCAGCATGTCCAAAAGGACCAAATGTGTGTCCCCCATGCCACCACTGTGTTCTTGTTGGTGAAATGACGTCTGTGGTAGCTGGTTTTGTTGTCTCAGGAGAAAGGATGTGTGCAGTGTGTTGTGGTGGTCACATTCCAGAGGAAAGGGAGCATCCCTTTCCTTCAGAGGTGCTGGGAGTAGGTACCTGCAGCCCCTGAAGCCAGGCTGGCAACAAATGCCTGGTCTCTTCTTGCAGCCCTGCAGGGAGTAGATTTTGTTCGTGGTCTCGTGTGATGCTTTCTTTGGTTTTCTGTGCTTGAGTTTATGCTCTTCTTGCTTTCTGAAATACTCTGAGCTTGTTTAAATGACAAGTCCTGTTGATCAGTTGGCTATGGGAGCTTTGTGTGAAGAACCTTGGAGGATTTTGTGGAGAGCAGGGTGCCCTGTGCAGAACTGGTAAAGCAGCATGCAGAACTGTGTAGCAGGGGTATATTTATTCATATTACAACCTATAGGCAGGATTAATTATTTTTTTCACACAGTGAATGTTCTCTACCATATCTGTGGATGCAGGTTGCAGGGAAATTTCTACAGATCCTTATTGTTTTCATGCAGTTATTCAGCAATTGTAGAAATTATAGCCTTGGATAAAGTGGGGCCTCCTATACAAGTGTACATGAAGAAATACTTCACCCTCCAAAGATCCTCTGTATTTATATGGCAGTAAATGCTTCCAAACTCTTTTCTCTGTGCAACAAAAGAGTGTTTTTCTCCAAGGATTTGCCCTTTCTCTTTTTCATAGCCTGTGCTGCCTTGATAACATATCCTGTGGTTTGCTGCATCTCAGACAATGATATATAGGAAATGTTCTTCCAGGGTAGGTCCAACATACCCCTTGTGCAGCCATGCCCAGCTCTTACTGAAGCCAAGGGTGGGTGGTACATGTACAAGAGCTCTCTTTGGGCCTCATGTTTGGATGTACCAGGGTTGTCTTTTTCTATTGTTGGGGTTTTTTTTCCTAGCTCACATGGCTCTTGAGAGTTTGCCCAGAGTCTGGCAGAGTCACTTAGATGACCCTGAGTGAAATGCACACACAAATACATGGTAAGGCACAGAGCCTCAGCAGAAACTGTGCTTGAGCAAAACATCTCTGCTGCTCTTTTTTTTTGGGCACTTGTTAAGCTGTTAATGTAAGCCAGTGGAGAGCTGTGGCACTGGGAGCTGTCACTGATGTGTGAGCCAAGCGTGATGGGCAGAATTGATTCCACGTGTAGCTGTGCTAGGGAGAAGATGAGTTCTTGCAAAGTTGAGACTTTCCTGCTAACTTTTGTGCCATTTTTTGGCCTTTGCTTACTGTTTTGGAGCTGCTGTAGTACCAGGAGAGTCACCAACCAGCTCTGCACCACTGACTGTGAGATGTCACTGCCTTTGAGAACATCCTGAGCTCAGACAAGGCAGACAAAGGATGAGATGTCAGTTCTGCAAGGGGGAGAGCCTGAGGTACAGATGGGTTTTGAGAGAATGCCTGAATAGCAGAGTGGAGGAATGGGCATAACATGTCCTGGTTTAATCTAACAGAGGAGGAGGACTGGGCAGCACTAAATGTAGGACACAGAGTGTGTTAATGTTGGAATCTTCAGGAGGCTCTCCAGGCCAGTTGCTAATGCACCAGTGTCCTCAGCACTGTTACATAGTCAGGAAGCAAAGGTAACCAGCCCATGTTACAGTCATCCCTCTGTTTTTTTTTCCATGTAAACCATCAATCTTGCTGTTAGTTTGCAAAGAGGTTGCAGCAAACCCTCTGCATGATAACAGAGGGTTACTCTTCTCTTTGGAGTTGTCTGGGGTCTGTATGAAGCTGCTGCAGCTCTGTTTAGGAGGTGTTCACAATCCAGCAGATGCAATTTTTGACCTCCTGAGTCAGACCTGGGTAATCCAGCAGCTGGGTAGGAACTCCAGTGAGCTGAAAGGGAGAGCAGTGTTTCAAATGGAGCATTAAACTGAATTCAGGGAATAGACAGACAAATGTGATCCTGTGTTTTGTTTTCCTGAAACAGGGATTTCACTGAACTTGGTGGATTGTCAAAAGACAGCCTAAGAGGCTGGGAATTCTTTAGGAGAAACTATTCTTCACTTGCAGTTGCAAGGTATTTCACAGTGTTTTCCTTCTGCTGTCATCAAAGTGGTTGCTATCAAGAGACGATCTTAACTCAGTTCAGCTTTTCTCTTGAAACAACATTTAAAGGGAGATTCAAACTGGCTTTATAATAAAAGGTAGTTCAGGGTCATATTCTTCGTGTTTCTGAGATGTCTCATGTTTTTCTGCTGACTCTGCCATGTAAACAGCAGCAAAAAATAATAAAACTCTATGTTATTGGCACAAGCGTGTTGGAAGGGATGTAGATGTTCTGGGGGAGATTTGGCTATTTTTGCTTCTGCTGGACAGAAAATGTCTTCACTCCATGTCCCTGAAAAACCTTATGCAAAGTCAGTATTTTCTTTTTATTTTTTTCCGCATAAACCTTTTCAGTGGAAAAACCTTCCAGTCTTTTGGTGACCAGCATCTGCAAATGTTCGTCCAAGTGCAGGGAAACTTGGACTAAAATCCTTCTGAGTTCTCTATTTTGAGATAACTGAGGGTTGTTTTTATTTACTTCGAGGAACTACGTGTTTCAGAACATTATTCACAAATTATTTAGGAGCCCCATTCCAGAACCGCCATTCCAGTGGAAACCTTTGCCAGAAGCTTTATTTTTTTTCTTTTTTTTTTCTGTGGTTTTCCATGGTGGCAAACCAGGCTGCTGAGCTGTGGCATTGTGTGCCTGCCAGCCCTCTCCAGACCGGGAGCGTTGCAGGAACTGGGATGGATGAGACCTCACTTTGAGAAGAGGTGGAAAATTTAGCTGTGTACATCATGCCAGCTGCTTTAGGGCTAGAAAATAGGCTCTGTCCTGCTTATTAGTATAGAAGTGCCCTAAATTTGCCTTACATCAGGGTACAGTAATTCATCCCCAGAGGATCAGCGTAGAGAGGACGGGACTTGTAGGGGTCCCACTGAAAAAGAAGAAATGAAGGAGATTTGGTCCACCTGCTCACACTTCCCCTTGACAGTCTGAGAGTGAGAAGTGTCTTGCAGGTTTCTCTCTTCCTCTTGATCCCTGAGTTTCTGCCAGGGCTCAGAGGAACACCGGCACATCTTGACGTCATGTCCCTCGTCTGGCTCCACGACAACGTCATCCAGGGCTGGGCTCTCCCTGGCTGCAGCTGTGAGCTCAGGCAGCTGCCAGCAAACCCTCCCCAGCCCTGACTTTTAAGGGGCTTCTCTTCCCTTCTTGATGCTGATCAGTAATGGATGAAGTTTTGGGAAGAGCAGGGGAAGGATGAAGCCAGGGAATGCGGAGGCGGAGGTAAGCCAAGCCTGGCACGGGGGAACTGGCTGTACGTGCAGCACCACGAGCTCTGCACACACTGCATGAAAGGCACTTATTAAATAAAAATAACAGAAGGGAACATGAAAGACCCCAGTGGGTGCCAGCAGTGACTGTGAGTCTCCGTGCTGTCCTGGTTCTCCCTCCTCGGGACATGCTGTGCTCTAGTCTCAAATATATGGCTTTACATTAGTGTGTGTAACATGTGGAGCAGGAATCCCTGCCCAGAGCACCTTGCTCCAAAGGGTAACTGAGGTCAGATACTCAAGCAGTGCCAATCTGCAGAGTTTCCCTGAGTTCAGGAATCCTAAACAGAGCTGCTGAGATCTGACCAGCAATGGGCCTATAAAGAAGTGCCTCACAGCCTGCCCCATTCCCAGTGGAGCTGCCATGTGATCCTGTACATCCCAGGACAATCCCCTGGGGGCCTCCTCTCTCTGCCTGGTGCTGCTGCTGTTTCTTGAGTGTCAGGTCAAGTGTGAAGAGCATCCATGATGTGTCAAACAGGCACGTCTGGGCTTGTGTCTGTTTCTTCCTCTGCCTCAGGGTGGGTAAAGCAGCATTATCCAGTATATCCAATCAGCCTAGTGTTGCCCCCACTATGAATTAAGTCTCCCACTGAGTACCACTGTTACACTCTCTCTCTCTCTCTCTCTCTCTGCCTGACCCCTATTTTCCATTTCCTCACTCCACCAGCAGCACTGGCATTGCATGAGGTTTTTTTAACAGGACAGGATAGGGCTGGAACAGGGAATCAACCTTAAGCTCTGGGGCTCTGCTCCCACCACCTGCTGTGTTCCTCCAAAGTGGATGGGCATGCCTGGATGCAAAGCAGCAGCAGCCAGTGCTCCTGGAGGTGTGAAGCTGCATAAATTACTTTGGGCAGCACTTCTGCCCAAACAGCCTGGCTGAAAGGGCTCTGGTTCAATCCAGCAGTTTCCAGGCATGCAAAAGCCTAAGCATTTTGTTTAGCTTCCTCACCTGCTGGGAAATAGCTGGTGTCTTATCCCCTTTTAAAGTTTTTTGGCAGGAAATGTGACTCTGGAAGGTCGAACACAACTAACCTATGGCTGGGAGTAGTTGTTCCAGGCTAAGGCTTAATGTGAGATCATGCAAAGCCCTTGCGCTTGTGATAAATCTCATTTAACTGCCTGGGTTCAAAATCAAACAGGCCTTGTACAGCTCTTTGTAATACCAAAGACTTTCTGGGCAGTAAATGAGTTATCGGAGCAAGAGAACCCAACAGCAGACCCCCACATGTCACAGCAGTAACAGAAATGCTCAGCAGAGCTAAGATGAAGCTGTTACACCGTGCCAAATCCTCTGGCAGCTTTTTGGAGCAAGAGCCACCCAAAAAAGTCCTTATGCTGCATTCCAGATTGGCATCTGCCAAGCAAAGGAGGGGATGCTGATGCAGTGATTTATCCAGGGTGCCCGAACTGTTCAATGGTTAAACGTTTGTTTATTTATCTTCCAAGAGAGGATGCCGTACTTCCCAACTGGTTTTGTTTTTAGGGCTGGTGGAAAGCCAGTTCCTTATGAGCACTGCAGCGCTTGAGAGATTCTCTCCCCTTGATCTTGGCGTTACTTCAGTTGGAGTTTTTTCGCTGTGTTCTTATCCTGCAGGAAATCTCTGAAGGAGAAAATAGGAAGAAGAAAAAAAAGTAACTCAAAGCCATATGATTTTCATTTTTACAATCTGAGAAGGAGTCTGAAGGAAGATGTATCATGGGACAGAAATATCTGTGTGTCTGGTATAAATCCAGCAAGCCTGATTTAGTGATCTTTAGTGCTTGTGTGACAATGTTAACATTAGCAGCTCCTGATGTGTATCTGCATAAGTAAAAGGTGGGGACTCGGATTTGTGGTGTTGATCACGCTGATGGATTCGTGCCAGAGATCCACCTGGCACAGTAACTGTGATGCAGAATAGCAGCTGAAGAGGGAGAAGTTGTGTTGATTGATCAGTGTTGACTTTTCGTGATGGGATAAGCCCCTTCCCAGCACCTTTCTCTTGTGCTTAGCCTGGACATGTTGTTACCAAATGGTAGCAACGAACCAAAGATTTGGCAAGAGCACCACAAAAATGGATATGAAGTGTAAGGAAACACATCTCCATGTGACTCCTAACTCCTCAAGGATGTGTGCTTTTTAGAAGTCTGCTTAAAAACAAGTTGTTGTGTTGTTTGAAAGCTCATGTTGCACAATGCCGACCAACTAAGGCTCCAGCACGGAGCAGCACGGATCTCCGTCAGCAATTCCTTGCCATGAGGTGATGACAGAGCAGGGATGGAGGGGAGTAACCACAGAGAGAAAGTGGAGCCAGGCCTGTGCATCTGGGCCAAGCAAGGGCAACAAGGCCTAAAACCTAAAAAGGCACAAGGAATCAGTTAGAGTGGATCTGGGGAATAAGGGGGAGGAATGGGTCATCTACGTAAGCAAGCTGCAGAGTTCTCTCCCAGGTGCAAAATGGAAGCTGGTTTTCCTTCATCTTTAATTTCATGTTGGGAAAGGGTAGAGAAGGGTGTTTGAGCACAAATCGTTTTCCGTATAAGAAGTGTTGAAGGGATGTTGCACTCAGTTCACCTGGGCTGTTTCCCAGATTGCTGAACAAGGCAGTGACGTGCTCCAGGGAGGAAATGGCCCAGAGGTCAAAGAGGGGAGGTGGGTTTGGAGTTTGTGGTTTGCTCTGAGATTGAGTGATTGTATCACAACAAAACTCTGGAGCCCTTTCCTTTCTGGCATCAGCAGCACACCTGGATACAGTGCACAGCTCTTAGCATCCAGGGTGGGTTGAAGTCAAGTCTGCTACATGTTGTGTGGCCCCGTAGCAACAAACTCTCCGTGTTGCAAACGCTTTGCAGGATGCCCATAAACAGTATCACACCTCTAGATCCTCCATTCCCATCCACACAAGCTCAAACCCAGCAGCATCTCCAGGAGGTCTGTGATCGCTGGAAGGACTTGGTTGGCAGGTCCCCCCTTTGACCTGCGCCTTTCCCGTGTCCCAGGCTCTCTGCACACTGGCCGGAGCTCTCCGCCCCCGGGCAGTGTTCCTGAGGAGCAGCAGCAGATCGCCCGCCAAGGATCCTACACCAGCATCAACAGCGAGGGCGAGTTCATCCCCGAGACCATGGACCAGAACGTGAGTGGGGCTGGGGTGTGTGGGTTAAACTGGGATGGCGTTGGGAGCGAGGGAGGCTGAGCTGTGGGAACTGTTCCCACCGTTACATCCCCAGCGGGGCCTGTGCGTGGGGCTCAGGCCAGCTTTTTCCAGGAATGGGTGCCCCCAGGCTTGGCATGCCTGAGAAATGGCAGGCCCGATTTCCAGGAACCCTGGGAGCCAGCTGCAGTGGGGATGGCAAATGTGCTTGGGCACCTCAGGTAGCTCTGGAGGAGCACAGATCTGGGACACACGTGTGCACCAGCTGCCAGGCCATCGTGGCTACAGCGTTCCCAAATCCCGTGGACCATGAGGGAATGTGCCAAGCAACCGATTGCCTGTGATTGCAACAGCCTGGGGATATCAGCAGCTCCTGCTGCTTCCCATGTGCAGTTTCTGCCTGAGCTCCAGTTACAGTTCTTGGCTCTGCCCACAGCCTCTCTCTGTGGTTTTGTGTCTCTGTTCCTCTCCCATATATTTACATTTTTTTTCCTCTTTGAATAAGGAGTTTGTGTATTCCAGACTCTCAGTATTAAAAGAGCAGCAAGCTCTTCAGTGATGAGCAGTACCCCTTCCTCCAGCCAAACTGGTGCCCATGGTGGGGAAAACTCTGCAGTGTTAAAGGACTGGAGGGGAGCAGCTTACACCTCCCTCTCTCTCCATCCCTGCTCAAGCTATAGCTATAGCTCTGAAGAGCTGTGGATCCTGTGAAGTCAGCTGGGAACATAAGTCATTCCCGTTAAGCTCTTGGGAGTGCGGGATGAAGATCCACAATTTGCAGGAGGGACGTGGAGGGACTTTGGGAAGGCACTAAGTTCACTCTGTCGGGGTGCCGTGCTGGCCTGGGGAGATGTGCATTCCCTACACTCCAGTAGCACCCACTGGCTCCACTTTTGTGTGCAGGCTGTGCCAGTGTTTCCATGGCAAAGTTTGTGTTTGCAACGATTTATTATACAGCCATTAATAAAATAAGGAGCAGTCACTCTGGGTGAGTCTTGGCAGCGTCAGAGTGCAGATGTATCGTGTGCTCCCCGCAGCCAGAAGTTGGCTTTCTGTTTTCACATGCCTTCCAAACACGTTAGGGAGGATTAAGACAAAGTGTGTGCATGCAGGAGGAGGGTCCCCATGACCCCCTTTGGGTGTAAATCAGCACAGCTCCTCCAGCTGTTCACGGAGCTCCATCAGTTCAGAGGCCTGAGCCCGCTCCTTATGAAGGTTCCCAGATGCTCTCCTTGCTTTTCCCCAGCATCACACTGTGGGTGGCTTGCAGCCCTTCTCTGGTGAATTAAATGCAGGAAAAAGGGAGTTTGAGGGTGCTTTGGGTTTTTCTTCCTTTTCTCATTGAGCAGCCATGCTTTTCCCTATGTGGGCTTTGCCCTCAGAATGTCCTTGTACTGCTGCTTCTATACGTGCCTCGCAGAAAACCACTTACAAACTGGAGCTTGCTGCCCATTGGGGAATGCCCCTGTGCAAGCCTGTGATGTAACTGTGGTCCTGAGACCAGCCTGGCAGATAAACAGAGGCTGAGTATGGAGCATGCTCCAATTCCCAATTTTATGCTTTTGAGAAATTAGTGTGTTTCAGCATTAGCTGCTGGGAGAGACCTGGCATGGCTGGCAGAGGCGGGGAGTGGGTTTTAGGAGAGGTCTTCATCCTTTTTGGCTAGTGCATTTTGAAGGGTGAGGGTTTTGGTTTAAAAACTGGGAAGCAGAGAAAAATTGCACTTCGCAGTTGGGCCTGTCCAGCCAAAACAACAGGAGCTGTTGTGACAACCGGTCGAGGAGGTCTTACAGGAACAGCACATGGAAAGGGAGGCTGTTGGGGAAGGAGGAGCCATGTGGGAACCAGCAAAATGTGACTTCACGTGGTGTTTAACCCTCGTTTCTCAGCTTTCCCAGGAGTGAGCTGGGCTGGCTGTGGAGCAGGGCTGAGCAGTGTGTGCAGCCAGGAGGGAGCGTGGTGCTGCCTGCAGCACAGCGTGGCCCGGAGCAGGCTCTGCTCCATGTGGAAGTGCACACAGCCCCTGGGTTTACCACTCCACACAAACCCTCTATTGTTACTAACCAGCTATAAATAACCCCGGCCAGTACAATGTCTCATCCAGGAAGCAACACAAATGCAGCTTTTGACTCACTGGGCTGGTGAGAGCCAAGCCAGTTCCTCCGGCCAACAACCCTGATGATGCTGCGCTTATCAGTGGAGACGAAGGCTGGGCTCATGTGCCAGGGCAGCTCGGGAAGTGAGGAGTCCAGGGCTGCAGTCCTGGCTGTGGTACACAATATCCACTTGGCCTTGGGCACATCTTTTGTGTCCTGATACATATTTTCTTTCAGTATTATTATTATACTTTGAATCTCATTGACTTCTCCTCATGCTTTGAGCATCAGGGTGCTAATTATCTTTGCCTCAGTTTTCCTTCTGGCAAACAGCAGTTGGAAAGAACAAAAAATGCAGAGAGGGCATCATAAATGGATTTCCACTGGGAAGAAAATTTTTGTTAGGCTGAATCTCATCCCTATGGGACTGGCATCAGCTGGTGTAAATCAGCTGGCTTTGGAGCAGCTTTGTTGATTCTGCAGAGGTTCTGGAGCTTGAGGAGCTGCAGTGCATGGTTTCATTGTTTCCCCTTTTCTTTCACTGTCAGATGCTTGAAGCTTTCATCAGCCCTGACGACTCGCTGTCTGGGAGCTGCCAGTCGCTGGACAGATCTGTGGACAGGTGAGTTGTACTTCCCATCACGTTCACCAGCTGAAATGCAGCTTCTGCTCCACAGCGGGAGAGAAGTGGAGTCAGTGGCATCCCCTGAGATTTCTGCTGGGGTGAGGATGCACCTGAGCGAAACAAATTTATCTTTAACGCTGAAAACCAGATCCTAGCACAGATGTCTGTGGGATGATATGATTTGAGTTGCAGTAATCTGAGCTGGACAAAGACAGCCTGGCTTTGTGTGCCCAGGTTTTCTTTTTTTTTTTTTGTCAGACCCCTCTCATAGAATTATGGAATGGTTTGGGTTGGAAGTGACCTTAAGGATCATCTCATTCCACCCCCCTGCCATGGGAAGGGACACTTTCCACTAGACGAGGTTGCTCCGAGCCCCGTCCAACCTGGCCTTGAACAATTCAAGGATGGGGCAGCCACAGCTTCTCTGGGCAATCTGTGCCAGGGCCTCCCCACCCTCACAGTACCTCCCACCTCTCTGGCTCTCTGCAGTCACCGGGTCAATACTCCATTAGCCTTTCCATGTCCCCTCCTCCCCGAGCATGCTGTCTGCTCTCCATTGACCACTGGTAAACTCAGCAGCCCCTGTGCACTGCCAGCAGCCACAGACGTGTCAGTCAAGGTGCTGAGGACACCAGACAAGCAATAACTAAGTTTAGCTTCTCAGCAGGAAGCAACTGGGACACGTTGTACTAACCCAGGCTGGGACTCAATGGCTGATGCGGCTGCTCGGTCCCGACTCACACGTGCACAGAAACTGTATGTTTGCTGCTGTGCATAAGACACAGTGTCCTTTTGGGAAGCGGTATATTATTTTTTTCCGTCTGCATCAAAGATTTTCTATTTTTTTCCGCTGTTGCTTTTGCCATACAGCACCAGGGCTGTGTTCCAGCAGGTCTGCGTCGGGTTGATTGTGTAGCGTGCTTCGGGTTTGCTGCTCTGTGCGCTTTGGATCTGTCTCAGCATCGTGGTCCATTTCCTTTTTGTGGCTTTTAATAATTTCCTGTGATGTATTTGCTCATTGTTACGGCTGTATCGAAGCTGGATTCCTTGTGCTCCCGGCCTCTCTGCCCCAGCTTTGCTTTTGCACAGACTTTGCCGGGAAGAGCAGCAGAAGGAGTGTGGGCTGGTTGTAACACTTGCATTGGGAACTGAGAGAAGAGTTTTGGGCGTCTTTGTGAGAGGGTGGTATGGCTTGATTTCATATGCAAAGCAGGCAGGTGTGTCCAGTCATGAGGTCTAGGAGCTGGAAAAGGCCCAAGAAGGGCTGTGTTATTCCAAGGCAAAAAGAGGAGTAAGACTATTCCTGCAAAGATATAGCTGAGCCCTTACAGCCAATTGCTTGGGATGGCATCAGCTCCAGGGAGCAGAGTGAGTTACCAGGCATGGTGGCCAGGCTGAGGCTCAGGAACAGCACAACAAATTCCTCTCTGCCATAACTGTGATCAACTTTGACATGAGCAGGTTTCAGAGCACTTCACAAAGCTGATTTCTGCTCTGTGCCCATATTGTTGAAAGGGAAAGTGGCAAAGCAATGTGTCCAGATCACCCTGTTGGCCCTTACAGAGCCTGGGGTGAAACTGGGATTGCTGAGGTCCCCTTGCAGTGCTTTATCATCGCTCAGTGTACTTCAAAGACCTTGAGCCTTGAGGCACCGATCCCGCACTCTCCCTCCTGGTCTCCTGGGAGTGTGCATGTTCCCAGTGGTGGTACAGACCTTCCTGTGAGAGGAGGGTGGGGGATGATGTTGCAGAAAAGGGGAAACCTACCTGCATGAATTGGGCATGACTGAAGGACTTTAGTGTGTACCTCTGCAGCAACTGAACAATGCCCATAGAAAGCAGAGTTGCACAGTTGAATACTTGATGCTGAGGGCAGAGAAATCTGCAGCCCTCTTGTGCAGCCTTGTGCACAGGTGTTCTGATCTTTGGCTGCTTCTTTTCAGCCTGGTGACTGTGGTTTTTGCAGCATCTCTTTTGTTTGCCACAGGAACACGCTGTGATCCAGCAGAGAAAACCAATCTTCATTTTTGTGCAGGATGAGGATGGGAGCTCAGTGATCAGTGCAGCTTGTGGTTTAGCCTGTCCTTTCTAAAGTCTATTAATTCCATAGCCTTTCTGATATAATAAATGTATCCTGCTTTTTTTTTTTTTCATCTCTTTGTAGCCCTCCTTTTACGCAAACCCCTGTTCCTGGAAGGAAGAGCCATCCCAAAGACAGCCTTGATTGCATGGGTAAGCACTCTTGGTGGTTTATATTTGCTTAAAAGTATAAAAAGTATGTAGTGAAGAGGCTGGATAAAGGCTATTAGAGAGATGGCACTGCATGGAAAGTAATTAAAAGCAATCAAGCAAACCAACCTCACTGCTTAGGTTACACTTCAGAATTGACTCTGCAATGATCAAACCTGAATGTTCTCTAAAATTAAAAGACCCAGAGCACCAAACACAGGCAGGGCTGCTCTTGTCTTCATTAACCCTTCTTGACTCTGCAGCAGTGCTGGTAGCACTGAAGAACCTTTGGACCTGATTTGGGTATCAATTTACAGCAACAACAGTCCAAACTGGGCAGCAAAGGCCATGAAGTAGATGAATATGAGCAAGTAAAGCTTTTGAGAGATCTGTGTTGGAAGATGTTGCTGAGAGGGCTGTGCTCTTCTGTTTGGAGAAAACTGTGAGGTGCTGGCAAGCTGCAAACAGCCTTGTGGGATCACCTTTTGTCTCTGATAGTACCTGGGAGCTGTCCCTTCAGGATCTCCACTTCCTACAGAGCAAAACTCAACTCTCTCTAGGGAGTTACACCTCTTCTGCTTGCATTAACAATAATCTGCAACAGTGCAAATGCTGTTAGAGAAACCTACTGGTAACTTGCAGGGATCATAAGTTACTGCTTAATCACTTATAAACATCCAGCTGGTTAAATCATGGAAACTCTGCAATATTGTAATGACTTGCACTATTAAAAATGAGCAAATGGCAGCCAGCCTTGTGGCAGGAGAACTCATTCCTGGCCTGAGGCAGGATTTCTAGATTGAACTGCAGAGATGAAGCTGCAGTCAGGCCACGTTGCAGAAGGTTTTTAATGCTCCCCCCGTGTCATTTTGCTTTGAGACACCACTGGGCACCATCGCTTACACGTGGCTCCCCAAGAACCTCTTGCCCTGTCCTTGTTGCTTCTCCTGCTGACCATATTTCAGCCATTATGTGCTCCTTTTGGCAATCATGCTGAAGAGCAGCAGAGGCCAGGAACGGCCTCCAAGGAGCGGCTGCTGGCCCCAGGCTAAGACAAACAAACAATCAGAACGGGCTGTGTCATTAGAACTGGAGGGAGGAAAAACAGCAGGTGAAACTTGGGGAGGGATGTTTTAATCTCAAGTTATTTGGTGCTACCAGCAATGGCTTCCTGTGCTGTGGCTTTTATTAAAAAAATATGTCCTTATCTTTTATGTCCATCCATCTCTCTCATCATCCCATTTTTGAACTCTGATGGTCTTTAATCCCTTCTGTATATTCTATCTTTCTAGCATTTAATCAAAGTAAATATAAAAGTTTGGAGCTCTGGAGGTATAAATTGGTCCCTGGCTTTCAGAGGTGAGGAGTCGCATCTGAGAAGAAAGAGGGGAGAGATTGTCTGGTATTGGCACAAGTGCTGGATTTCTGCATTTCCCTGGAAATAACTGACTTCAGAGCAAAGGTTTTGGATATATGGATCTAGGCCTGACCCTGCCTGGCAGTTCTGTATCCACACTGATTTTTGTGTTTTCCATGTGCAAATAAGACGTTTAGTGCTCTGCCTTGGAAACTAGGCATGGTTCACGTCAGTCCTCTGCCTTTCACTTGAACAGTGTGGGCCAGGGTCCTTAAAGTCAGCAGTTAAACCTCTGCTTTAGGGGCACCAAGAGCAGTGTGTCTAACCCTGATTTTCCACTGAGGAGTGTGTGACTGTGGAGCGATTTCAGAGGGAGCCTTGGGGAACGTAGGGTTGTGTAAATGAACAGCTTGTCACCTCGTTCTTCCCTGTAATTCAGTGTTTCCCATAAGAAACACTCTGGGCACTTGATACGGAGCTGATCTCGGAAACATGTGTGTCTTCTTCCCTCCTGTCAGATTTCGACATCCCGTTCTGCGAGAGGTTTGGGAAGGGCGGGACGTTCCCGAGGCAGTACCACCTCTCCCAAAGCCGCAAGGACTACAGTGACGGTAAGAAAAGGGTGGGTGATCGGTCCAGGGTCTTGATGGCTTGTGACAGTGCTTAGGACTGGAAAGACCTGGGAAGGAGAGGTTTCTAATAAAGGGAGAACCGCCAAGGAATTTGGGATTCACTTGTGTGTTCTGAGGAGCATCCTCCCTGCAACCTTGAGGCTCTGCTCTTGGGAAGTGCTGAGCAACTACGGCCTATAGGAAAGTCAGTGCTCAGCTCCTCTGCTGCTCACACCTGCAGTTTTAACTTAGCCCTGTGGATGATTGGCATTTCTCATCCCTGGCAAAATCAACCTTTCAGTTTCCCTAAATTGCTTGTTTTTGAGGATGCTGTTTTGTGACCTTTACAGCAGGTTTCTCACAGAGCTGTAGGAAATCCCTGAGCAATTTCAGGGTAGCAGTTTCTGTTCTGTTCTCTGTTTTCAGCTGTTGAGTTCTGAGCTTTGGGGACCACTCCATCACCTTTTTCCTGCTCTTTCCTTCACTGTGTGAGACTGCAAGTGGTGGGAGGCCAAACTGAATTAGAATCAAATTCCCTTGGGAAAAAAGTAGTGAGTACATGCAGAGAGCATATTGAGCCTTCCAGAATGAACTTCATCTCTCACTGACACCCCTGTGAAAGCAGGTCTGGCACTGCTGTGTGGTCATTTGCATTATGGACTTAGGGGATGGCAGGGATAATTTGCAATGTAAATCCCTGCCTGTTCAATGTTTAATTGTGATTAACAGCCAACAAACCCTCTAATGTAATTAAACTGTTGCAAACCCCTCTGGAAGCATCTGCATTAGATGTAATTCCTGCTGTTATCAACTCTTAAATTGAATTTAAAATGTTTGCAGGGCTTTGCTTCAGTTTAATTACAGTTGTTTTGTTTCAACTGAAGAGGTGAGGATCTGGGCAGTGACATGAGAAGGTGGTGACAGGTAGGTCCAACCTGGTGTGTGTGTGTTCTTGCTGTAACTTTCCCCCTTTTCTCCTGCAGGTCGGAGGACTTTCCCCAGGAGTTACTTCCCGCAGGAGAACCTGTTCCAGCTCGTCCCCTCCAGCAGAACCAAGAGTTTTAATGGGGACAGCAAGCTCAGTACGCTGCAGTACGACGAGTACAGGCCCAAATGTTGGAACAATTGCGAGAAGGGTCTGCAGGTCTTCAGCACCTCCCCTACAAAAGCGAGGAACTGTGAGTGAAACAAAGCCCCGAGTGCCTGAGGTCTCAGCAGAACTGAGCCTCAACACAAAACTGAGTTGCCAAGACCTGCTGAGTTACCATGAGCAGCTGAGTCAACCATGGGTGAATGCACCCCCAGCACAAGACACATTGCATGAGCTTGTGTCTCAATGAGAATGATTTAATATAACACACTGTATCTTACCTTGGCCTTGATGGTGTCAGCTGGTGTTCAGCACTTGCTGGGTTGCAGAAAATTGCTTGTGTGTTGGACTGTCAGTGTGCTCACGCAGCAGAAGCTTCAGAGAGGCTTGGGTTGTGGGAGCAAATGCATCCAGAGGCTCCACTCCTCTGGTGACATTGCTGTCACCCCAGCACCCAGGTTCCTCTGCCATTGCAAAACTGCCCATACTGTAGAACTTGGTGCATTTGGGGCCTGTTCAGTGATAAATAACAACCTAGGAATGAGCAGTGAGATAAAAAAAGTCCTTACTGGTCCCTGCCTGGGCTGCTGCTCAGCCATGCTGTATCTCACTAACCAGTCCCAGAGCAGAGGGGCAAGTCCAACATTGGCTAAGAAAACAAGTTTTGGAGGAAGGACTCTTAATGAAATAGGATTTTTTTAGGACTTGATACTGCTTAATGCTAGTGCAGACTGGGAGACATCCCCCCATGCCAATAGCACCAGTGCTAAAACTGGTTTGTCCTGGTGCCCCTGGGAGAGGGTGGCTCACTGACTGCCCTGCACACTGTCGGGTCAGGAGGATGCTGAAGCCTCCCTGATGCACTCTTTGAACCCTCTCCTCTGTTGTACAGCCCTGCAGGCACCTGTGAACTGGAGGCTGGGGAAGCTGCTGGGAAGAGGAGCTTTTGGGGAGGTTTATCTCTGCTACGACGCTGACACTGGGCGGGAGCTGTCGGTGAAGCAGGTGCCTTTTGATCCTGACAGCCAAGAGACAAGTAAAGTGAGTATGAGGGCAGGACTCTGTTCTGCAGCACCTTGGGGAGTTGTGGGCTGGAGGCTGAGGGTGGAGGTATCTGTGTCCCTGATGGAAGGTGGTGTGTGGAGGCAGGGTGTTGTTTTCCCTCTCTAGAGTGGTCCTGAATGGCTTGTGGCACCAGTCAGGGTGCTCTGGTGACTCCTCTGCCTCTTAGTCCCTTGGTCACATTGGCCTGCTCTGTCTCAGGTATCATCTCTTGCAGGTGTAACTGCTCTTCCTTAGTTTTGTCCTTGTTGCTCCCCTTCACCTTCTTTCCTCTCTGGGCACTGCATTAGCTTTGCTGGGGACTTCACTGACACCTTTCCAGAAAAACTCCTGGAATAATAAGTAAACTTGTCTCAAAGCCAAGCCCTTGTGTATCCCATGTGTCTCTCTCCTTACCTTTCTCTTAAAGCAGTGCTCCTCATTTCTGAGCCTCCTGTGGCCAGTTTCTTTGCAGACAGCTTCACAGGGGCTGCAGAAAGTGTGCTCAGCATCGAGCAGTATTTGGATAATATTCCCAAAGTTATCATTCCCTTTCACAAGGAAGTCTGTTTTGTTACAGGAGGTGAATGCTTTAGAATGTGAGATCCAGCTGCTGAAGACTCTCCGTCACGACAGGATAGTGCAGTACTATGGGTGCCTGAGGGACCCCGAGGAGAAGAAACTGTCTATCTTTGTTGAATACATGCCAGGGGTAAGTGTGGCTCCTGTCCTGAATGGCAGAAAACAGATTGAAACTGTCCTGGAGTTTGGTGAAATTTGGATCTGGAGCCAAACTATCCAGCTGAGCTGCTCCATAGCTGATGAGCTAAACCAGAGCACTGGATGCATCCCTAAGGACTTGGAAAAGCTTAGGATGTGAGTCAGATGTCATAGTGAAGCCCCTCAACGTGCACTGGGTGAAATGAAAAGCCTTACAGGCAGGTTTTAGGTTTGAATCCTGGAGCAGGGTGTGTTCACAGTCTGGAATCCGCACTTGGCGAATGTGGGACGTGATCCAGGATCTGGCTCCAAACACTGTGGCCTGAGCCCACCCTTAAGTATTTATTGCAAATCCCTGCAGGAAAAGCTAATAGTACAACTGTCCTCCCACAGCTGTCACCAATTATTTGTGGCTTTTCAGCACGTGTGTATTAAAAACAGTGTTACTCACTTGGAGCCTTCTGTTGAGGACAGAGCTTTTTGTGGGGAGCGTTATCCTCTCGTGCACGAGCAGCTTCAATTTGTGACTTTGCTGATATGGGATGAAATAGCCCCTGGGAAAAAGAAGGTCAGAAAGCTTTGAGGGAGTCTAAGCAGGGCTGGAAAATGTACATGGATGAGTTGAATATCTCTTTCTGTTTGGGAGCTTGTGAATTACGTCAGCCATTAGACAAAGTCATCGGTTGGTGTAAATCAGCATAATGCTATTTACATTGCTGGAGGATCTGTTCTCCCAAGTCCCTCCTGTCCAGCTGGATTTGTTCCCCAGAGTGTGGGAGAATAAACCCTTGTTTATACAGATATTTGTAAGGTCAGAAGGGACAATTAAGTCATCTGGTTGCAAATAATTTTGGTCTTTAGTAAATGTGCTAGAAGCTCTTCTAACACATCTTGCATGTGAGTGGTCAGGTGGACTTCCATGCATCTGAGCCATGTCCTCCCTCTCTCCCTGTGGGCAGACATCTCATTTTAAGGTCTCACCATAAGGCGTGGACCCAGAGGAGTAAATCCCAGGAATTCCAGCAGTCCCCTTGCTGCTTATTCCGCAGCGTGCCGATGTTTGTTAGCAGCCAGGAAACCAGCATTTGATGCTGGGGCAGCGTCCAGCAGGGCTGGAAGTTCAGTGTTTGTTTTTTTTAATGATAAACCTGAGCTCTGACCAAATACAGATTGACTTTGCTGCTGAAACAACAGTTCATTTCACAAAAGCAGCCCAGGGCTCTGGTTTCCAAGGCCAGTGGAAGTGAGTGAGTTCCCAGACCTTGCAGGGCAGCAGCTCTGCAATGCTGGGTCTGGCCAAACTTCCAATTTAAGACAGATAGCTTGGCAAAATCTTCATGGGGCCAAGCTTGGGTGCATCATTAGCTTGTTGTTCTTATGAACCCAGTTAATAGCTGACTTTGTAGTTTCTGTCCTGCCCATAAGCTATTTTATTTAATTTGTGCTTGGAAAACAGAATGACCACAGGCCTCAAAGAACCTGTGCCACCTTCTTGTTTGATGTCCCCCCTCAGGGGGAGGGAGGACAGGATAAGAAAGCTTGTTTGGTTGTGGGTGAGTGAACATACCCTGCATACAGGTTGTGTGAGGGGGTCATTTAGAGCATTTCGGGTGGCTCCAGCAGTGCTGTGAAAGGGAAAGGAGAGGCCCATCCACAGGATCACTACCAGCCTCAAAAGAAGCCAAAACAGTAGCTGTAGAGAGCAACAGCAGAGTTGGGTGGATGTGGAAAAGCTGATAAAGTTTGACAGACTGACTTGGAGCAGAGCAGCCACTGTTCCCAGAACAGAAGGACTGGCAATCTTGGATCAACCCCAGAGCTGCAGGACAGGCAGAAGCAGCATGAGTTTCCCCTCCTGCTTCCCAGCTAACCTGAGTACTGGAGGTAGAGCTGAGTGTGAACCCCAAATCTGCCTCTGGTTCATCCTGCTAAAACCCGGCTCTGGCGCAGTGAGACACATCTAACTTTCAAGTGGACAGAAAATGCAGCTAAAGCCAAGGGTGTCAGCCTCTTGCAGATGATAATATCTGCACCTCTGTGTCCTTTCCTCTTTGATCAATAAAATCAAACCAGTTTGAGAGATTCAATTAGTAGCAAATTCCCTACCCTGGGTCTTCTTGTTGGAGCAGTCCTGTGAGTGGGTGTTGTCCCTCATGGCCGTGGGTGCTCCTTGCTGTGTGAAGTTTTGGGAGGAGGCTTCATAGAAGACTGAGTTCTCTTGGCCCCAAGAACTGGCTCTCTACAGCTACCTGAAAGGAGGTTGTGGGCAGGTGGGGTCATTCTTTTCTCTTACGTAACAAATGATAGGACAAGGGGAAACAATAGGGAAAGGGGAGATTTAGATTGAGTATTAGAAAAATTCCTTCACTGGAAGGGTGGTGAAGCATTGGAACAGGCTGCCCAGGGAAGTAGGCAGAAAACCCTGGAAGTGTTCAGAAAACACATGGCTTGGTGTTGAATGGCAGTGCTGGGTTAATGGTTGGACTCGATGATCTCAGAGGTCTTTTCCAACCATAATGATTCTATGAATTTAATTAGTCGAGTTGATCTCACTTTGAGTTGTAATTCCTCATCAGTTTGGTCCGTCTCCATGAGGCGGTGACACCCATCCAGCCACTAGAGGGGGAAAAAGGTCTGTAGTGCTGCCAGGAGGAAGCACCGACATGCACCAGAAACTACCTTTTTCTCCGCTGGGATCTGGGACATGAGGACAAATCTTTCCTCCACTCAGCACTAAGTGGACTTGTGCTGTTTCTACACAGAATGGTTTGGGGGTTTTTTTGAGCTGGATGATAAAGTGGTCAGGAAAGCTTAAAAAGTTCCTGTGACACGATAAGTTCTGCTGGTCCTTACGGCGGGTTCATGTTGTTTCTTTGCAACAGGGCTCAATAAAGGACCAGCTAAAAGCTTACGGTGCTCTGACCGAGAATGTCACACGGAAGTACACCAGGCAGATCCTGCAGGGAGTCTTCTACCTACACAGCAATATGATTGTCCACAGGGACATTAAAGGTGAGTGGATAATACAGAGAGGCTTCTTGCTTGCTTGGATTTGTTCAACCCAGCCTCCCCTGGCCCCAGTATAAATTCTTGTGCACAGCATAGTGCTGGGATCTCACATTTAAAGTATTTTTGCCCCTGCCCTTCACCAGCTTGAACCATGAAAATCTTGAACGTGCAGCTGAAGCCAAAATCTTGTGCTGTCTTCTCTCAAGAGGAATTATTGTTAACTGCTCTTGCACATGTGAAAACCTGGTGTAACATACCCAGGAACTGAGAGGCTCTGGCATTTGGAAAGGTCTGGGGCTCTATTCTGCTGTCTGTGGGTGGAGAGGATGATCTGTCAGCTCCCATCCACTGCTCACTTCTGGGAAACGTCCTGAGTGGGGGGATGCTGGTGGGAGTCAACCCTCTTGGAGAGCAGCTGCTTTAGGAGAAAAGGATTTTACATAATGCTGAGTCCAGCCCCACCACGGCCCTTTGGGCCCCCTCATGCCCGGCTCTGTGCCCGTGCCCTTCCTTCTGTCCTCACTATAGCCACTTCAGTTCGGGTTGTTGCTTTCATCTCTTGGGGTTTTGTCTTTGCTTTTTGCCCCAGGTGCCAATATCCTGAGAGATTCTGCTGGAAATGTGAAACTTGGAGATTTTGGGGCCAGCAAACGCATCCAGACCATCTGCATGTCTGGGACTGGGATTAAATCTGTCACGGGAACACCGTACTGGATGAGCCCGGAGGTTATCAGTGGAGAGGGCTACGGAAGGAAAGCTGATGTGTGGTAAGGGATACAGTACAAACCCCACCACTGCTACTTAAATCAGGCAATCCTTTGGGGAAGTTGTAATGGGAGCAACAGGTGTAGCCAGTAGTTGGAAGCAGTGCAAAGGATGGAAATAGGAGACGTATGTTAGGATCAGCTGTGTGGATATCCAGAGGGAGCATGTTGTAGCTGAAGATCCCAAAACAGGAGCAGTCAGAATCAGAGCTTGCTTTTGGAAGCTCTTGTCGTGTGTGAGTATCATGTTCAGCTTAGTCCCATAACTGCTCTCAATTCTGGAAAGCAATTTGATAACGAAGTTCACTAAAAGAGCTGTTGAGTTTTGGTGGCCCTGATTTTAGGTTTGCTAAGCCGAGCTCAGAGGCTCAGAAGACCTGAGGCCTTTCAAAATCTGCTCCTGGATGTTTGCATGTGGCTCAGGCACGAAGACAACAAAAACTATTGGCTGCTTGTGAATGATTTAATTTGTGAAGGATGTAAGATGGAGTCTGAAAGAGTTGGGATAACAGTATTAATCCTCCCAATAAATGAGGAGGAAGTACTGCCTTCAGTGTGCTTTCCATTGCGTGACCAAGCAAGTAGCTTCAACAAAAACTAGTCCTTCCTAGCTTTTCCCCATCAAATAGGGTTCTCTTGGAAGTCCTCAGCAGGCAGCCATGTACCCTGCCCCACCTGCCCTGGCTGATGGAAGGGAAATGTGGTTTAATTTTTTTAGAATCAACTATGAATGGAGGTGGCAGAGTGTCCTTGCTGAGACAAGGACGACTCAGCAGGCAGAGAGAAACCTCTCAGGCTTTTTGCTGCTCATCAGATGTGTTCTTTCTCAGATACACCTCAGAGATTAAGTTGGGAATGAGCAAACATGTTTCATTCTGGCTCAGCTTCCTGGGGAGCTACATAGTATTGCTGAAACTATGGTGTCTGAACCTGTGCCTGGGCTTCCCTTCAGGGGATGCCCTGATAAGATCTCTCACACAGTTTTATGAAACTTAGTATCTGATGGTTAACTTAGGCAGAAAATCCACCAGCTTTAGGGCAAGGCTCCTCAGTTCACTCCTGCTGTGGGAGTGGAAATCCCAGTGCCAAGTGCGACCAGGGAGCTTTGGGGGACATGTGCTCACCTCGTGGGCGTTTGCTTCCCACACAGTCCATTCAGGCAGGTGATCAGACATCACCTGCAGGGCCACCACCCCTGACCCTTTCCCCCCGCCTCACCCCTGTGCTTGGCACTGTTGCAGGAGCGTGGCCTGCACCGTGGTGGAGATGTTAACGGAGAAGCCGCCGTGGGCAGAGTTTGAGGCCATGGCGGCTATTTTCAAGATCGCCACCCAGCCGACCAACCCCCAGCTCCCCGACAGCGTCTCCAGCTGCTGCCGAAACTTCCTCAAGCAGATCTTCGTGGAGGAGAAGCGGAGGCCGACGGCCGAGGACCTGCTGAGACACCCCTTTGTCAACTGCGGGCTCTGAGCCCCCGGCAGCGGGGTTGGGAAGCGCCGGCGGGACGGAGGCGGCCGCTGGACCCGCGGTCAGACCCCTGCCCGGGGCTGTCCTGGCAGTGGCCCCCGCAGGTCCCTTCTCGCTCGTCGCTGCCTCGGCACCCGCCGCGCTGTTGGATTTTCAAGCTGCGTTCGGGACTGTTGGCGCCGGGAATTCGGAGCGAGGGATTTCCCGGACTGTGCGGGTGCTGGCCTGGGACCACGTAACCTCCTCGCCGCCAGCGGTACCGGGGTTGTCCCCCCTCATCGTGTAACTGATCTCTTGGGGGAAGTGCAGCAAATGGGGTCTGTCCCCCCAGCATGACGGCGGTGCTGGCAGCACCCTCAGGACCGGGGGAGGAATCGGATGCTCAGTGGCCATCACTGCCTTTCGCAGAGGAACAGAGACAGGGCCTTCAGCCGAGCCGGAGGAGATGATCCTCAGACCGCAGAGTCGGGGGGACCCGGGTGTCCCCGTTCCCAAGGGGACCGACCCCGCTGGAGCTCGTGGGACCAGCCGGCGGCTCCAGGGGGGCGGCGTTTCAATCTGTCCTGTGCCTTACGCGGTTACAATCAAGGAGTGATGCTCGACTCGGAGTCGGGTGTGATGATGCAGCAGCCGTGTTGACTTTGCGTTTGTGCGTGTGTATGTGTGCGTGTGTGTCTGTGTGTGTGTGTGTGTGAGTCTGGGAAGAAAGGGGTCTTCTCGGGGTGCAGGAGGTCTCTGCTGGGTACACCCACGGACGGATGCCCGGAACCCCTGCCACGGGCTGAGGGCTGTTTAAATGACAATGGTGTTTAAACGCTGTCGATGCTGGCAGGGCTCAGCACCAGCCAGATCACATTGGGAACCATCTGGATTCAGGTGGGAGCTGAAGGGAATCTCAGCGAGGATGGCTCTGCTCAGCCACAGCTCTGCTAATCCATGCCCATGCTGCTATGCTGGGGCTGGGAGGATGCCAATGTGTTTTGGAAGTGAAGCTGTAGGAAGAGCCCAGGGGGTCTTTGTAAAACCCAAGTGAGTGCCTAAAATTAGGCAGAGAGGACCAGTGCCTGTGGATCTGGGTGCCTTCTCCTCCATGTCTTGTGAGACCATCCCCAGGTACAGGGTAGGGGGATGTCATCTCCCTGGTGGTGCCCAAGGGAGCAGCTGCAGGATCATGGAGCCTCAGACCAGGGGAGTGGATCTGTGGTGGTCGAGGGGAGCTGGAAGGAGATTTCTTCCCACAGTAGATTTAAAGTTGTAGGAGAAAATGGGCCAGTTGAAAGCAGAGCTGGGCTGTGGCCTCTGACCAGCTGGAAAACTGGTCAGAGTTTTCTAGCAGTGGCCTCTGTCCCTGCTGGAAAACCTTGGCAGGGAGCACGCACAGAATCCCTGGAAGGTAATTAAATAATTAATCAGATCTTGGTTGTTTTGGATAAATTAGTTGCTCCATCCCACCTCCCCCTTCCCTGCGGGGTTAGCTAGTTCCACCTGGCTCAGCAAAGGGTTAAATAAGAAGGTATTGGGAGGTTCCATCCTCAGGCTAGCGCCAGACACAGGTTTATTTTAACACTGGTGTTCGTTGAAAATGAAAAGTGTTGCTTAGACTTAAGAGGAAAGTGAGAAATTGGTTGTTTGTGTGAATACATCCTTGAATTCTTCCGTGTGGAGGAGATCAAGGCTTTGCAATGCTGGTGTGGCGGCGGGAGCGTTTCTGCATCCTTAGCTCTGAAAAGAGAAGCAAAATTTAAGAGGTTGCCCAAAGAAGCTCTGGGTGACCCTTCTCTGGAAACATTCAAGGCCAGTTTGGATGGGGCTTGGAGCAACCTGGTCTAGTGGAAGGTGTTCCTGCCCGTGGCAGGGCGCTTGGAACGAGGTGACCTTTAAGATCCCTTCCAGCCCAAAACATTTGATGATTTCATGATTCTATGGGTTATTTCAGTTTTAAAATAATGAAACTCTGTGAGTGTTAGGGCAAATTAAAAGAAACAGCTAAAATAATTCCCTATAAGTTTGCCTGAAAGCTGCAGAGGCTGGTTATTGCCCAGGCTGGGATCCGGGGAAGCTGGGGGGCAGTGATGGAGCAGCACCGGGGCTTTGTGCCAGTCGACCATGACAGTGATGGACAGCTTTCCTCGAGGGGGTAAAGTCACCCCTTGCCAAGGGGGAATGAAGGACTTTATTCTGTGAACAGGACCAAACCCATCAGTCTGATCAGTAATATGGGATGGCTGGAAACAAATACAAGGGAAAAAAAAAATCATCGTTGGCTGGGAAGGGGCTTGGCAGAAGAGAGCAACAAAGTACATGTTCACCAAAGTTTTAAAAAAAAAAAAAATCAAAACCATTTTTAAGCTGTTTTCTTCTCTTTCATTGAATCTGTTTGGTTTGGGTTTTCTCCGTCCTTCAGTGGTGGGTGGGTGTTTTCCTTCTCTCCAAAGCCTTCAGAGCAAAAGGCTCTCAAGCCCAAAACACTCCCAGGGCCCTCAAACCACCCAAACATCCCGTGGATGGATGTGGCTCGTGGGGATGTGTGTGTGTGTGTGTGTGTGTGCGTGTGTGTGTTTGAGACACTCCTCAGGTGCCTTTGCCTCTCTGGTTTGTAAAACCCTTGCAGTGTTCTGATGTACAGAATGGAACCAGGAAAAGCGAATGGAATATCCTGCCATGTAAAGTCATTTTCTGTTGGTTTGGTTTGGTTTGATTTTATTTTACTTTGCCTGTAGCAGGCCCGGTGGCTTCCCCTGTGAGCTGCATCCCCGGGTATCCATGGAGAAATTAATTCCCCTTGGGAAGGAGGCTGGAGTGGGATATTGGAACAGGCTGCCCAGGAAAGTGGTGGAATCAACATTCCTGGAAGTGTTCAAAAAGCGTGTGGGTGTGACACTTGGGGACGTGGTTTAGTGTTGAACATGGTTGGACTCGATGATCTTGAAGGTCTTTTCCAACCTTAATGATTCCACAATCCTACATTTCCATTGCCTGTCCCCTGCTCACCAGTACAGCCCCTTCCCAGCAGGGCAGGGGCACAAAGGACACCTGGTTTGACCATCCCAGGGCAGCAGCGGGGCCGGAGGGTGACAAGGAGATGATGATTCCCAGGGTTCTCTGGAACTAATGGATCTGTGCAGTTCTCTGACCTGATGGCTCTGCGTGTCCCTTTGTCCTGACATCCCACCTTGTATTCCAAACACATAGGCTTTTATAATTTTAAATTTAATATAATTTTTGTTTATTTTTATTTCAAAATTTTATTTTTTCTTTATTTCTATTTCTTCTTCATTCCCCCTCTTCCCCCCTCTTTTCCTCTTTTTTCCTTTTTCCCTTTTTTCTCTTTTCCTTTTTTCTCCTTTTTTCTCCTTTTTTCTCCTTTTTTCTCCTTTTTTCTCCTTTTTTCCTTTTTTTTCCTTCTCTCCTGTTTTTTTCTTTTTTCCTT